>NC_041384.1:174244682-174314494 GCF_002162155.2 Triticum dicoccoides
GCGGTGGCGGTGCGGGGCTAGGGCGGCTAGGGTTTGGGGGGGGGGGTCCGGCTCGGCCTCCCCGGCTTATAAAGCCGTACGGGCCTCGTGTCCGGGTCGGACACGGCCCGTAGGTCGGTTGCGTTTTTTATAAATAGTTACGGCCCATAGCTCGGTTGCGTTTTTTTATAAATAGTTACGCTCAGAGAAAAAACAAAAGGACTACTAAACGGACTCCAAAAATCTCAAAATAAATTTTACCCGGCTTCTAAAATCAAGCCGCACAGGATGAACATTTATTTGGGGCCTAAATGCAATTTTAAAAAATGCACATTTTTCCTAAATTCAAATAAAATAGCAAATAAAACCAAATAAAATCTTGTTTGATTTTTTTTATTAAATCCTCAATATTTCTTTATTTTGGGAAGGTCATTTTATTCTGCCTCTCATAATTTTTATAATAGAAATAATTGAAGATAAAATAAATAAAATCAAAAGATCCTATTTTTCAAAATTTGAGACAACTCAAATATGAAAATAACGAAATTCCCAACTCTCTCCGAGGGTCCTTGAGTTGCGAAAATTTCTAGGATCAACCAAAATGCAATAAATATGATATGCAATGATGATCTAGTGTATACATTCCAAATTGAAAATTTGGGATGTTACACAAATATACCTTTGTTCACTTTGCCATTTCTTATCCGCCAAGTATCTACGGTAGTTCCACTTCCAGTGACCATTCCGTTTGCAGTAGAAGCACTCTGTTTCAGGCTTAGGTGTAGCTTTGGGCTTCTTCACGGGAGTGGTGTCACAGCCCTAGCCTTTGCCTTTGCTTGACCATGCATGATCATCATGTCATCATATTTAAGTTTTATGAAACTCTGAAATGGGGATGATCAAGCCCTAGCACAAATGCAATTCAAATAGTTCTAAATAAAAATATTTTCAATGAACTCAAAATGCCTTTTAAAAATGTTCATCATCTCTGGTTTAAGGTGGAAGCATCTACCCAAGATGATTTGCATTTTTGCTGGACACATTTGGGCTTTGAATTAAATCCCAAGGTATTTGAATTTGGGCATTCAATCAATATAAATATTTTCAATGCTCGAATAATCCTGGAAACAATTTTGGGCAGTTGTAAATATTTCAAATAGAGCCCAAAATATATCCCAGGATTTATGGAAATGAGTTAGTATTATTACTAATTCAAAACAAATCAAATAAATAGAAAACAGAAAACTAATAGAAAGACAAAGAGAGAGTTTCCTTACCTAGCGCCCACCTAGCGGCCCAGCTGGCCCAGCCAGCCCACCAGGGGCACGGGCATCTTCTTCCCCGCGCCAGCGCACGAAGCAGCTCGCTCGAGCGCGCCGACGACGCGCTGGCCACCTCCTGCTTGCCGCCGAGTGGTTGGACGCGTGGCTGAACCGCCTCGATGACGACCCGAACCCGCCTGGCCCGTCTTTCCTCTCCCTCACTCTCTCCCTCGCCCCTGCTCGCCATGTCCGACGCTGTCGCATCCGTGTCGCCGTGAAACCGCGGCCACCGCCTTCCCCATGCCCCGCCGACATGCCCATGGGCTCCGCGATGTCGCCCACGTCCTCTCCGCCGAGACGGGAAACACCGAACGCCGCGAAATGCTGCCACCGCCATCTCCTTCAACGCTGGCTGCTGGAGATCGCCGCCAAGGCCACGACGCCGTCTGCGCTTCCCCGAGCCCATTAGCCTGCTCATCATGACCGCCGTGAGCCCCTGTCCGTTTCCCCTCCATCAATTTCTCGCTTTCCGTACCGTAGCACCCTTGCCCACGTGACCGAGCGCTGCCGTCTGCCATTGTCGCCGTGCCGCCGTTGTAGCCACTGCCGCTCGCGTCCGAGTGCGTCGCCGCGCTCCCCATGGTCCCAGGAGCACACAACGCTCTTCGCCCACTCTTCTAGCACACTACAACGCCGTCCCCGCTCGCGCCCGAACTCTGGCGCCGCCGGGAGCTCAGTTCCGGCGAGCTCCGGCCACCCTGTGACCCGCAGCTGCCTCTGCTCGATGCAGTCGAGCGAGGGCTCCCCTCTGGTGCCCTCAGCACACCCAGCCACCGCCCCTAGTGCCATTCCGGCAAACTTCCGCCGCGTTCCTGGTCGCCGCTGATGTAACTCTGGTGAGCCGATGTGGCTTCATTAGTTTAGCGCTAACCCCTGCCACTTAGGCCTCAACAGACGCTGACAGTAGGCCCACGGTGGGTCAAAGCCCAATTAGCATCGGGTTTGACCCGAGGTTGACCTCTGTTTGACCCTTGAGTCACTGACATGCGAGCCTCGCCCGGCTAACCCAGTTAGTTAGAGCTAAACTTAATTAAGTTAGTTTAGTTAGTCACTGACCAGTGGGCCCAGTGTTGTTTAGTTAGTCTAGTTAACCCAAATAGTTAACTATGAGACTGGCTAGTGGGGCCCAGCCATCAGGTTTTACCTGGGCTGGCGCCTTTGACCTGCTGACGTCACTCAGGCATCATGCTGACATAGTAATGTTTTCTTGGATTTAAAATAAATCAGAAATGATTTATTTATTTCAGGAAATGCCCAAAACTTCTTAAAATCATAGAAAATAATCTATAACTCAGATGGAAATAATTTATATATGAAAAATTATCAGAAAAAATGCAAGGAATCTATTTATGGCATTTTCATGTATGTTAGAACAACTTATGGTTGCTGTTTAGGGAAAAACACATAAATTGCATCTAAATAATTATATATGGAGTTTGAATTTGAATCTTGTATTCAAACCAACTTCATTTAAATCATTGCTAGTTGCATTAGCTCAAATCACAGCATATCACCATGTCATAAACATGCATCATATTGTTGCATTGCATTTTATTGTGTTCTTTCTCAGTTGCCAGTGTTTGTCCCCTGTCGATAGACGTGCTCCCGACGATGAGTTCGATGACACCGATGAAGAACTATATTATCTTCAGAAGTGCCAGGCAAGCAAAACCCCCTTGTTCATTCTGATACAATCCCACTCTCTTGCTCCTGCTCTCTTTTACTGCATTAGGACAACAACGATTCAACTGTTACATGCTGCGGTAGTTGAACCCTTTTCCTCTGCATGACCTGTCATTGCCATAGTAAATAGATGAAACCCACTAGCATGAGTAGGAGTTGTTTGAGCCCTGATGTGCCTACTCATTCATGCTTGTTTGTCATGCCTGCTGTTGCATAGAATTGTGTTAGGTCTGATTCATCGGGGATGAATCGAAGGTGTGTGAACATGTCCTACTATGTGTGAGCTAAGTGTGTGAACATGATTTGGTAAAGGTAGCGGTGAGAGGCCATGTAGGAGTACATGGTGGGTTGTCTCATTGAAACCGTCCTCAGGAACTGAGTTCTGTGTTTGTGATCCATGAACAGCTACTACCACGCATTGGGCCCGAAACCAATGGACCCTCTCGACTTATTAACTGCCCTTGCCCTCTGTCCAGGAGTTGCAACTAGTTTCTGCTGTTTGTAGGATATGTGTTGGCGGCCGTGCGTAGCGCTGACCCTAGGGGTGGGCTATGATGTGGTAGATACACCGTGGCACGGTGTACCGGGCGCCCGTTTGGTGTCTCGGGAACCCTGCACACATCATTTGGGGCTGTGAGCGAAACACTGGCCGGATCTCCTCGCGGATGGAACCCGAATAGGCGATAAACCTCGACTAGAGACTTTTGTGGTTAGTCAGGTCGTGGCCGACTCCCTCGCCAGGCTTCCGCTTGAAGGTTGCCGAGATCTATTCGAATAGCCATGTCCGCGGTAAAGGACTTCTCGGTTACCTATAACAGTTCATAGACAAGTGAAAGTGGATACTCTAAAACTCGCAAGATAAGTGTGAGTGTTGTGGATGGCCTTCTCGTAGGGAGATGGGAGCGGATTCATAGTGGTGTATTGAATGGTGAATATGTGGACTCGTGTGCGCCACCTCAAAAGAGTTACTTGCAGTCGTAGTTCAGGTTAGCCACTGAGTCAAAGCTGGCTTGCTGCAGTTAAACTCCACCACCCCCTTTGTTGATACCAATGCAGATGTAGTTAGTTCTGATGTATGTCTTGCTGAGTACAATTGTACTCACGTTTGCTTAATTTATGTTTTGTACAGAGACATCAGTCTCGCTTGTAGTTCCGTGTGGGCTTCGACGTTTAGCTTGCTACCTCAGCTACAATCTTGTGCCCTCGGCAGGATCTAGTAGATAGTCAGGCTTCTTAGCCTTTTTCATTTGTAGATGTCTGTACTCAGACATGTTAAGCTTCCGCATGCGCTTGATTTGTATGCTATGATTGTTGGGTCATGAGACCCATGTTTGTAATATCTCGCTCCTCGGAGCCTAATGAATAAATGTTTGAGTCGTAGAGTCTTGTTGTGATGCCATGTTGTATTTACACATGTCGAGCATATTGTGTGTATGATTGAAATGCTTGGTATGTGTGGTATCCGACAATCTAGTTGTTTATCCTTGGCAGCCTCTCTTATGGGGAGATGTAGTCTTGTTCTTCCATGAGCCATAGTAGTCCGCTACAACCCGGTTCACCAGAGTCCTGCTAGCCCAGCACTACTGCTCCAGAACACTTGACTGGCCGGCATGTTTTTCACTTCGTTCCTGTGTCTGTCCCTTCGGGGAAATGTCACATGGTGACGTCCGGAGTCCTGCCTAGCCTACTATAGCCCGGGTTCCCGGAGTCCTGTTAGCCCAGTGCTATAGCCCGGATTCACACGCTGCTGACCGACATGCTCGATGTGATTCATGTATGCCTGTCCCCATAGGTTAGTGCCGCTTTGGGTTCACGACTAGCAATGTCGGCCCGGGTTCTCTGTCATATGGATGCTAGCGACACTATCATATACGTGAGCCAAGAGGCGCAAACGGTCCCGGGCCATGGTAAGGCGACACCCGTGGGAATACCGTGCGTGAGGTCGCAAAGTGATATGAGGTGTTACCGGCTAGATCGATGTGACTTGGAATCGGGGTCCTGACAACTTTGGTATCAGAGCCTGACTGCCTGTAGGATTACCAAGACAAACTGGTCGAAGTTGAGTCTAGAAATGCTTTAGTTATATAAGGAAATTGATTGTGGGATGGAACTTAAGGCTCTTTTTACTCCTTATATCTCATGCCCTCTGATTTGAGTCACCCTCTTACTTTCTACAGGGTTAAGAAACTAGGCCTTCTCATCTATCTATCAGGATGACGTGTTACTAACCCGTTGACTTATAGGATTGATGGATTCATGCCGCAGTTCAGTTTCCACTACTTCCGTGTGTTCATAATTGGTCTCGGAACCTTGATATTGTGATGTTGAATGGTTATGCCACCATGTTGCAGGATGTCTCAAATCTTTTGAGCATTTACAGCCGTTATGCTGTCCGAGTCATCCCAGGTCTCTAACTAGTCTGATGCATTTGCAATCCTTTCTTCCCGTTTCCGATGTCCTTTTGGGCCAGATTAAGTACACTAACGGTCTAGTACTCTACTACCTCGACATATATGTTGGAGCTATTATTATGACCCTAGGTGTTTTAGGGAGTCACCTAGTAATCTAGCCATGTTTTGTGTTCCTGGTGTGATGATTCTGGCCACCATTCTCGAAAGCATCCCGTGATGCCATTTAGTAGTAGGTATTCTACTCCTGGGTTCTTGACCCAAGATTCACCCTACTTACCTCATGTTGATAGTGTTGCTAGTTCCTTTAGGATATTAGTAACCTTTGCGATAGTCCTCGAGGTTCGTGGTACATCCTTCTTCCAATTATCATGAACCATTCTTGGCAGGAGTTCTTTTGAACCAAAAGGTCACGTCAGAGTGCTCCTGATGAGTTCCCCATTCTATGTTGTGACTCTACCAACCCTACCTTTCTGCATGGGTTATCCGGAAGAAATATGTTGAACTCGTTCGAAATACTAATCTATGCATCCACAACTCAGAAATTTATATGTTCCTTTGAGTTGTCCCCCTTCCGTTATATTCCGACCTTCATCTATCAATTGATAGTCAAGAGTATGTGAGCATTCGTTCATCGGTGCCTATTATTCTTGTGGTCCGTCGAGCCGTTCTATTTCAGAATGATTAGGAGAAACAAACCCCAGTACCTCATCCATATCTAGGAATGGGTCAAAGTAGTTGTATCCCGCAGATCAAAATGCCAATCCAGCTTTTGTTCTGTTCTACCATGGAGTGTTGCCCTCTTTATGTCAAGAATATCATAGGAATTGTGCCATCTCTTATGAATTCTTGATGCAGTGATACTTCTCACCATCATCATTCATTCCTCGGTCATCGTGTTGTCGTAACCGGAATGCCGACAAGTGAATCGTGATGTGTGAAATCAATACTCCGAGCAACTCATTGCTTGGTAGTAAATGGAAAATATTCTCATTCTTAGCGTGATGGTTACTGAATCATCATTCTAACATTGATCGTGCTACCTAGTCCTTATTTTCGGTGCACTCTTCGATCAATGAGATAGGATTTTGGAAATCCATCAGTTTCTTGGTCCCATCGTCTTGCCCTAAAAAGCAAGAATGTTCTCGAGTTTAGTAATATATCGGTGGTTCGTGATTTTCCGAATATCTTCTCAGAAGTATCACCAGGTTGTTTCCCGATTGTTATGTTGAGCTCGTGATCAAGTTGGTTTTCTTGTAAACCACCCTTTCTCCAAGAATCTGTGCCAGACACCCTGAGCTAGTTGGTTAAGCTAAACAACAACTTGGAGAGTTGGAAGATAAAAGCTTGTCTGACTTAGTTCATGTTAAGGGATATCTTTTGTGCGTGTGTGTGTATTGAAGAAAGATGATATCTCCATTGATTGGTCCTCGTGATCAGTTGTTGGATCTATTGCCTTGTTAAGACTTTGACTTGAGTATGGGCTATCGCCAACTCAAATCAGAACCAATGATTTTTGTAATGTTGTCTTACTCGTGGTTGATCCCTTGAGCATACACCATTACATCTTTTGGTCTGAGCAATGCTATCACCGTGTTCACATGATGGTGGAAGTCCAGTGATATGGAAAATTCTGATGAGTTGTTGTTGAGCCCATCAGCAGCATTTTATCTCCCCCATGATTCATGTTGAACATCAACCTAGTGTTGAAAACCTTGTAAGCAATGCCTTCATGTTTCGTTCATGAAGCTTAGGCTTGGATGAAAGAAGTGACTTTCTCCAAGTTCACGTGCACTAGGTGTAAGTTGCCGCCATGAATTTGAGAAAGGTTTGTTTTGTTTCCATTGGAATCATCCCAAATCAGTCATGCATACGTGCGAAGTATTCTATGGTTTGGAGACTTGCAACCTTCATTCTATAGGTATCCCTAGCACACCAAGCCACTGATTGATTTGTTCAAGGAGAAGAAGTTTCTTCTTAAGAGCTAGACTTACGCAAGGACTTCGATATCCTCGATGATGGTTCCCCATCTGGACTCGCTAGTGTTTTATTATAAGACTACTATGTGGTCATGCTTGTCTGGGACAGCGTGTTCATAGGTTTGTAGCAAAACCGGGTCATGTTTTGGAGCTTACTATCGTAGTTCATTTTCTGAGAATCTCACAACGTCATCTCGTCGGTTTGTGTTGCAAACTTTCTTTTCCAGACATGATGTGTGAAATATCCTATTACCAACCAGATGTGAATCTCAGGCAGATATGATGGTTGGAACTTTTCCACGATCTATGATGTAGGTCCCGACAGGGTTGATGTTCTGGTCAACACACCTAGCCGGGAGACCTGTTATTGTACTATCTTGATTGGAAAAGTTGGCCACCTCCCCATAAGGATTTCGTAGGATTTACTCTGATAGTTATTCCTTATGGATTTTTGTGCTCCCGAACTCCGACCTTGTACTTGATGTTCTAGATATCAAACCATATCTATAAATGGGTTAAGCTAGCACATCAAGGGGAACATTATATGCAGAGTGCTAAATGTTTCTCGGTCGACCGTCCAGATTTTGTTCCCTTGGCCTCGCTAAGGTGAAATCTGGGAAGGTGTCGTCTTCCTTTGCATCTGCATTGTCCACCACCAGTCATCGTAGTAGTAAGATGTGTTGCCAGGATCCTCGTCACGGATGTTGGTATGACCTTGATGAGTATGGGAATGCTCAAGTTCTTGAGAGCACGCTCAGGCACTAAGTTTTGTCGCTAGCATTAGCTGGAACGTGCCTCCGTTCTCTCAATTGTCTATAGCTATCCTACTGGTGGAAGCACCCTCTACCGGTGAACCCTCTCCCCAGTTACTAGAATCATTCCCAGCACTTGCATTTTGTTCCCATCCTGCACCGCCATTGTGCCATTCTACTGCGTCCGACTTTCAATAATTGTTTAGGATCATTTTCAAAGTGGTCTTACTTTGGGTCCTAATCATTCTTGATGATAAGCAGAAATCCTCCATTGTGTTATCTTCAAAGAGGTAGTCCACATCGTCCACTCTAGTCAGAGTGTGCCATTCTTTCCAACTCCATGAAACAATCGTTTGTGATTCGCCTTAGGCTGGTATAGAGAGTTTCAATGATCTAAGTATCAAACGTAATTCTTTTTGCCACTTAAGGGAATAGTTCTATGAGTCACCTTCCCTAAGGTGCCCCGTTATGGAATCGTGGCAACTTATCTCCTCGCCACGTTGGCACATACCCACCATCTACATAAGCGTGGAATTGTTGCCTACCAATTTGAACCTTCGATGTTTGTTCCCTCCATCCCACTTATTGTGTGATTTGTGTCCCAACTCGAGAGATGTTATCATGTCTCACACCATGAGTTGGTCGTGAGTTGCTCGAGTTTTTGAAAGATTGATTCCTAGAGATTTTCTTTCTGTCATCATCGTGTTGGGTGAAACCCTCGAAGGCAAAGACGTCAAGTTCAAGATGATGTAATGATTCAACATCTTCAAGAAGGGCAGTGGGATCATGAAGATTGTGTTACCTTGTATCCCCTCTGTCTTCTCACCCTACGTCTGAATCTCGGGACGAGATTCTTGTTTAGTGGGGGTGAGTTTTCACAGCCCTAGCCTTAGCCTTTGCTTGACCTTACATGATCATCATGCCATCATGTTTAAGTTTTATGAAACTCTGAAATGGGGATAATCAAGCCCTAGCACAAATGCAATTCAAATAGTTCCAAATAAAAATATTTTCAATGAACTCAAAATGGCTTTTAAAAATGTTCATCATCTCAGTTTTAAGGTGGAAGCATCTACCCAAGATGATTTGCATTTTTGCTGGACACATTTGGGCTTTGAATTAAATCCCTAGGTATTTGAATTTGGGCATTCAATCAATATAAATATTTTCAATGCTCGAATAATCCTGGAAACAATTTTGGGTAGTTGTAAATATTTCAAATAGAGCCCAAAATATATCCCAGGATTTATGGAAATGAGTTAGTATTATTACTAATTCAAAACAAATCAAATAAATAGAAAACAGAAAACTAATAGAAAGACAAAGAGAGAGTTTCCTTACCTGGGGCCCACCTAGCGGCCCAGCTGGCCCAGCCAGCCCACCAGGGGCACGAGCATCTTCTTCCCCGCGCCAGCGCACGAAGCAGCTCGCTCGAGCGCGCCGACGACGCGCTGGCCACCTCCTGCTTGCCGCTGAGCAGTTGGACGCGTGGCTGAACCGCCTCGACGACGACCCGAACCCACCTGGCCCGTCTTTCCTCTCCCTCACTCTCTCCCTCGCCCCTGCTCGCCATGGCCGACGCTGTCGCGTCCGCGTTGCCGTGAAACCGCGGCCACCGCCTTCCCCATGCCCTGCCAACATGCCCATGGTCTCCGCGATGTCGCCCACGTCCTCTCCGCCGAGACGGGCAACGCTGAACGCCGCGAAACGCTGCCACCACCATCTCCTTCAACGCTGGCTGCCGGAGATCGCCGCCAGGCCACGACGCTGTCTGCGCTTCCTCGAGCCCATTGGCCTGCTCATCATGACCCCGTTGCAGCCACTGCCGCTCGCGTGCGAGCGTGTCGCCGCGCTCCCTGTGGTCCCAGGAGCACGCAACGCTCTTCGCCCACTCTTCTAGCACACTGCAATGCCATCCCTGCTCGCGCCCGAACTCTGGTACAGCCGGGAGCTCAGTTCCGGCGAGCTCCAGCCACCCTGTGACCCGCTGCTGCCTCTACTCGATGTAGCCGAGTGAGGGCTCCCCTCTGGTGCCCTCACCACACCCAGCCACCGCCCCTAGCGCCATTCCGGCGAACTTCCGCCGCGTTCCTGGTCGCCACCGACGTAACTCCGGTGAGCTGATGTGGCTTCATTAGTTTAGCGCTAACCCCTGCCACTTAGGCCTCAACAGACGCTGACAGTAGGCCCCACAGTGGGTCAAAGCCCAGTTAGCGTCGGGTTTGACCCGAGGTTGACCTCTGTTTGACCCTTGAGTCACTGACATGCGGGCCTCGCCCGGCTAACCAAGTTAGTTAGAGCTAAACTTAATTAAGTTAGTTTAGTTAGTCACTGACTAGTGGGCCCAGTGTTGTTTAGTTAGTCTAGTTAACCCAAATAGTTAACTATGAGACTGACTAGTGGGGCCCAGCCATCAGGTTTGACCTGGGCTGGCGCCTTTGACCTGCTGACGTCACTCAGGCATCATGCTGACGTAGTAATGTTTTCTTGGATTTAAAATAAATCAGAAATGATTTATTTATTTCAGGAAATGCCCAAAACTTCTTAAAATCATAGAAAATAATCTATAACTCAGATGGAAATAATTTATATATGAAAATGCAAGGAATCTATTTATGGCATTTTCATGCATGTTAGAACAACTTATGGTTGCTGGTTAGGGAAAAACACATAAATTGCATCTAAATAATTATATATGGAGTTTGAATTTGAATCTTGTATTCAAATCAACTTCATTTAAATCATTGCTAGTTGCATCAGCTCAAATCACAGCATATCACCATGTCATAAACATGCATCATATTGTTGCATTGCATTTTATTGTGTTCTTTCTCAGTTGCCGGTGTTTGTCCCCTCTCGATAGACGTGCTCCCGACGATGAGTTCGATGACACCGATGAAGAACTATATTATCTTCAGAAGTGCCAGGCAAGCAAAACCCCCTTGTTCATTCTGATACAATCCCACTCTCTTGCTCCTGCTCTCTTTTACTGCATTAGGACAACAACGATTCAACTGTTACATGATGCGGTAGTTGAACCCTTTTCCTCTGCATGACTTGTCATTGCCATAGTAAATAGATGAAACCCACTAGCATGAGTAGGAGTTGTTTGAGCCCTGATGTGCCTACTCATTCATGCTTGTTTGTCATGCCTGCTGTTGCATAGAATTGTGTTAGGTCTGATTCATCGGGGATGAATCGGAGGTGTGTGAACATGTCCTACTATGTGTGAGCTAAGTGTGTGAACATGATTTGGTAAAGGTAGCGGTGAGAGGCCATGTAGGAGTACATGGTGGGTTGTCTCATTGAAACCGTCCTCAGGAACTGAGTTCTGTGTTTGTGATCCATGAACAGCTACTACCACGCATTGGGCCCGAAACCAATGGACCCTCTCGACTTATTAACTGCCCTTGCCCTCTGTCCAGGAGTTGCAACTAGTTTCTGGTTTTTGTAGGATATGTGTTGGCGGCCGTGCGTAGCGCTGACCCTAGGGGTGGGCTATGATGCGGTGGATACACCGTGGCACGATGTACCGGGCACCCGTTTGGTGTCTCGGGAACCATGCACATATCGTTTGGGGCTGTGAGCGAAACTCCGGCCGGATGTCCTCGTGGATGGAACCCGAATAGGCGATAAACCTGGACTAGAGACTTGTGTGGTTAGTCAGGTCGTGGCCAACTCCCTCGCCAAGCTTCCGCTTGAAGGTTGCTGAGATACACGACGTGTACATGATGGTAAGTAGCGAGAGCGTGTGTGAAGAAGTACACCCCTGCATGGTTATAAATGACCTATTCGAATAGCCGTGTCCGCGGTAAAGGACTTCTGGGTTGCCTATAACAGTTCATAGACAAGTGAAAGTGGATACTCTAAAACTCGCAAGATAAGTGTGAGTGCTGTGGATGGCCTTCTAGTAGGGAGACGGGAGCGGATCCATAGTGGTGTATTGAATTGTGAATATGTGGACTCGTGTGTGCCACCTCAAAAGAGTTGCTTGCAGTTGTAGTTCAAGTTAGCCATTGAGTCAAAGCTGGCTTGCTGCAGTTAAACTCCACCACCCCCTTTGTTGATACCGATGCATATGTACTTAGTTTTGATGTAAGTGTTGCTGAGTACAATTGTACTCACGTTTGCTTAATTTATGTTTTGTAGAGAGACGCCAGTCTCGCTAGTAGTTCCGTGTGGGCTTCAACGTTTAGCTTGCTACCTCAGCTATGATCTTGTGCCCTCGGCAGGATCTGGTAGATAGTCAGGCTTCTTAGACTTTTTCATTTGTAGATGTCTGTACTCAGACATGTTAAGCTTCCGCATGTGCTTGATTTGTATGCTATGATTGTTGGGTCATGAGACCCATGTTTGTAATATCTCGCTCCTCGGAGCCTAATGAATAAATGTTTGAGTCGTAGAGTCTTGTTGTGATGCCATGTTGTATTTACACATGTCGAGCATATTGTGTGTATGATTGAAATGCTTGGTATGTGTGGGATCCGACAATCTAGTTGTTTATCCTTGGCAGCCTCTCTTATGGGGAAATGTAGTCTTGTGCTTCCATGAGCCATAGTAGTCCGCTATAGCCCGGTTCACCGGAGTCCTGCTAGCCCAGCACTACTGCTCCGAAACACTTGATTGGCCGGCATGTGTTTCACTTCGTTCCTGTGTCTGTCCCTTCGGGGAAATGTCACGCGGTGACGTCCGAAGTCCTGCCTAGCCTGCTTTAGCCCGGGTTCCCAGAGTCCTGTTAGCCCAGTGCTACAGCCCGGATTCACACGCTGCTGACCGGCATGCTCGATGTGATTCATGTATGCCTGTCCCCATAGGTTAGTGCCGCTTCGGGTTCACGACTAGCCATGTCGGCCCGGGTTCTCTGTCATATGGATGCTAGCGACACTATCATATATGTGAGCCAAAAGGCGCAAACGGTCTCGGTCCATGGTAAGGCGACACCCGTGGGAATACCGTGCGTGAGGCCGCAAAGTGATATGAGGTGTTACCGGCTAGATCGATGTGACTTGGAATCGGGGTCCTAACAAGTGGAAACTTTCTTCCCATTCTTTTTGAAGTTTCCCTTTCTTTCCCTTGCCATTTTTCTTGAAACTAGTGGTCTTGTTAACCATCAACACTTGATGCGATTTCTTGATTTCTACCTTCACTGATTTCAGCATCGCGAAGAGCTTGGGAATCGTTTTCGTCATCGCTTGCATATTATAGTTCATCATGAAGTTCTAGTACCTTGGTGATATTGACCAGAGAACTTTGTCAATCACTATCTTATCTGGAAGATTAACACCCACTTGATTCAAGCGATGGTAGTACCCAGACATTCTGAGGACATGCTCACTAGCTGAGCTATTCTCCTCCATCTTGTAGGCAAAGTACTTGTCAGAGGTCTCATACCTATCGACATGGGCATGAGTCTGAAATACCAATTTAAGTTATTGGAACATCTTATATGCTCCATGGCATTCAAAAACTTTTTGAAGTCCCGTTTCTAAGACATAAAGCATGGTGCACTAAACTATTATGTAGTCATCATACCGAGCTTGTCAAATGTTCATAACGTCTGCATCTGCTCCTGCAATAGGTCTATCACCTAGCGGTGCATCAAGGACATAACTCTTCTGTGCAGCAACGAGGATAATCCTCAGATCACGGACCCAATACGCATCATTGCTACTATGATCTTTAAACTTAGTTTTATCTAGGAACATATCAAGAATAAACTAGGGGAGCTATATGCGAGCTATTGATCTACAACATAGATATGCAAATACTATCAGGACTAAGTTCATGATAAATTAAGTTCAGTTAATCAAATTACTCAAGAACTCCCACTTAGATGAACATCCCTCAAGCCATCTAAATGATCACATGATCCAAATCAACTAAACCATGTCCGATCATCATGTGAGATGGAGTAGTTTTCAATGGTGAACATCTCTATGTTGATCATATCTACTATACGATTCACATTCGACCTTTCAGTCTCCGGTGTTCTGAGGCCATGCATGTACATGCTAGGCTCGTCAAGTTTAACCCGAGTATTCCGCACGTGCAAAAAAATCTTGCACCTATTGCATGTGAACGTAGAGCTTATCACACCTGATCACCACGTGGTCTCGACACGATGAACTGTCGCAACGGTGCATACTCAGGGAGAACACTTATACCTTGAAATTTTAGTGAGGGTCATCTTATAGTGCTACCGCCGTACTAAGCAAAATAAGATGCATAAAAGATAAAAATCACATGCAACCAAAATATGTGACATGAGATGGCCATCATCATCTTGTGCCTTTGATCTCCATCTCCAAAGCACCGTCATGATTTCCATCGTCACCAGCTTGACACCTTGATCTCCATCTTAGCGTCGTTGTCGTCTCACCAACTATTGCATCTACAACTATCGCTAACGCGCAGTGACAAAGTAAAGTAATTACATGGCGATTGCATTTGATACAATAAAGCGACAACCATAAGGCTCCTGCCAGTTGCCGATAACTTTTACAAAACATGATCATCTCATACAACAACGTATATCACACCATGTCTTGACCATATCACATCACAACATGCTCTGCAAAAACAAGTTAGACGTCCTCTACTTTGTTGTTGCAAGTTTTACGTGGCTGCTACGGGCTTCTAGTAAGAACCGTTCTTACCTACGCATCAAAAACACAACAGTGTTTCGTCAAGTTTGATGTTTTAACCTTCAACAAGGACTGGCCGTAGTCAAATTCGATTCAACTAAAGTTGGAGAAACAGAAACCCGCCAGCCACCTTTATGAAAAACTAGTTGCATGTCTGTCGGTTGAACCAGTCTCATGAACGTGGTCATGTAAGGTTGGTCCGGGCCGCTTCATTCAACAATGCCGCCGAATCAAAATAAGACGTTGGTGGTAAGCAGCATGACTATCACTGCCCAGAACTCTTTGTGTTCTACTCATGCATATCATCTACGCATAGACCTGGCTCGGATGCCACTCTTGGGGAACGTAGCATGCAATTTCAAAAAAAATCCTACGCTCACGAAATATCTATCGTGGAGATGCATGATAACCCACAAGTATAGGGGATCACAATAATTTTTGAGGGTAGAGTATTGACCCCAAATTTATAGATTCGACGCAAGGGGAGACAAAGAATATTTGGAGGTATTAGAAGCTGAATTGTCAATTCAACCACACCTGGAGATTAATTATCTGCAGCAACGTGATCAGTAGCAAAGTAGTATGATAGTTTTGATAATAGTAGTAGCAGCAATGGTAAAGGTAATAGTGATAGCAATAGTTTTGTAACAAGTGTAACAGTAACAATAACAGTAGTAGCTTAGCAAGAACAATATAAGATAAATTCGTAGGCATTGGATTGGTGACTTGTTGGATGATATTCATCATGAGGCAGTTATAACCTAGGGCGATACGGCACTAGCTCCAGTTCATCAATACAATGTAGGCATGTATTCCATAAATAGTCATACGTGCTTATGGAAAGAACTTGCATGACATCTTTTGTCCTACCCTCCCGTGGCAGCGGGGTCCTATTGGAAACTAAGGGATATTAAGGCCTCCTTTTAATAGAGAACCGAAACAAAGCATTAACACACGGTGAATACATGAACTCCTCAAACTACGGCCATCATCGGGAGTGGTCCCGACTATTGTCACTCCGGGGTTGCCGGATCGTAACACGTAGTAGGTGACTATAACTTGCAAGATCGAATCTAGAACATGGATATAATGGTGATAACATAAATGGTTCAGATCTGAAATCATGGCAGCTGGGCCCAAAGTGACAAGCATTAAGGATGACAAAGTCATAGCAACATCAATCTTAGAACATAGTGGATACTAGGGATCAAGCCCTAACAAAACTAACTCAATTACATGATGAATCTCATCCAACTCATCACCGATCAGCGAGCCTACAAAGGAATTACTCACTCTCGGTGGGGAGCATCATGGAATTGGTGATGGAGAAGGGTTGGTGATGACGAAAAATGAAGACCCTCCTCTCCGGAGCCCCAAACGGACTCCAGATCTGGCCTCCCGATGAAGAACAGGAGGTGACGGCGGCTCCGTCTCGTGGATTGTGATAATTCTTTCTCCCTGATTTTGTCTAGAAAAATATGTATTTATGGAGTTGGAATCAGGGTCTGCGGGGCCACCAGGTGGGGACAACCCACTTGGGCGCGCCAAGAGGGGGGCACGCCCTGGTGGGTTGTGCCCACCCAGGTGCCCCCCTTCAGTGGGTCTTGGCTCCAAAAATTCTTGTTTATTGTATAAAAATTCCTTGCAAAGTTTCGTTCCATTCCGAGAACTTTTATTTCTACACAAAAACAACACCATGGTAGTTCTACTAAAAACAGCATTAGTCCGGGGTTAGTTTCATTCAAATCATGCAAATAAGAGTCCAAAACAAGAGGAAAAGCGTTAGGAAAAGTACATACGTTGGAGACGTATCAACTCCCCCAAGCTTAAACCTTTGCTTGTCCTCAAGAAATTCAGTTGATAAACTGAAAGCGAAAAAGAAAAACTTTTACGAACTCTTTTGCTCTTGTTTGCATAAATAAGCTTAAACAGCTCCCAGGTTTTCAGCCAACATTATAACTAACCATGCCGACAATAACTCTTAAAGATTATATTAACTCATATCAATAACATAATCAACTAGCGAGAAATAATAAGATATCTCAAACAGCAACACGTTGTCATAACAACCATGATATAATATGGCAATAGTGGTATCTCGCTAGCCCTGTCTGAGACCGCAAAACATAAATGCAGAGCACCCCAAAGTCCAAGCAGCGACAAAACTTTGTAATTCATGGTAGAAAAGATCCACTCATGATGCACCGAACATTAGCTACACACAATGCATAAGTCATGATAGCAATGCTCTCAGGTTCTGGCGCTTGTTTTAGAAGGTGATGACACAACATAAAAGTAAATAGATAGTCCCTTCACAGAGGGAAGCAGTGATTTGCAGAGGTGCCAGAGCTCAAGTTTTTAAAATAGAGGTAAATGATATTTTGAGACATGCACCCTTCTCATTTACTTCACGACCATCAGTTATCAATATCTTCCATGCTAAGCACACTAGTGGCGGTTCCCAAGCGATAAAAGTAAACGTTTTGACACCATTGGGAGTTTTTGTTTGACTATTTGTAAGCTTTTTCTATTTGCAGTTTGGGACCGGGCATCCCTATTAGCACCCTTTTCTCGTGTGATGGCAGTGAATAAACACTCGACCTAAGAATAGCCCGCTTAGCAGGAAGATACCGACCACCTCCTGTCGTTCCATGAACGATCCAGGCACACAAAAAGGATATATTTTTAGACATTTTTAGAGGTGGCACATGCAAATTTACTTAAGACAACAGGGTAATACCGCATATAGGTAGGTATGGTGGACTCATTTGAAATAACTTTTGGTTTCAAGGTTTTTGATGTACAAGCAGAATTCTCACTTAGTACCGGCCAAGCCTAGCAATTAGATTGAGAAGCGGCCAGCTAGAGAGCAACAACGGTCATGAACATGCATTAGGCATAAGTAACATTGGACACTACCATGAGTAGGCTATGAACACCATGAACATAAATATCATAGAGGCTATGTTGGTTTTGATTCAACTACATGCATGAACATGTGCCAAGTCAAGCCACTCGAACATTCAGAGGAGGATACCATATCATCATACTACATCACACTCATTTTAACGCAATGTTGATAACCAAGATAAATCATTATCCACTCCTAGGTACTTACTAGGACAAATGCCTGTGCGTTGCACCGGGCAAAGAAAAGGCGCACAACCTGCTTCATGTGTCATTAAGCATCATTTTTATATCCAATAACAAAAGAGTGTGTGTTACATCGGGGGACTCTTGTGCTTCTCTGCAAAGAAAACAACGGACTCCTAGTCATCCACATGCGTCCTCCACATGCTCAGCAGGTCGGGCAGGCCTAGCTTGGAAATCGCAAACTCCTCCATGTCCCGGAAAATCGTGAGCTCCTCCTGGTCCCTTGCAACGCCTCACCGGTGTATCATCTACATACCATGGGTCATCGGGTCGTGGCCGGCTCCCAGTCTATAGTAAAGCAGCTCCACTCTTCACATCATGTCAGGCAATGTCATTGTCGATTTGGGGGAAATCCATTAGAACCTCGGCCATCTCATTTCCTCTTCCAACCAGATCCCAAATAAACTAAAGCTTCTGAATTATAGTAATCAACGCACAACCCAAGATTAAGTGAATAACGTTTCACTCAGCATGTTTTTCAGCATATTTAGTGTGGTAGTAAATATGCTCGTGTGTTGCTACGGTTTGATTTATAGAAGTTCACTATCGGAAATCAGTTTTCCATGGCATGAAGTTGCATAGATAACAATAGTCGTCAGATCAATGTAGTAGCACTGCCAGCACGCGATACAATGCTCAATTCATCGGACGCCACCTCCCATCTACATAATATAGTACATATTTCATTTTCTTTTACCCTTTTCGTAGGCATGTGATGGATGAGGGACGGATTTTCTTATGTGTTCAAGCATAGTACAGTATGCAGGAACGTGTATTTCCTTCTCAAATATCTAACTACTGAAATATGCACTAAATAGAGGAAAATCATATGTTCCAGCATGAATTGTATAGTGGCAAAATAAATAAGGCGAGAGAGCACATATGTTTCTTCCACCAGGTCAGCAAGCCTTTCGGTGATGCGCCAGTACAATGTCATCATAGGCAAGAGGGGAGAAAACACAAGTAAATTACCAAGCCACAAACACTATTTAATTCACTCCCACCCACTGGGTCATTTCTTCAAACACCTTCGGTGTGGACTTTGTCATCCTCTTGAGCAGCAGATAGCAGTAAATGGGCAAGCAAGCAAGCGTGCGTGCAAGTGCAGCTTCCATTCCTGACGAATACATTACCTGCTCCCTCGTTGCAGTTCCCCATCTTACCTTAGCCTGTGACCAATAATTGGTTGCCACTGCCAGATTTTGCTATCAACTGCCGTAGTCGAAAGCAGATCAAGAAATCCACAAAGAATTTAGTCTCTTATAAGGCAACAAACCCAGAGATTGTACACAGAATTATATCAAAGGTAAACTGAAAAATTGTCACATAGGTGCTGCACAAATAGTGGGAACTTACTGTGCCTTTCAATGTATAATGTTGCCGATTTTATTTTGTGTTTAGAGTAATTTCTTCACAGTTGCCTGACGTAGGATCCAAATATGTGCAATTAGTGGAAATACCTATCTTGGCCCTCTTAGGCAAAGCAATTGTGATAATATGTCAAGTTTTAGTAGAAAACAAGAAAAAACACTATTAACTAATAGCTTTCAGTACTTTATTACTCTGAAGTCTAGACTCTCGAGCACTGAAATCAGCAGACATATAACACAAACAAACTATGGGCTTGCTGAAATGTAAGTGATGAAAAATACAAAATTTAGATGCTTCTCAAAAGTGATCAAACATGACCTGTTGCAACAATTTCGCACCTGATTGAAATTAAATGATCATGTACATATTACATGTTACACATTAACTCAACCAGACAATTACTCTAGGGGGCACTATACATTTTCTGACAAAATTGAACCGGGAATAATTTTGTTGCAGGTTTTCAAGGTCCATAAAGCGTAAAACAATGACCCTAGTACACCATCAATTACACGAGATGCCCTAATAACTCGATGGTTACAGCTAACTAAGCCAATCTCAGCTTGAACTGGTTGCCTAGCTGCTAGCCGGTATGTTAATATAAATCATGGACAATCATCTGATGGTTTTTTCCGAAAACAGAACATAAAATTAAGATCTCTGTGAACAAAATATAAAGTTATGATCTTGGTGAATATTATATGGTTCAACACCATTTATGTCTTATGGTCCTTGTGCACATCAGTTAGACCTTTTAGTAATAAGACAAAAAAAAATTACTATAATGACACATGATTTATTGGCGAGTAAATGTCATAAAAAATAACTTGCCATCCATTTCTAGATGTTAAACCCAGGAAACACAAGAGGTAATTCATTGACCGTCGGATAATGTCTGACCCACAATCACCAAATAACAATTAAAATGAGTTATTTCTATGCAAGTTTGCATATATATTTTATGGGCTTTTGTAGAGTTAATAGCTCTAATATATCTATAGGGAAGCTTACAAAAACAATAATCATATCATAGTAACTTTACAAAATTGGTTCAAAAGATTGTATGGTGAGAACAACTTATAGGATTTATTTTACATGGTTGATGACTTGAAGCACGCAACAAGAACTCCATACATTTTGTTCAAATAGCAATTCAACAAACGTTTGGTGCGCGCTCCTTTTATCATGAAACCATAACTGGACATGTAGTAAAAGTCCCCTAGTAATCAAATTTCTAAACTGCACACCATGTAACTTTGATGAGTATGTAACAGTAAAAAATTCCTATTGTGTGGAAGGGACATGGTTTATTTTACTACTTAAGTCAGCAGCTATATTAGGATAACAGGGCAAAAAAACAAAATCATAACAGAGAGATAGAAGGGATTGTGAAATTCCAAAACACAAGAGTCTCTCGCGAACATAAATTTAGCAAACAAATAAGTAATGAACTTCTGAAAGAAAAAAGGAACACGAAAGGGAACCATGTACTTTGGCGACATGCTGTACCCAATATCAACCATCTTCCTGGTGCGCAGCTTGATGTAGGGGCGGTGGAGAAATAGCAATTCATCAAACACCATGAGGGCATTGCCTCTAACCAAGAAATTAGAGCGGAAGAGTATGAATCCCCCTGCAAAACATGTACTCGTTAAGCGTTATGCTGCCTGGTTGACACCACACCATCCTCTATGGAAGAGTCAGCGCTGTCGAGCTAATTTAGGAGTAACAGTAGGGTTGAGGGGCAGAAGTTCAGTGGCATGGTTCGAAGCAGGTAGAGGAGACTCACCTTGGGCTGCTGGTGCGGGTGTAGGAGCAGCACCCGCGGCCTTAGGGCACTCAACGGGAAGCCGTAGCAACGGGGGGCACTGTGTCATCGCGTGCCCAGCCACGGCGCCGTCGTCCGCTCGCACCTACAAGGATTTGACGACGCTGTGTCGTATCCCTCCGTCACCTGCGCCCGTTGGCCGTCACCCGGCTCTAGTGAGCTCCTGCCTAGGTCGCCGCACCCCACTTCCTTTGTCGCTTCATCTCTCCCTCACCTCCTTGTCTCGTCTCTACCCAGGGGCCGCAGAAGCCCTGGATCCACCCGGTAAGCCTCGCCCCGGCCTTGCTCGCCGTTACCGGTGACCCCCCGTGCCGCCTGCCTCCGGATCCGCCTCCCCAACCCCCAACACGCACGGATCCAGCCTTTGCAAGCTCGAGTCGCCGCCGCCGTTCTTCATCGAGCCGCCACATTGAGGAGGACCCCTCCCTTGCGTTTTCAGTCAGCCCCCGATGCGTTTTCCTCCGGTGCTTCAGCGGGTTGAATACAAATAAATGTAGGGCCCTTTTTGTAAAAACTAAACGTTTTTTCGGACTCACTAAATTAGAGACAGCGGGTTTAATTCATAAAAACCATAGGGGCTTTTTTATAAAAACGCTGCGACGGTGAACCCGGAGACTCAATCCGTGCTTTATTATTAGGGAGAGATACATGTAATGAGAAACTATAATGTCTAATTGTAATTGCAAACATGTTTAATCATAAGGGGATGAATCATGGATACTAGGTTAAACATATTTACACAAACAGAACAAGTCGAGTTCATACCCGTTTCTTTCTGCCACTGCCACTTCATCGAATATCGTCATTATTGCCTTTCACTTGTACGACCGAACGATATGAAAATAATAATAGTGCAAGAGTGCCATGGAGTGAGCTGGAATCTGCAAATATTTTATTCAACAGGAGAAGACAAGGTAAAATGGGCTCTTTCACCGTGGTCTTCTCCTCGGTACAACTCGAATAAAAAGTAAAGAAATTCAGAGAAAAACACTAAAATATTTTTGGAGTTTTTGTTTTTCTTGAACAAGCACATAAAAAGGGAAAAGCAAAAACGAGAAAACTATTTAGACGGGAAAGCTCCCAACAAGCAAAAGAAGAACAAGGAAATCTTTTTGGGTTTTATTTTTAATACTACAACTAAGCATGCATAGAAAGTAAACTAACTACAACTAATTTTTTGTTTTTTCTAAGGTTTTTTCAGACACACAAGAAGAAAGCAAGAAAAATAAATTAAGCATGGATGATACATTGACAAAGTGTGAACACCGAAAACTGGAATAAATGTACATGAATCTAATGTCGATGAGAAACACGTATGAGGGAGTCCTGGACTAAGGGGTACTCGGGCGTCTGGCCTGTTATCCATGGGCCGGACTGATGGGCTGTGAAGACATGAAGGTCGAAGACTGCACCGTGTCTGGATTGAAATCTACTTGGCGTGGAAGGCAAGCTTGGTGGCCAAAGATTCCTTCTTATGTAACCGACTCCATGTAAACCCTAGATCCCCTCAGTGTCTATATAAACCGAAGGGGTAGTCCGGAAAGGACAACAAATATACTCATTACCATACTCACATAGGATAGACTTCTAGGGTTTAGTCATTACGATCTCGTGGTAGATCTACTCTTGTAACACTCATATTCATCAATATGAATCAAGCAGGACGTAGGGTTTTACCTCCATAGAGAGGGCCCAAACCTGGGTAAACATTGTGTCCCCCGTCTCCTGTTACCATCGATCCTAGACGCATAGTTCGGGACCCCCTACCCGAGATCCGCTGGTTTTGACACTGACATTTGTGCTTTCATTGAGAGTTCCACTGTGCCGTTGATAAAAGGCTCGATGGCTCGCCTTGTCATTAAAGACAATATTACCACAGGGGTAGTTTTGGCCTCGGGCCAAACTCTCCGGCTGGGCGACTTTACTATGATCGCCCGTTCGGCCGCAGGGCCGACGATGACCTCTTGGGCCATCGAAAATGCCCTTCACATCAACTCTGAGCACTCCAAGCAGATGGATCCGGTTGAGTTTTCGTCCTTAAATGAGCTGCTAGATCGCATCGCTGCTTTGGGAATTGCCACAGATTACGATCAGATCAGGCCTAAAATTGATCAGGGAGAAACCGAAATCCCACCGGTCACCCGCTAGATCGCGGCAGTCCTGGAGCAGGACGGCGAGTCTTCTTCTATATTGAAGACGGACTATGTTCGGGTCGCCGTTCATGAAGAGCCGGATACTCACCTACGAAAGGACACAACCAGCCCTCCAAACATAGCATCGGACAGCGGTTCTAAACAATCAGAAGATATTCCGAAACCCGGACTGTCTAGTCTTGAAGGTCGTCGGACCCCGGACAACTGGTTAGGTCGGGGTTCGTATTTAATTCCACCCACCCACCTGGATATAGAGGCTCTCATGAGCATAAAACAACAATCTCAGGAGAAGGTCCACCACTTTTGGGTCAGATTCCTCCTTGTCAAGGATAAGGTAAAGGATTGCCGCAACGAGGATGCAATATTAGCGTTCTGCAAAAACTATGCGGATGAAGGAATCCTCAACGCCATCAATCGCTGCCGCATACTAAAATTTGTTGACTTAGCAACCAACGTACGAAAATAATGCACGATGGAAAGCGCCTGGGAAACTCGGGCAGCTCGCTGGGAACCACCAGTCCCAACCCAACTTCCCCTACAGGCGAAAAGGGCGTACCCTCATGGCACGCCCTATCCAACAGTCAAAAAACACAAACTCACTACACGGCAAGGCACTGTTCTGAAAGGGAGGCTCGATTGCCCATGCAAAATACATACAATAACAGACACCGTGGCAACCCACAGCCTTAGAGCATGTTGGATACTATGACAGGTAGCCAAGAGCGGCGAGGACATCCTTATCAAGGATGCCCCAGAACAACACCCCCAGAAGAAGACGACCCAAGAGTATTGACAGTCTTTGAGACATTCGCTTCAAATAACAAGCGCAAAAGGGCACATCGCGATCTCAACGAAGTCTGCCAAATTGCTGTAATAAACCCATGGAACGACACGACTATAACATTCAACGCCGGTGATGAACCAAAGTACAGAACAGCACGAGCACCAGCCGCGTTAGTCCTCGGCCCCATCGTGGATGGGTTCCGACTCACCAAGGTCCTCATGGACGGCGGCAGCGGACTAAATCTCATTTATGAGGACACACTCCATAAAATGGAAATAGACAGGAGTCGCATCAAACAAAGTAACACACCTTCCGGGGAATTATTCCTAGTCGGGAGGCATGGTGCGCGGGCAAAATCACACTTTACATGGTATTCGGATCACCGGAGAACTATCGGTCCGAGGAAATAACCTTCCAGGTGGCCCCTTTCAGCAGTGGATATTACGCCCTGTTGGGGCGGGATGCTTTTACACGCTTCCAAGCTATACCTCACTACGGATATATGAAGCTCAAAATGCCCGGACCAAACGGTATAATCACTCTTGTCAGTGATCCGGACATAACACTCCATGCTGAAAACAAAACCGCATCCTTAGCCCTGGAGGCGCTATCCGAAGCCCTCGCGGCCGAAGAATTAACCGCACTACGCTCCATAGTGGACAAGGACGACATGATCCTCGACAAACACCCCAAATCCACCTCTTTCAAACCGGCAGAGGAAATAGTCAAATTCCAGGTCCACCCAACGGACGCCAAGAAGATAGCAGCCATGGGAGCTCTACTGAACCCAACAGTTGACGCTGCACTACGAGAATTCCTGCGCGAAAACTGGGAAATATTTGCCTGGCACCCTTCGGACATGCCAGGGATCCCACGCAAGCTGGCTGAACATAGCCTCAATATATTAAAGGGGTTTAAACCGGTTAAGCAAACACTGCGGCGCTTTTCCGAACCCAAGCGACAAGCCATGGGGGAGGAGCTGGCCAAACTCATCGAGGCCGGATTTATTCTAGAAATCAAACATCCGGACTGGCTGGCAAACCTGGTGATGGTACCAAAGAAGGACAAATCCTGGCGCCTGTGCGTTGATTTCAAAGACCTCAACAAAGCCTGCCCTAAGGATCCCTTCCCCCTCCCCCACATTGATCAAGTCATTGACGCCACCGCAGGACACGACTCACTGTGTTTCCTTGATGCATACTCCGGATACGATCAAATCAAAATGAAAGAATCCGATCAAGCTACAACAGCATTCATTACCCCATACGGGCCATTCTGCTTCAATACCATGCCCTTTGGGCTCAAGAATGCCGGCACCACATATCAACGCATGATTCAAACATGCCTGGAGAAATAGATTGGCAAAACAGTAGAAGCTTACGTTGATGATGTCGTCATCAAAACCAGGCATGTGGAAACACTAATAGACGACTTACGTCTTATCTTCGACAACCTCAGGGCGTATGACATCAAGCTCAACCCAGAAAAGTGTGTCTTCAGCGTCCCCGCTGGAAAACTTCTGGCCTTCATCGTCTCCGATAGGGGAATCGAAGAAAACCCAGCCAAAATTCGAGCTTTGCCACAATTGGCTAAGCCACCAGACCTTAAACAAGTTCAAAAACTTGCAGGTTGCGTGGCAACTCTAAGCCGCTTTATCTCCAGATTTGGAGAAAAGGCAGTGCCACTCTATCGCCTTCTACGGCGAACCGACCACTTCGAGTGGACGAACGCGGCAAGAGCTGGATGGGAATAAATAAAAACCCTTCTTGTGAGCAATCCTATCCTGGCTGCACCAAACATCGGCGAACCGATGTTATTATACATATCGGCAACACATCAGGTGGTGAGCACCGTACTCGTCGTTGAACGAGAATAGGATGGACATAAATTCCCGCTTCAGAAGCCAGTATACTACGTGTCTAGTATCCTTACACCATGCAAATCCCGGTACCCTCATTATCAAAATATAGCATATGCGGTCTTCATGGCATCCCAAAAGCTCCGTCACTACTTCTAGGAGTGTTCGATCACGGTGGCCTCCGAAGTACCACTAAACGACATTATAAACAACCATGATAGTACGGGCCGGATTGCCAAATGGGCCATTGAACTCTTGCCATTCGACATCACATACAAACCACGTCGAACTATCAAATTCCAAGTTCTGCCCGACTTCATCACCGAATGGACAGAGGCCAAACTCCCTAGAGAGTACGGCACATACTCCAATTGGGTCATGCACTTCGACGGCTCCAAAATGCTGGCAGGGTTAGGAGTGGGTGTCGTTTTAACGTCCCCCACCGGAGACATCGTCCAGTATGTTCTACAAATACTATACACAGACTCCAACAACGCAGCCGAATATGAGGCCTTACTGCATGGTCTCCGGATGGCTGTCTCCATGGGCATACAATGCCTAGAAGTGCGCGGGGACTCAAACCTTGCAATATCTCAAATAATTGGAGATTTTGACGCTAAAGATCCGAAGATGGTAGCGTATCGCAATGCAGTCATAAAAATGTCGGCCCGGTTCGAGGGGCTTGAGTTCCATCATGTGGCTCGAGAAAGTAATCAAGTGGCCGATGTTCTTGCTTGTATTGGCACTAAACGCGACCCTGTCCCACCTAATACCTTCTTGGAAAGGCTCTTCAAGCCATCCGTGGTGTGGCAGGGGGAAACAGCAACACTAGTCCAGACCCAAACATAACCCTAGATCCCGGAAACATCGACATAACACCATCGGCACATCTCATCATGGCAGTCATTGCCCCATGGACCGAACCCTTCCTGGCCTACCTTAATAAGAAGGAGCTTCCTAAGGACCAAAATGAGGCCCGCTGCATTGTCCGACGTTCGAAGGCCTACAAGGTTCATGATGGAGAACTCTACAAGAAAAGCGCCACCGGAGTCCTTCAACAATGTATATCCGAGGAAGAGGGGCGACAACTCTTGGCTGAAATTCATGCCGGACTCGGCCGTCACCATGCCGCAGCTCGGGCCCTTGTTAGCAAGGCCTTCTATATGGGGTTTTATTGGCCGACGGCCCGAGCGGATGCACAGGACCTTGTCCAACATTGCGTCGGATGCCAACTCTTTGCCAATCAAAGCCATATGCCCCCCACTGCCCTACAAACAATCCCCATCACTTGGCCTTTCACGGTCTGGGGACTCGACATGGTTGGACCCCTTAAAGGGGGAAGCCGTAAGAAAAAATCTCTGCTGGTTATGGTGGACAAATTCACTAAGTGGATAGAGGCTAAACCAGTCAAAATGGTTGAGTCCGGCTTGGTGATAGACTTCATATCCGATGTTGTGCACCGTTATGGTGTCCCACACAGCATCATCACTGACAACGGCTCCAATTTCATAGCCGACGAGGTAAAAACCTGGGGCACTACTCTGGGTATCAAACTCGACTATGCCTCCGTCTACCACCCACAAACCAACGGTCAAGTAGAATGTGGCAACGGTCTTATTATGAGCGGCATCAACCCCAGACTAGTACGGTCTTTGAAAGAATCAAACAAACACTGGGTTGAGGAGCTCAACTCCGTACTCTGGGGGCTGCGGACCACGCCCAACCGTACTACCGGGTACACACCTTTCTTCATGGTGTATGGTGCGGAGGCCGTATTGCCCTACGATATTATTCACGGCTCACCTAGAGTGCGTATGTACGAAGAGAGAGAAGCCGAGATCGATCGGCAGGACAGCCTAGATGCCCTGGAGGAGGAACGCGATGTTGCAAAAGCTCGTTCAACAGTTTACCAACAACAGGCTCGAAGATATCAAAGTAGAGAAGTACGGGCCAAGACTTACAACGTCGACGAACTCGTTCTACGCCTCCCGGAGAAGAAAAAGGACAAACCCAAGCCCAAATGGGAGGGTCCCTTCATAATTGACGAAGTTCTCACCGGAGGAGTGTACTGTCTTCGCGATGCATCAGACAATCGTCTTGAGCCGAACCCCTGGAACGCGGCCAGACTCGGGAGATTCTACGCCTAGCGCTAAACTCATTGTTAGTCTCCCCCTCTCATGTAGTTTCCATTGTTTTTTCTCTCTTTTCCGATTACTTTCTTTTTCCCGCTTTAAAAGCTTTAAGTGCGGCTAGACCGCACACCATCGGCAGATACATCTTTAAAACATGTACGCCACTTGTACCTGGGGGCTTCTCGGACAGAAGTTCTTGTCATTCCTTGAGCATCAAGCTCCTCACAAATGAGTTTTTTTCCGTATGTACCTTTTCTTCGGCACTATACACTACAAAAAAAATACACTCCCGTGATGATACGTGTTTGTCACAGTAGGTCGCATTTTTTTTCATGCATGTACATCCATGACGATTTTATGACAGAATCAAAATAGTCATACCTGTGCTGTCGTAGAAGTGTTCCATGACATTACCAAAATTATCATCATGGAAGTGTCCACTTCCATGACGATAAATCGCGCGTCACAGAAGTGCTTTCGTCAAGGGTGACCTACACGTGGCATCCACCGTAACGGAACGCCGTTAAGCTATCGGGTCGGGTTTTGAATCTGATAACCCGATAACAGCCCCGACCAATGGGAAATTTCCACGTGTAAAATTCTTGTTGGCCGGACGAAACACGTGTCAGCTCGTCAGTGGGTCAGATAGGCGCCTATGATATGTCGACACGTGCCACGACCCACCACTGACCCATTTAGCTTACAAAGCCGGCCCGTTTGACTTGGTCAAAAGTTAACGGGCTGGCCCATGAAAAGCCTGTTAACGGTCTCTTCGCAAATAGCCCATTTTATGGCTCGTTAACTCACGGGCCGTTAGGCCCTAAAGGAAATCGGCCCAACAACGTCATGTGGGCCGTCTAATATAACACTAGCCCATTTCACTTTCAGCCCATGTATGGCCCACGACGCCTTTCGGCCCATATGAGGCCTTCGTATCTTCCTGCCATTTACAGGCCCGTGGTGACTGTAGCCCATAATGAACAGTAATTTTGTTTATACCCCTTAACGGCCCATGATTTACATGGGCCGTTTCCAGCCCGTGTTAGCTTTCGGCCTATTGACGGCCCATACTTTCTTGGGCTCCTTTTCGGCCCTCGATTACTTCCGGCCCGTTACTGGCCTATTCCCCTAATGGGCCAAATTTGGCCCATGGCAAGAGTTGGCTCGTTACTGGCCTGTTCCCCTAATGGGCCAAATTCAGCCCATGGCAAGAGTCGGCCCGTTATTGGCTTGTTACCCTAATGGGCCAAATTCGGCCCATGGCAAGAGTCGCCCCGTTTCTGGCCTGTTAACCCGTTGCGCCGTTTCCAGCCCGTCCTATATTCTAGCCCATTAACGACCCGTTATGCCTGTGACAGAATTAAGCCTTTGCTATCCTACGGCCTATTACCGTGCTGGGCTGATACCAATTACGCCCATGTAGACCCATTTATCCGACGACCCTAGGCCCACCGATTACAGGCCCATTTATCGACGGCCCGTAGAAGACCCATGGATCCTACGGCCCGTATATGGCCCATGGTAGTTGCGGCCACTAGCAAACCAGGGAAAAAGAAGACTAGGAAATAAATAAGGCCGAAACTAATGCTATGCTATTAAGGCAATTGCACAAATTACATCCACTCGACATCAAAGATCGCCACCAGTGTAAATATAGGGAACACCCTACACTATACAAAAATGGCTTGCTGTTTTCTTCAGCCAATGGCTGCACATTAAGAATAAATTTTGTATCGCACCAAAACAATTACAACTATATAAAAAAAGGAAGGTTGGCATAAAACTTAACAGTCTAGCAGATAAATGCACCACCAGAAGTTCATAAGCTTAGTTCATTTGACCTGACTGTTACGTTTTCATGTTGTATTGTCCGATGGAGCACCATAACCCTCGCCTTCATTTCCCCTAGGCTCCTGAACAACATAGCAAATGTCTGATAGTCTGGTTTCAAAACCATGCATATCTTGACGACATTGAGCAATGTTTCTCCTTGTTTCACAAAGGGTCTCTGTTAGGGAATGGACTTGTGTCTTGAGCGCAGATACAACATTGCTTTGAGCTTGCATATCTTGATCATGAGGCAGTTTTGACGATATTGCCTTAACAACCAACCCAGTATTACGCAGGAACATGCTTTTGGCACTGTTAGTGGACAGGTACTGACCCACTGTAGCAAGAGCTGACATCGCGGTTATAGTTGCCTCGCCACCTTCAGAAGGTGGCAGTTCCACCATTTTTTCCATAGCTCGCTGAAAAGTTGAGGTTTTACATTAGTAGTACCAGAACAGAAGATATTAAGGAGGCAGCAAAAACAAACAAAATAGCTTTGGTCTATATACAGAACTTATTCTGGTGAATCCATGTAAAATATTAGTTGTATTTTATTGCAAAGTACATAATAAAACTAGGTTCCAAACATATGACCATGTACCATCGCTAATGTATTGTCTATTTCTTCACATTGTATTGAGGGCTAAGGATAAAGAGATGAAGTTTATAATACGTTAAGCATAGTATGACATCATTCATATCACAAAACAACTGAGAACAGACAAACAGGAAATTGTAACGTTGTGTGGGCAAGTCCAACACGGAACTAGATTACGGGTCAAGATGAAAGGAACATCACTCCTCTCTTTTAAACCTTGTAAGGTGCAATGATACGCTAAGTCAATTGTGTATAAAATTAAAAAGAGTAATAGACATTGGCTGCAAACCATGCAGTTCAAGGCACAAGTCAGAGTAAGTAGTAGTTAAAAGGCATGAGGATTAAGGACTTACAACAGCGGCTTTGACTGGTGTAATCATGCCCTTCTTCTTGCTGGTGTGATAGTCCTTGAAGATTTATGCAGCATTTGGTTCAGGTACTTTTTGGTCCTTGCGGGATTTCCTCTGCATTTCGAACAAGTCAATATAGATCTAATAATATGGTACAGCGAAAAGAGTGAAACAACAGAGCCTCGCTGTGTGCAATATAGCTACGAGATCCTGCCGTCTATTGGAATTTCACTTTCGTACGGTTGGCCTTATTCTTTGAACGGTTCACCTATAAGAAGATAGATGTGTGTGGCACATGCGTAAATAGGACTTCAACATGTGATGTGATCACATATATATAATGTACCTGATACTTCGGATCAGACCAGTGTTTAACAAGGCCCCTCCAGTCCTCATCCGATATATTTTCCACTGGAGATGTTTGGGAAAGTTCACTGTTAGCCTTGCCTTCAAAGTGAGCTTTCCTCAAGTTATACTGATACTGTCGCAGAGCAGACTTGAAAACATGGGTGCAAGCTTGTCTGGTTGCATCATCATGGCTATCCAACTTGAACCTCATCTGTTGAAAATTATGGGAGTCTCATTATCAGGAACCTAGAAAGTATGGGACAAAGCAAGACGATATTACTAGTTTCCATACATAACCATACTTACAGATAAATGGTCGAGGAAGGTGTTGAACTGGGTTTCGTCTTTGTCATTCCTGTACTGAATCCATGTTGGGAGGATACATACATGACACCTAATGGCAACCACTGCCTCTGATACTAACTTGGCTGACTCTGTAGCATCACGTGGCCTTTTTAACCCTGCCTCAAAATGAATCTCCATTCTTCCTCCTCTAGATTTAGTTAACCCATCGAGCATTATCCCTGATGTTTGTTTCCTCTTGCGCCTAGGTGCTAGTCAAACAACGAACATAGGAAGTGTTACTGTACATCAAACTTTGAGACTACATATAAAGAAGCATGCAACTGTAACTTGACTCCAGCAACTACCTTCTTGCTGTTGAAGCTCACCAGGTTCATCTGATATTGCCAACTCGTCTTGTGTCAAGAGTGCTTGGTAAGTAGTGTCAGGTGGCAAGGGAGCTTGGGAACGTGCTGCTAGCTCAGTTGACGCACGAGAAAGTCATGCAGCTGGTAGTAGTGTGGTAGGTGTTGCAAGAACTAGGGCTGTCTCTGCTTGTTTGGTGGCAGCTATTTGTTTCTGTTTGGCTTTTTTTGCAACTCGTGTAGCATGGGATGCCATTTTTGTAGAATTTTCCGCTGGACTTTGACCTTCTATTGCACCATCAGTACTAGCAGAGTCTAAAGGATTCATCCGCTTCTCATTCCCTACCATTCTGTGTTTCTTCCTATTTCTCCATGCCATGTTAAGTCAAGCCGACAAGAAAAACGAATAACAATTTAGTTCTTCAGAACAAATTGATGCGTGATGCAGACGAACTGAACTTTGATGTTAGACAACCACATGATAGGAGGATGTAATGTGTATGAAAAACAGGACAGAAGAGATAACGAGAACTATGATTTGTCAACTAAGAAGAAGACATTTCACCAAATTAGAAGCAATGCAATGGAAGGTAGACACCATATGAAAGATGCTACAAATATCACTCTGCCAAGTTAACAGTGTCTCATCATAAATGGCGTTTAAACAAATGTGAAGCAGTACAAGAAATAAATCATATGCAAGATGCAAACAACATCACACTACCATCTCAGAGGTCTCTCGTCATTAGTGCCATTGCATATTCACAACATTGCATGTTCACAGCTTATGATGTGTAATCTAAGGAGAAGGCATTTCAAAAAATTAGAAGAAATGAAAGCTAGACAACATATGAAAGATGCAACGAATATCACTCTACCAAGTTAAAACTATCTCGTCATAAGTGCCATTTCAACAAATTAGTAGTACAAGCTAGAATAGAATGTGAGATGTAACCTATATCACACTCCGAAGTCAAACATGTCTTATGATAAGTGATTGTTGCAGGTTACACAACAATAGTAATTTGATGTAAGAACATGGTATGATAGACAGATATTGTATGTTCTAAAAACAGGAACACGTGTCTTATTAAAGTATAATGTGTAAAGTAAGCAGATGGAATTCAACAAAATTAGAAGCAATACAAGCTAGATATCACACATAACATGCAACCATATATAACATTGCCAAGTTAGAGGGAGCACCGGTGATGCTGCACTAGGGGAGACGTGCTCATCATAAACACAACTTTGTTGAGTGTCTATGCATGTGTTGTCTTGGAAATCATCTTGGGGGTGTGGAGGAGTACAAACTGTAGAGGCCCTCCGTTCGGAAGGAGCACCTTTACCCGCTGCCTTGCTGACTTCCTTCCTCTTTATTGATTTTGAATTGTCAAGTAAAACCGACAAGAAAAAGAAATAAAATTCTCTCTTCATAACTCATTCATGCATGGTACTGACAATGACTACTTTGATGTAAGGCAAACACATGATACCAGGATGGAATATGTACGAAAAACAGGACGGCATGGCATGTTCACAACTGTTTGTGTAAACTAAGCAGAAACCATTCTAGCAAATAAGAAGCAATGCAAGCTAGAAACCACATGAAAGTGTTGGGGAACGTAGCATAAATTCAAAATTTTCCTACGTGTCACCAAGATCTATCTATGGAGTCATCTAGCAACGAGGGAGGAGTGGATCCACATACCCTTGTAGATCGCGCACGGAAGCGTTCAAGAGAACGGGGTTGATGGAGTCGTACTCGTCGTGATCCAAATCACCGATGATCCTAGCGCTGAACGAACGGCACCTCCGCGTTGAACACACGTAGGGAGCAGCGATGTATCCTCCTTCTTGATCCAGCAAGGGGGAAGGAGAGGTTGATGGAGATCCAGCAGCACGACGGCATGGTGGTGGAAGTAGCGGGATTCCAACAGGGCTTCGCCAAGCGCTGCGGGAGGAGGGAGATGTGTCATGGGAGGGAGAGGGAGGCGCCAGGGCTTAGGTAGGGCTGCCCTCCCTTCCCCCCACTATATATAGGGCCAAGAGAGAGGGGGGCGCAGCCTTGGCCCTTTCTCCAAGGAAGGGTGCGGCCAGGGAGGAGTCCATCCTCCCCAAGGCACCTAGGAGGTGCCTTCCCCCTTTAGGACTCTTCCTTTTCTCATCTCTTGGCGCATGGGCCTCTTGGGGCTGGTGCCCTTGGCCCATACAGGCCAAGGCGCACACCCCTACAGCCCATGTGGCCCCCCGGGGCAGGTGGACCCTCGGGACCCTTCCGGTGGTCCCGGTACAATACCGGTGACCCCGAAACTTGTCCCGATGGCCGAAATAGCACTTCATATATATAATTCTTTACCTCCGGACCATTCCGGAACTCCTCGTGATGTCCGGGATCTCATCCGGGACTCCAAACAACTTTCGGGTTACCGCATACTAATATCTCTATAACCCTAGCGTCACCGAACCTTAAGTGTGCAGACCCTACGGGTTCGGGAGACATGCAGACATGGCCGAGATGACTCTCCGGTCAATAACCAACAGCGGGATCTGGATACCCATGTTGGCTCCCACATGTTCCACGATGATCTCATCGGATGAACCACGATGTCGAGGACTTTAATCAATCCCGTATACAATTCCCTTTGTCTAGCGGTACGATACTTGCCCGAGATTCGATCGTTGGTATCCCGATACCTTGTTCAATCTCGTTACCGGCAAGTCTCTTTACTCGTTTCGTAACACATCATCCCGTGATCAACTCCTTGATCACATTGTGCACATTATGATGATGTCCTACCGAGTGGGCCCAGAGATACCTCTCCGTTTACACGGAGTGACAAATCCCAGTCTCGATTCGTGCCAAACCAACAGACACTTTCGGAGATACCTGTAGTGTACCTTTATAGCCACCCAGTTACGTTGTGACGTTTGGCACACCCAAAGTATTCCTACGGTATCCGGGAGTTGCACAATCTCATGGTCTAAGGAAATGATACTTGACATTAGAAAAGCTTTAGCATACGAACTACATGATCTTGTGCTAGGCTTAGGATTGGGTCTTGTCCATCACATCATTCTCCTAATGATGTGATCCTGTTATCAACGACATCCAACGTCCATGGTCAGGAAACCGTAACCATCTATTGATTAACGAGCTAGTCAACTAGAGGCTTACTAGGGACATGGTGTTGTCTATGTATCCACACATGTATCTGAGTTTCCTATCAATACAATTCTAGCATGGATAATAAACGATTATCATGAACAAGGAAATATAATAATAACCAATTTATTATTGCCTCTAGGGCATATTTCCAACAGAAAGATGCAACCAATATGACTCTGCCAAGTTAAAAGCGTCCCATCATAAATGGAATTTCAACAAATTAGAAGCAGCGCATGCTATAAATCATATGAAAGATGCAACTAATATCGCACTGCATATACTAAAGGTGTCTCGTCATGTTGATTGATGCGGGATACAAAAAAAACAATAGTTTTATGTAAGGACATGCTTAATAGATAGATGTACTATGTACTAAATATAGGAAGGCATGTCACATTAACAGGTATAATGTATAAGCTAAGCAGACTAGCACATGCAGTTTAACCAGATTGGAGGAATTACAATCTAGACACCATATGCAACATGCAACCACATATCACACTGCCAAGTTAGAGCAAGCACCTGCGATGCTAGTGTAGGGGAAATGCTGTAATCAACTACAGAGCTACGTTCACTATCTTCATCTAGCATTTCTGTTTCTTGAAATCATGTCGGGAGGCTGGCGCTGCATTCTTTAAATGAGGAGTAGTCCCCTTGCCTGCCTGCCTCGTCATAAGTGATTGAAGAGGGATACACAAGAACATTAGTTTGATGTAAGAAAATGGTTAATACACAGATGTACTAGTATGTACCAAAAGCAGAAAGGCATGTCATATTCAAAGGTATAATGTGTAAACTAAGCAGATGCAATTTAACCAAATTGGAAGCAATACAAGCTAGACATCCGGCTGGAGTGGTGAGCATGATCATCTAGGACCTGAGAGCCTGGTGGGAGGCGGGCTGCTTCGCCACCATCGCAGCTTTTTAGTTGGCTTCCAGGTGATGCCTATCTTTGCTGGGCTTGTCACTGGCTCGGCCAGTGCCTTGACTAGCTATTTGTCTTCTGGTGCTCACGGGATGGTGGTTCATGTAAAAAAATATCTTTCCTTATCTTACCAACTTCGGCCTTTCGAATACAAGCTAGACACCATATGGAACATGCAACCACATATGACACCGCGAAGTTAAAGCAAGCACCTGGGATGGTGGTTTATTGCGAGCGAGGTCATCAACTCCAGAGCTACGTTTACCGTCTCCATCTACTGACACTGCACCCTTTGGGTTTCATACATATTCCATCCTCCTATCATGCGGTAACATGTCTTGCCTACCCACATACGAAGCTGGAGCGACTTCTCTCTTTTCTTTTTTGGCTTCTCTCATGGCAGCAGAGTCTGAAATACCCTTGCATAAAAACACAATAGTGAGAGTAAGGGTGAAGTGTGTGCAGAACTAGTGCACTGTAAAAGTAGCAGATAGCAGGTGGCTGAAAAATAAATGATAAGAGACATATGATAGCTCTAGAACATTGCATGGCAAACAAAATTAGATTCTACTCTGTATGATTTTGTAATATATGAGCACAGGAAATGCAGGTACTCCTCCAGCACACCACCACATGTGGTCATATCTAAGATAAAAGTCGACTGAAAATAAATAGGTCAGTCGATTTTTTAATGAACCATCTGATCTATAAGGAACGGGCAGATGGCCTTCGTCTACCTCCCGCCAGTCACTGTTGACGATCTTTCTCGAACCGCCAGCAACCACCGGCCCAGAACCCTGCCTCTGCCGCCCCGCCCTCCCATCGACCTCACACCACCGCCGTGCTTGGCAGCGCCCCGAAGCCATCCCTTTAATCCCAACCAACCTCCAGATCGTGCGCCAGTAGCTCTTGGCCGCACACGCCCCTAAGATAATGTAACACCTCGGATATGATTTACCCAATTTGTACTCCAACTCTTGCCGTTTCTGGCCTTAAGTTATTTTATTTTCTCGGGTTCGGGTCTTTGTCTCCGTGTGTTGTTATCGTTGTCATGCATCTCTTATCATGTCATCATGTGCATTGCATTTGCATATGTGTTCATCTCATGCATTCGAGCATTTTCCCCGTTGTCCATTTCGCATTCCGGCGCTTCGTTCTCCTCCGGTGGTCATTTCTACCTTTCTTTCATGTGTGGGGATTCAACATTTCCGGATTGGACCGAGACTTGCCAAGCAGCCTTGGTTTACTACCGGTAGACCGCCTGTCAAGTTTCATATCATTTGGACTTCGTTTGATACTCCAACGGTTAACCGAGGGACCGAAAAGGCCTCGTGTGTGTTGCAGCCCAACACCCCTCCAACTTGGCCCAAATCCCACCAAAATCTTCTCCATCATCTAGAGCGTTCGATCACGATCGCGTGGCCGAAAACCGCACCTCATTTGGACTCTCCTAGCTCCCTCTACCACTATAAATAGAACCCCATTTCCAATTCCCGAATCTTCTCCCCCTAACCCTAAAATTCGGATCTCCGCCGCCGCCGGACACGTCCGGACAGAAACGGATGCGTCCGGATCCGCCACCGCCAACCGCCGCCTGCCACGTGGCGCGCCGCCACCCGCGCCCGCTCCAGCCCGCTCCGGCCCGGGGAGAGCCCCCGAGGCCCGAGCCGCCCGTCGCCCGATCCCGCCTCCACCGGCTCCCGGCCGCCCTTCTCCTCCATCTCCGGCCGCCCGGGCCACCGCACCGCCATCGCCGGACCGCGCCGCTCCAGTCGCCGTCTCGCCGAGTCGCCCCGGCCGCCGCCGGCCAACTCCGTCGCCGCGCCGCACCGCGCCAGTCGCCGCATCGCCGCACCGCGCCCCTCGCCGGCGGAGCCGAGCTCCACCGCGGCCACCTCGCCGCCTCCCCGAGCTTCGGCCATCTCTGCTTCTTCTCCGGTGAACAGCTCCGGCGACCTCGGGAGACGTGCCAGATCTGAGATCTAAATCTCAAGGGTTGACTTTTTGCCCGAAACCCTAGTTCATATGCTCCTGTTCATCGCATCGTAACTTTGCATTCGTAGCTCCCTTTTTGGCATATAGCATATCAAAATGTTCACCCCAGAGAGTACATCATTGCACTCCATTGCATCATTTTCATTTGAGTTCATCTTGATGCCCGAAATGCTATTAGAAGAGTGCTACTTGAGATAATTGTCAGATCTGCTGCTCCATTTAGATATTTGTCATTTTTGCCATGATTATTGTGTGCATGATATGCCCATGAGCTCTACATATGTTTTGTTAAGGGTTTTGCCATCTTTCCAGAGGTGCAACCCATGTATTTTTGTGATGTGTGTGGTAACTAGCACAAGCTTGCAAAGTGAGGCACTTGGTAATGCTGATTTCAGGGACTTAGCATTTCCACTAAGTCCTTGATCTGTTTATCTCATATGGCCATATGTTCATGTTGTTTCCGAGTGATCCGTGCCTCTTTTGAGGATGATCAGTAAGGAGGTTTTGTTAATCTTGTCGTGCTCTATCCATCCATGTCTTTGTTTGCAATTATGGAGAACCCTAGCTTGAGTCAATCGAGCTATACTTTTGTCATTTCGTGAATCTGGGCAGATTGTCTACTTGTTAGCGATTTTGCCGAGGATGTTGTAGTTGATCCGTGCATGCTATGTTATTGTTCTTGCCATGTCTAACTTGCATTTTGTGTATTCTTGATGGGTGTATGCTTAGTTTGTCATGATTGGCTCTGTAGTGAGTGCATCGAGCTCGTAAACATGCCTACTTGATATCTGTTTCAGCATGCTCCAGTTTTCACTAAGTCTGAGAACTGATTATGTTTTTGCCATGTTCACATGCTTGCAATTGTATTTTCTGATCTCTTTTGGCTCAAGGTCACTAAGGGACTTTTGTTAAGCTCTTTGAGTATCTCCATGCCATGCTTTACTTTGCCATGTTCAGGTCCTGTAGCATGTAGTTTTGTTGCTCCAAAGAGTGCTATCTGATCTGAAATTCCAGACAAGTGTTAATTTCACTAAGTCTGAGATCTGTTTGTCATATGCATGTTTGCCATGCTTGTTTGAACCTGTTAATGGATGAATTGGCCGTAGCTCAGTGCTAGACTTTTGTTAAGCATCATGAATGCATCCCTGCAATGTATTTTTATGCCATGTTTGGGTTCTGTAGCTTGTTCATCTTGTTGCATTTAGATGGCTACTTGGTGTAAATCGCAGAACGTGGCCATATTTAAATCGCTTGCCATTTCCAAACCGTAACTCCGATTCCGGCGTTCTTTATATCGTTTTCAAGCGATTTCATCTCATCTTTCCAGTGGCACACTTGGATTCCCAAGTTGAGGCCAGGATCATGCGTTCCTTGTCAAATCTTGCAAATGCATCCCGCATCGCATCCCGCATAGCCTACCATCTTTGCATCATATTGTTTGAGATTTGCACGTGGTTGATTGTGTTACGTTTGCTTGTTTGTCTTGTTTGGGTAGAGCCGGGAGACGAGTTCACTAACGGGGATCCCGTTGAGTTTGCTTTCGAGGATCCAGTCAACTCTGACAACTTTGCAAGCAAGATGATCATACCCTCGAAATCACTACTATCTTTGCTATGCTAGATTGCTCGCTCTTTTGCTATGCCAATGCTACGATGCCTACCACTTGCTTTCAAGCCTCCCAAATTGCCATGTCAAACCTCTAACCCAGCATGTCCTAGCAAACCATTGATTGGCTATGTTACCGCCTTGCTCAGCCCCTCTTATAGCGTTGCTAGTTGCAGGTGAAGATTAGACACCATTCCTTGTTGGAACATTATTTACTTGTTGGGATATCATTATATTGCCATGTTATCTTAATGCATCTATATACTTGGTAAAGGGTGGAAGGCTCAGCCTCTCGCCTAGTGTTTTGTTCCACTCTTGCCGCCCTAGTTTCCGTCATATCGGTGTTATGTTCCCGGATTTTGTGTTCCTTATGCGGTTGGGTTAAAATGGCAACCCCTTGATAGTTCGCCTTGATTAAAGCTTTTCCAGCAATGCCCAACCTTGGTTTTACCATTTGCCACCTAGTCTTTTTTTCCCTTGGGTTTCCGGAGCCCGAGGGTCATCTTATTAAACCCCCCGGGCTAGTGCTCCACTGAGTGTTGGTCCAACCCGTCAGCCGCCGGTGGCTACCAGGGGCAACTCTGGGCTGGCCTACCGAAAGTTTAGACAATCTGAGTGTGCCCTGAGAACGAGATATGTGCAGCTCCTATTGGGATTTGTTGGCAGATTCGGGCGGTGTTGCTGGACTTGTTTTAACCTGTCGAAGTGTCTTGAAGAACCGAGGTACCGAGTCTGATCGGAACATTTCGGGAGGAGGTCTATTCCTTCGTTGACCGTGAGAGCTTGTCATGGGTTAAGTTGGGACTCCCTTGCAGGGATTTGAACTTTCAAAAGCCGTGCCCGCGGTTATGGGCACATGGGAATTTGTTAATGTCCGGTTGTAGATAACTTGAACCTTAACTTAATTAAAATGAATCAACAGTGTGAGTTACCGTGATGGTCTCTTCTCGGCGGAGTCCGGGAAGTGAACACGGTGTTGGAGTAATGCTTGCGTAGGTTGCTCTCTAGTTTCTCACTCGTGCCTTGCCTCCTCTTCTCGCTCTCTTTTGCGAACAGGATAGCCACCATATATGCTAGTCGCTTGCTGCAGCTCCACATATCTTTTCCTTGCCTTACCTATAAGCTTAAATAGTCTTGATCGCGAGGGTGCGAGATTGCTGAGTCCCTGTGGCTCACAGATTACTTCCAAACCAGATGCAGGGCCTGATGATTCCGCTCCAGGTGACGCGCTTGAGCTCAAGTGGGAGTTCACGAGGACTCTCAATGATACTACGTGTCTTTCCCGGATGATCAGTAGTGGTGCCCAGTTGGGTGTGATCTAGACCGTGTCGCATGTTGGGTTATCTTTTATTTTGGCGCCATAGTCGGGCCATGAGTGTTTGAATGTTGTAATGCTATTTATGTACTTTGTGTGACGTGGCGAGTGTAAGCCAACTATGTATCTCCCCTTTATTATTTATATTACATGGGATGTTGTGATGATTGCCTAACTTGCGACATTGCTTTCAATGCGGTTATGCCTCTAAGTCGTGCCTCGACACGTGGGAGATATAGCCGCATCGAGGGCGTTACAAGTTGGTATCAGAGCCTTCCCCGACCTTAGGAGCCCCATTGCTTGATCGTCATTAGCGCCCGAGTTGTGTCTAGAAAAATGTTTTGAGTCATTTAGGAATTATATATCGGAGAGTTTAGGAATTCTTTTTACTTCCCAGTCTCCTCATCGCTCTGGTAAGGCATCCTGACGTAGAGTTTTGACTCTTCTCTTCTCAAATTTCACTAAAAAATTTTTTAGGATCACGCGGGTATCTTGGAATTGTTCCAATGGTTTTATGATGAGAACATTGTCTTGGTGCCTCCTGTCAGGGGTTTTGTGGAAGTGTCCCGGGGAGTTGAGCTCTGAGGTGTTGTCGTCATAATTTTATCGTTGCAGTTCTGGAATACCTGAGTTTAGTACGCCGACATCGAAAATCTCTTTTATGCAGTTCGTTGGTGAGATAACCTCGACGCCACCCAGTACTGGGGCGGGAGTTCGGGAGTATCGCCATAACTTGTATAACGGATGCTTTTCGAAGGCTGAGGTAGATGGTTTCCGAAGTTTTTCTCGGTTATGTGTTGAAGGATGGATATAGTTGGATGTAGGATTTGCTAGATTTGGGTGAGATATTATGCTTCCCCTGTATCCCCAACACCTGATTGCATAACCGGAAAGGTTCGGGAGTTTCATAGGTGGGAATTCTCGTTGCTCTAGTTCTTCTTCCACGGATATTTGGTTTGAGATTGGGATTTCTTACCGAGTATTCGTTCTTGATCCGTACCTTGTTGATTTATTTCTCTACCTAATTCTAAGTGGCTTATCAATTTATGGATATGTGACCATTTCAAGAGGAATGCATTCGTTCTTTTTGTTCAGATGTGAAGACTTTATGTTGCAATTTTCATTCCGTTGGATTCAGCTTCATCTATCTGTCTATGTGCTAACGGTGGTCAACCTCTTCAGGATGGCTCCCGCTAAGAGCACCAATCAGAATCAGAATCAAGATCCGCCACCACCTCCACCTCCTCCGGAGGCATGGCAAGCTGTGATGGCCGCAACCAATGCAAACACATACTTGATCATGCAAATTCTTCAAGAGCGCAATCAAGGCAACCAAGGGAACCAAGGCAACAATCAGAATCACTTTGCTACACTCAACCAATTCCTTGCTAACGGGCCAAAGACTTTCAGCAATTGTGTTGAGGCAACTGATGCTGACGATTGGCTCGTGGATCTGTGCAAGCATTTCGAGTGCAGTAACGTCAGGCCTGAGGACTTCGTCAAGTTCGCTTCCTTCCAACTCAAAGATCAAGCTGCAGAATGGTTCCAGCAGTACAAGGATTCCAGAGGTGGACGTGTGATCACTTGGAATGAATTCCGTCAAGACTTCAAAGCTCATCATAACCCTCAGAGCGTGGTTGAAAGCAAGCGTGAGGAATTCCGCAACCTGAAGCAAGGCTCTTTGTCTGTCTATGACTACAACAAGTTGTTCCAGAAGCTCGCCCGCTTTGCCAAGCAGGATGTTCCTGATGAGAAGAGCATGATATACCAGTTCAGGGGTGGTCTCAGAGAAGAAATTCAGCTAGCTCTTGTCCTCTTTGAGCCCTTGAGGTACGATGAGTTCTAGAACATGGCACTGAAGCAAGAGGCTGCTCAATTGAGGTGTGATGCTTCCAAGAAGCGAGTCAGAGATGCTACTCATTCTTCCTCTACTCAAGTGGCCAAGCAGCAGAAGTACTGGCTTCCTCCTCCTCCGTTCCGTCAGCCGTATCAGCAGAAGAGCAAAGGTGGCAGTGGATCTTCCCACCCACCCAACCCTGGCTTTCAGAACAAGACTTCGTCTCAAGCTCCAAGATCAAGTGCTCCGTATCACCGTCCGTTTTCAGAGGTCATGTGCAACAAGTGCCAACAGAAGGGTCACTATGCCAACAAGTGTCTCAACCAGAGGCGTCTGCCTCCTCCTCCTCCTGTCAGATCGGCAAGTACAGCTGTGGTCAAGCATAACCCCAAGTACACCAAGGTCAATATGGTGAATGCAGCTCAGGCAGAGGATTCATCAGATGTCATCATGGGTAACCTTCCTGTTAATGATGTTCCCGCAAAAGTTCTTTTTGACACTGGTGCATCACATTGTTTTATCTCGAGACCTTTTGCATCTAAGCATGGTTGGTTCTCTCAATTCATGCATAAACCGTTAGCAGTTGTCTCTTCGAGTAGATGTTTGCTCGCTAACTACGAGGTTCCGGATATTTCTATCTCGATGGGTGATTTCAAGTTTCTGGCTTCTCCAATGATCCTTGGTAACTCGGATATTGATCTTATTCTCGGGATGGATTCGCTTTCTAAGCACAAGGCGCATCTTGATTGTGCAGCCAGGCAGATTCAATTGACTCATTCGTCTGAGGATGTAATTGTCTTTGCCGCTCATGATAATACAATCCGTCTGTTTTTTCTCAATGAGAAGGGGGAACTGGATGCTATCTCGCAAATTCCAGTTGTTTGCGAATATCAAGACGTCTTTCCAGAAGAGCTTCCAAGAATGCCCCCGCACTGGCCAGTTGAATTCGTCATTGATCTTGAGCCTGGCACGGAACTGGTGTGCAAGCGTCCTTACAAGATCGGACCTGAAGAGTTGAAGGAGCTGAAGAAGCAACTCGATATTCAAGAGAGAATGGGTCTCATCCGGCCTAGTTCTTCTCCGTGGGGTTGTGGTGTTCTTTTTGTGAAGAAGAAGGATGGAATGGACCGACTTTGTGTTGACTACCGTCCATTGAACAAGAAGACCATCAAGAACAAATACCCACTCCCCAACATCAACGAGCTATTCGAACAACTCAAAGGTGCCCAAGTATTCTCCAAGCTTGATCTCCATATGGGTTATCATCAGATTCGAATCCGTGAACAAGATATTCCCAAGACGGCTTTCAGTACAAGCTATGGTTCATATGAGTACACTGTCATGTCTTTTGGCCTCGTCAACGCTCCTCCGACGTTCTCTCGCATGATGAACTTAATCTTCAACGTCTACACCAATGACTTCGTTTTGGTCTATCTCGACGACATTCTGGTTTTCTCAAAGAACAAGGAAGATCATGCCAATCACTTGCGTTTGGTTCTCGATAAGCTCAGGGAACACAAGTTCTACGCCAAGTTCTCCAAGTACGAATTTTGGCTCGATGAGGTTCTTTATCTTGGTCATATCATCTTTGCCAAGGGCATTGCCGTGAATCCTGAGAAGGTGTCTGCAATTGTGAATTGGGAACCTCCTCAGAACGTGAAGCAACTCCGTAGCTTCCTCGGTCTCGCAAGCTACTACCGAAGATTCGTTGAAAACTTTTCCAAGATCGCGAAGCCTCTCTCAAATCTTCTCCAGAAGCACGTCAAGTACGTTTGGTCTCCGGAGTGTGACATTGCTTTCAACACTTTGAAAGAGAAATTCATCACTGCTCCAGTTCTGACTCCGCCTGATGAATCCAAGCCGTACGAGGTCTTTTGTGATGCCTCTCTCCAAGGTCTTGGCGCAGTGCTGATGCAAGAGAAGAAAGTTGTTGCTTATACCTCTCGCCAGTTGAAGCCCAATGAAAAGAACTACCCCACTCATGATCTCGAGTTGGCGGAAGTTGTGCATGCTGTTTTGACTTGGAGACATCTCTTATTGGGAAGAAAAATGGACATTTTCACTGATCACAAGAGTCTCAAGTACATCTTCACTCAGCCTAATCTCAACCTCAGGCAAACTCGATGGGTCGAAATGATTCAAGAGTATAATCCGAGTATCGAGTATACTCCAGGCAAGGCCAATGTGATTGCTGACGCATTGAGCAGGAAGGCTTATTGCAACAGTCTGATTCTCAAGCCTTATCAACCCGAGCTTTGTGAAGCTTTCCGCAAACTTAATCTGCAAGTTGTTCCTCAAGGTTTCCTCGCCAACCTTCAAGTCTCTCCTACCTTGGAAGACCAGATTCGCCAAGCCCAGCTTCTTGATGCTATGGTGAAAAAGGTGAAGATTGGGATTGCCAAGAGTCAACCAAAGTATAAGTTCTACCGCCTTGATGACAAGGATACTCTCTTCTTCGAGGATCGTATTGTTGTACCCAAAGGTGATCTTCGTAAAGTGATCATGAACGAGGCTCACAATTCTCTCCTCTCCATCCACCCTAGGAGCACGAAGATGTATCAGGACCTCAAGCAGGCTTATTGGTGGACTCGAATGAAGCGCGAGATTGCTCAATTCGTGAACGAGTGTGATGTCTGCAGAGGAGTGAAGGCAGAACACCAAAGGCCAGCTGGTCTCGTCCAACCTCTTGCCATTCCAGAATGGAAGTTTGACCACATTGAGATGGACTTCGTGACTGGGTTTCCAAAGTCCAAACGTGGCAATGATGCTATATTCGTTGTCATCGACAAACTCACTAAAGTGGCTCACTTTATGCCTATCAAAGAGTCAATCACTGCAGCTCAATTGGCGGAACTCTATACCTCTCGAATTGTCTCTCTGCACGGTATCCCACAAGTGATCTCTTCATACCGTGGCAGCATCTTTACCTCCAAGTTTTGTGATTCTTTTCAGAAGGCCATGGGCACCAACATCCGCTTCAGCACAGCTTTCCATCCTCAAACTAGCGGTCAAGTCGAGCGTGTCAATCAGATCCTTGAAGATATGCTCAGGGCTTGTGTGATCTCCTTCGGCATGAAGTGGGAGGATTGTCTTCCTTATGCTGAATTCTCCTACAACAACAGTTTTCAAGCAAGTTCGGGCAAGGCCCCATTTGAAATTCTGTATGGCAGGAAGTGCCCTACCCCTCTCAACTGGTCCGAAACCGGTGAACGTCAGCTTCTCGGAAATGACTTAATCACAGAGGCAGAGGAAATGTGCAAAGTCATTCGAGATAACCTCAAAGCAGCCCAATCCCGTCAGAAGAGCTACTATGATAGTAAGCACCGTGATTTGGCTTTCGAGATCGGAGATCATGTTTACCTCCGCGTCTCTCCTATGAAAGGTACTCGTTGCTTCGGTATCAAAGGGAAGCTTGCCCCCAGATACGTGGGACCTTTCAAGATTGTCAGCAAGAGAGGCGATCTCGCCTATCAACTCGAGCTTCCTTAAAACTTTGCAAATGTTCATGATGTGTTCCATGTCTCTCAGCTCCGAAATTGCTTCAAGACTCCTGACCGCACCGTCAACTTCGAGGACATTGAGCTCCAAGAAGGTCTCTCTTATCGTGAGCACCCAGTTGCTATTCTTGAAGAGACTGAACGCAAGACTCGCAACAAGTCAATCAAATTCCTCAAAGTCAAGTGGTCACACCATTCCGACCGTGAAGCTACCTGGGAACGCGAGGATCACCTCCGTTCTGAATACCCGGCGTTCTTTCAGTCCTATATCTCGGGACGAGATCCTTTCGTAGTGGTGGAGTGTTGTAACACCCCGGATATGATTTACCCAATTTGTACTCCAACTCTTTCCGTTTCTGGCCTTAAGTTATTTTATTTTCTTGGGTTCGGGTCTTTGTCTCTGTGTGTTGTTATCATTTTCATGCATCTCTTATCATGTCATCATGTGCATTGCATTTGCATACGTGTTCATCTCATGCATTCCAGCATTTTCCCCGTTGTCCGTTTCGCATTCCGGCGCTTCGTTCTCCTCCGGTGGTCATTTCTACCTTTCTTTCGTGTGTGGGGATTAAACATTTCCGGATTGGACCGAGACTTGCCAAGCGGCCTTGGTTTACTACCGGTAGACCGCCTATCAAGTTTTGTATCATTTGGACTTCGTTTGATACTCCAACGGTTAACCAAGGGACCGAAAAGGCCTCGTGTGTGTTGCAGCCCAACACCCCTCCAAGTTGGCCTAAAACCCACCAAAACCTTCTCCATCATCTAGAGCGTTCGATCATGATCGCGTGGCCGAAAACCGCACCTCATTTGGACTCTCCTAGCTCCCTCTACCTCTATAAATAGAACCCCATTTCCAATTCCCGGATCTTGTCCCCCCTAACCCTAAAATTCAGATCTCCGCAGCCGCCGGACACGTCCGGACGGAGCCGGACGCGTCCAGATCCGCCACAGCCAACCGCCGCCTGCCACGTGGCACGCCGCCACCTGCGCCCGCTCCGGCCCGGGGAGAGCCCCCGAGGCCCGAGCCGCCCGTCGCCCGATCCGGCCTCCACCGGCTCCCGGCCGCACTTCTCCTCCATCTCCGGTCGCCCGGGCCACCGCACCGCCATCGCCGGACCGCGCCGCTCCAGTCGCCGTCTCGCCGAGTCGCCCCGGCCGCCGCCGGCCAACTCCGTCGCCGCGCCGCACCGCGCCGGTCGCTGCATCGCCGCACCGCGCCCCTCGCCGGCGGAGCCGAGCTCCAGCCCGGCCACCTCACCGCCTCCCCGAGCTCCGGCCACCTCGGCTTCTTCTCCGGCGAACTGCTCCGGCGACCTCGGGAGACGTGCCAGATCTGAGATCTAAAATCTCGAGGGTTGACTTTTTGCCCGAAACCCTAGTTCATATGCTCCTGTTCATCGCATCGTAACTTTGCATCCGTAGCTCCGTTTTGGCATATAGAATATCAAAATGTTCGTCTCAGAGAGTACATCATTTCATTCCATTGCATCATTTTCATTTGAGTTCATCTTGATGCCCGAAATGTTGTTAGAAGAGTGCTACTTGAGATAATTGTCAGATCTGCTGCTCCATTTAGATATTTGTCATTTTTGCCATGGTTATTGTGTGCATGATATGCCCATGAGCTCTGCATATGTCTTGTTAAGGGTTTTGCCATCTTTCCAGAGGTGCAACCCATGTATTTTTGTGATGTGTGTGGTGACTCGCACAAGCTTGCAAAGTGAGGCACTTGGTAATGCTGATTTCAGGGACTTAGCATTTCCACTAAGTCCTTGATTCCTTGATCTGTTTATCTCATATGGCCATATGTTCATGTTGTTTCTGAGTGATCCGTGCCTCTTTTGAGGATGATCAGTAAGGAGGTTTTGTTAATCTTGTAGTGCTCTATCCATCCATGTCTTTGTTTGCAATTATGGAGCAGCCTAGCTTGAGTCAATCGAGCTCTACTTTTATCATTTCGTGAATCTGGGCAGATTGTCTACTTGTTAGCGATTTTGCCGAGGATGTTGTAGTTGATCCGTGCATGCTATGTTATTGTTCTTGCCATGTCTAACTTGCATTTTGTGTATTCTTGATGGGTGTATGCTTAGTTTGTCATGATTGGCTCTGTAGTGAGTGCATCGAGCTCGTAAACATGCCTACTTGATATCTGTTTCAGCATGCTCCAGTTTTCACTAAGTCTGAGAACTGATTATGTTTTTGCCATGTTCACATGCTTGCAATTGTATTTTCTGATCCCTTTTGGCTCAAGGTCACTAAGGGAATTTTGTTAAGCTCTTTGAGTATCTCCATGCCATGCTTTACTTTGCCATGTTCAGGTCCTGTAGCATGTAGTTTTGTTGCTCCAAAGAGTGCTATCTGATCTGAAATTCCAGACAAGTGTTAATTTCACTAAGTCTGAGATCTGTTTGTCATATGCATTTTTGCCATGCTTGTTTGAACCTGTTAATGGATGAATTGGCCGTAGCTCAGTGCTAGACTTTTGTTAAGCATCATGAATGCATCCCTGCAATGTATTTTTATGCCATGTTTGGGTTCTGTAGCTTGTTCATCTTGTTGCATTTAGATGGCTACTTGCTGTAAATCGCAGAACGTGGCCATATTTAAATCGCTTGCCATTTCCAAACCGTAACTCTGATTCCGGCGTTCTTTATATCGTTTTCAAACGATTTCATCTCATGTTTCCAGTGGCGCACTTGGATTCCCAAGTTGAGGCCAGGGTCATGCGTTCCTTGTCAAATCTTGCAAATGCATCCCGCATCGCATCCCGCATAGCCTACCATCTTTGCATCATATTGTTTGAGCTTTGCACGTGGTTGATTGTGTTACGTTTGCTTGTTTGTCTTGTTTGGGTAGAGCCGGGAGACGAGTTCGCTAACGGGGATCCCATTGAGTTTGCTTTCGAGGATCCAGTCAACTCTGACAACTTTGCAGGCAAGATGATCATACCCTCGAAATCACTACTATCTTTGCTATGCTAGATTGCTTGCTCTTTTGCTATGCCAATGCTACGATGCCTACCACTTGCTTTCAAGCCTCCCAAATTGCCATGTCAAACCTCTAACCCACCATGTCCTAGCAAACCGTTGATTGGCTATGTTACCGCTTTGCTCAGCCCCTCTTATAGCGTTGCTAATTGCAGGTGAAGATTGGAGACCGTTCCTTGTTGGAACATTATTTACTTGTTGGGATATCATTATATTGCCATGTTATCTTAATGCATCTATATACTTGGTAAATGGTGGAAGGCTCGTCCTCTCGCCTAGTGTTTTGTTCCACTCTTTCCGCCCTAGTTTCCGTCATATCGGTGTTATGTTCCCGGATTTTGCGTTCCTTACGCGGTTTGGTTAAAATGGGAACCCCTTGATAGTTCGCCTTGATTAAAGCTTTTCCAGCAATGCCCAACCTTGGTTTTACCATTTTCCACCTAGTCTTTTTCTCCCTTGGGTTTCCGGAGCCCGAGGGTCATCTTATTAAACCCCCCCCCCCCCGGGCCAGTGCTCCCCTGAGTGTTGGTCCAACCCGTCAGCCGCCGGTGGCTACCAGGGGCAACTCTGGGCTGGCCTACCAGAAGTTTGGACAATCTGAGTGTGCCCTGAGAACGAGATATGTGCAGCTCCTATCGGGATTTGTCGGCACATTCGGGCGGTGTTGCTGGACTTGTTTAACCTATCGAAGTGTCTTGAAGAACCGAGGTACCGAGTCTGATCAGAACATTTCGGGAGGAGGTCTATTCCTTCGTTGACCGTGAGAGCTTGTCATGGGTTAAGTTGGGACTCCCCTACAGGGATTTGAACTTTCGAAAGCCGTGCCCGCGGTTATGGGTAGATGGGAATTTGTTAATGTCCGGTTGTAGATAACTTGAACCTTAACTTAATTAAAATTAATCAACAGTGTGAGTTACCGTGATGGTCTCTTCTCGGCGAAGTCCGGGAAGTGAACATGGTGTTGGATTAATGCTTGTGCAGGTTGCTCTCTAGTTTCTCGCTCGTGCCTTGCCTCCTCTTCTCGCTCTCTTTTGCGAATAGGATAGCCACCATATATGCTAGTCGCTTGCTGCAGCTCCACATATATTTTCCTTACCTTACCTATAAGCTTAAATAGTCTTGATCGCAAGGGTGCGAGATTGCTGAGTCCTTGTGGCTCACAGATTACTTCCAAACCAGATGCAGGGCCTGATGATTCCGCTCCAGGTGATGCGCTTGAGCTCAAGTGGGAGTTTGACGAGGACTCTCAACGATACTACGTGTCTTTCCCTGATGATCAGTAGTGGTGCCCAGTTGGGGGTGATCGGGACCGCGTCGCATGTTGGGTTATCTTTTATTCTAGCGCCGTAGTCGGGCCATGAGTGTTTGAATGTTGTAATGTTATTTATGTACTTTGTGTGACGTGGCGAGTGTAAGCCAACTATGTATCTCCCCTTTATTATTTATATTACATGGGATGTTGTGATGATTGCCTAACTTGCGACATTGCTTTCAATGCGGTTATGCCTCTAAGTCGTGCCTCGACATGTGGGAGATATAGCCGCCTCGAGGGCGTGACAGATAAACACCAAGGCGCTGCTTCCCCGGCGTAATAGGCGTACTAGCGCCTGTTACGCTTGGGAATGCTTCCGTTAATTGGGAATCAACTGGCCAGAAATTGAAATTCAGGGGGGCGACGGACCTCTAGCTAAGGTGAAATAGTATATGAGGAGAAACATTGTGCATCGTGAGGTACTAGGAACATCTAGTATCAAGAAGAAGCGGTCAACTAGTGTCTTCTGTGGGATGAATACCGTGCAAGGAGAGACGTAAGATTTGCACGAATAAGGGAAGAGGAGTACCTTTTTCGGTTGCCGGTGTGGGCACCTCCACATGTCGCACCGATGTTCTTCTTTTTACCGGGGAAACCAATGTTCTGGACGGTGCAGGCTTGGACGAACCCATGGCCAAATTGTTGACTGTGTTTCCATGGTCGTATGTCAGCGGAGGGGAAGCAGATCCGAGGCGGCGAAGGAACAGCTTCGGTGCATTGGAGGGTGGCGAAGTTGGAGCGGCAGCGGTGAGGCGCAGGACGACGTGGTTGAAGTGGCTCGGGTATGAACGGCTCGGCCTCGGCTTCAACTACTAGCCATGGAGGGTGTTGCGGTTGAGGTTGTGGTGGACGACGACGTTGGGGTATCGGCTCCAGCGTGATGGAGGAGGGCAGCGGTTGATGGGTGGGATGGGGTGGCGGACGGAGGACGCCGGGGTTTCGCGGCTGGTGGAGAGGTAGTTTTGGCGCCCACGGAGTACGAATGGGGAATCGTATGGGTGGGGGAACCATGTTTCTGTCTGGGACGTGCTTGTTTTTGGCTTTTTGAACAGAAGATGGGACGCGCTTGTTTGAAATTTGGGGAAAGTACAAACTTTGCCCCCTCTTAAATTTCAGACCTACTGCGGGTCGGGGGTAGGATGGTAATACCAGGTGTCCCAAATAGTGGGTGGGAGCGATTTCGGCCGCGCGCATGTGTGCTTAGGCGGCCATTGTGTATGAATGTTTTTCGGATGCGGTTGCACGGCGTCTAGATGAAGCTACAAACCTACCCCGGTTTAGACCTTTGGACGTCGGGTCGGTAGGTTTCACGGGTCGGAGTTATTAGAAAAGTAATTTCCTTGTACTACCAAACATTCGTCTCACGCGGTTTCGGGCGAGTAGAGGCTCTTTTTGGCGCTTCGTTCGAAATTTTGAAACACAAGCATTCATGTTTAGAGTACTCTTGAACTATGAGGATTGACCTAAATAGACAACGTTATGTTTGACCTTGTATGTTTGAAAACCTCATTAAATTATCCGCTTCTTTTTGAAATTTTGACACTTGAAAATCCTATAACTACGATTATTTTGGAATGGAGGAGCTAAATTTGAATCTATTTTGTACACGACTACATATGCTATTATGTAAAAAATCAGAGCAAAGATTGGTGCCCCCATAATTTAGGTATGGTTTACAAATGCCATGATATCAAATTCAAATAATTGAATGGACTTCATGTTGAATTCAATTTTTTTAAACCACCTTAAGTTTAATTCAAATGTATGCTAGTTCATAGGTAGCTATTTATAATGTCCATTGTGTAACTTTCGTATGTATAATGTGCTTTACACACACAACATGAAGTATACTCATGTTTATATTCGATTGCTAAAGTGATGCATTGTCTGGAGTTCAAAATACTAACTATGTGGATCAATTGTGTCGAATAATAACATAGACATGCTCAAATTCGATAGAATCTAGATGTCTGATGGATCAATGACCGCTCCTTACGCGAATTGCAAATATCATGATCCCATCCTAATATTTGGATACAATTTATATCTTTAATAAATGTGTAGAGCAGTCTTTTACGTGTAGTTTCACTCTCCATCGGTGGTCTCTCACACATGCTCACACACTCTCTCTCGAGGTGTCTTTCTCACACACATGCTCTAGATATAACCCTCCCTCACTCTCGTAACCATTTACAACTGTTTTCACTAACCTTTATCACAAGCACTCTTACTCTCGCAAACATACACACGTACAATCCTCACCAACCCTTTCTGTATACATGGACCTGCCTATGTGTATCATGTACGCACATTATCTTTATGCCTGTCTCTCACGCATTCTCTCACACCTCTCTTCCTAATCGACGAGTATGATTCTAGCAGAGCATTCTACAGGATGCCTATCGGCATCAAAACCGGCGGATCTCGGGTAGGGGGTCCCGAACTGTGCGTCTAAGGCGGATGGTAACAGGAGGCAGGGGACACTATGTTTTACCCAGGTTCGGGCCCTCTTGATGGAGGTAAAACCCTACGTCCTGCTTGATTATTCTTGATAATATGAGTAGTACAAGAGTAGATCTACCACGAGATCAGAGAGGCTAAACCCTAGAAACTAGCCTATGGTATGATTGTATGTTGTCCTACGGACTAAAACCCTCCGGTTTATATAGACACCGGAGGGGGCTAGGGTTACACAGAGTCGGTTACAAGGAAGGAGATATACATATCTGTATTGCCAAGCTTGCCTTCCACGCCAAGGAGAGTCCCATCCGGACACGAGACAAAGTCTTCAATCTTGTATCTTCATAGTCCAACAGTCCCGCCAAAAGATATAGTCCGGGTGTCCGGATACCCCCTAATCCAGGACTCCCTCAGTAGTCCCCGAACCAGGCTTAAATGACGACGAGTCCGGTGCGTAGATTGTCTTCAGCATTGCAAGGCGGGTTCCTCCTCAAACTCTGAGTACCTGTTAAATAGTGCCCGGCTTCTCGTAAATGTCGCGCTTCTTGGCTTCTGCGTCCAATAATGGCCATCTTCCATGTGTCAAGCGAATGTGAGGAGCCTGGGTGTTTTTACATTTACCACCCCATCTATATGAATGAACTGCCTATTAAAGAGACGAGGATCCTCAGATCCAAACCACACCATCCTCCCTCAGCGAGCATTCATCGGAGCGTGCCTGAAAAAATCCATCCCAACATGGCCGGCCAGCGCAGCTCCTCCTCTCGCTCCCGCAGCCCCAAGCCTGGAGATTGGGAGAAGTGTTCCATCCCACACATCGAATTAGTGAAGCTACATACCCAGGGATTCCTCCCTCCAGCGTGTATGGTCCCGGTTCGAGCCGGGCTCGCCACCTATAATGGCGGGGAGCAAGCGGAGAGCTTTCCCAACCCCTCTAAGGCAGAGCGGGTATGCATTCTCCCCTATTTGTTAAGGGGACTCGGATTTCCAATACATCCGTTTCTCCGAGGGCTCCTGGAGTTCTACGGCCTCTAGTTGCACAACCTCACCCCTGCCTCCATACTGCACATCGCTGGTTACGTAGCCCTTTGCGAGCTGTTTCTGGGCTGCCAAGCTCATTTCGCGCTGTGGAAGAAGTTGTTCTGCCTTGTGCCCCGTACACAGAGGGGATCAATATATCAACTGGGCGGGGCCGAAGTATGGCGCATCACTAGGACCGGATACCTATCCGGTACCCCGAAGAAAACGTCCGACGATTGGCCTTCGAAGTGGTTTTATATGGAGGATGTTCCTCTCCCGGATCCCATCCGGATTGGTCTTCATGAGTTTGACAACGCTCCTTTGAAGAAACGCCTAAGCTGGCGCCCATGGAGCCCACAGGAGGAAGATGATAGAGACGTATTTTACCTGATGGTCCGGATAAAGTTGTTGGCCAAATCAGGACTGACCATAACCAAGGTTATGGCAATATGCATTATGCGGGGGGTGTAGCCACTTCAATATCGAGGCTACCCCATGTGGCACTTCAACGGGGTAGATGATGCCACTCGCTGCGTGCGCAAGGGACCGGACTCAGTTGCCGCTCTAGCAAAAGTTCTATCCGATCTGTATAAGGGGGAAGAAGAGGAGTTCCTCCGCATCAAGTCGCGGGACGGATTCTCCATGAACAACCCTCGAAGCTGGGTGAGCTTCCGCTCTTTTTACTTCCATCCTACCCTTGTTTTCGTGATAAATATTTACCTTGCCATTTCATCGCAGGAACTGCATAAGGCGGTAGGGGAGATCAATAGCCCACCTGCACAACCAGAGGATCCCGAACGGGTCCTCGACCCCGACCTCAAAGAGGATCCAGACATATTCGTGGAGCTGATTGATAGGGTTTTCTATCAGCTAAGCTATGATGACGCCATGGTGGCCATTATAGACGAGTACCCTGGGCTACTCCCAGCCTCGCAGGTAAATGAGACCAGAGTCCCAATCTTTGAAAAGGAATTCCTTTTATGCACCTCAGCTACCGTATACAAACGGTGTTTATAGGGAAGGCCCTCGGGACGCCATGCCGAGCCCGCGGCGAGTCGCCAACACGGGGTTTCAAAGCCGAACAGGCTAAAAAGGAAGGCGGTCTTGACGGAGACGCCGATGTAGAGGTATGATGCAACACCTCACTCCAGGGTTGTCGTTTTTAAAAACATAATAACACCCATGTTTCCTAGAAGGAAGAACGCTCGCCGGACAATATCCGGAGAGGTTGCCGATCACGCCTCTACCAGTCGGGCTCCAGGGCCGGACACAGAGGTGGAAGCTAACACGAGGCACACGCCGTATGCTCCTTCTACAGAGGATGCGGATAAGATATCCGCTTCGAATTCCGAAGTGGAGAGCGCCATGAATCAAAGGCGTCGCCGGACCGTACTCCGTGACGCTTGTTTCTCCTGAGAGGCGTTTGATGCATTCAACTCAGGAGATGCATACATCCGTGCTGCTCAAAATGGTCTAGCCAGAGCCACAGACCAGTATGTAAAGGATGTACGGGTAAGAAAATTTGATGAGTATATATATCAGTAGCACCTGAGACTTGAAACAGTTGGCACAACTGATTTAATGATCATTTATTGTGCAGGTTCTTACAGATAAGAATACTCAACTGTCACAGGAGCTGGAGGAATGCAAGGCCCAACTTCAGGCCGCCATTGCCGCATTGAAGGAACCTGAAAAGTCCCCAGCTGGTAACATTTGTTTCAAAGAATGATGGGTACCATATAGTGTGCGGCATGGCTGCAGATCTAACAATAGACATTGCAGATGACTCCGGAGAGAATCCAACGGACCAGCATGTCGTACGACAGCTAAAGGCTGGCGAACGCGTGCTGACTAAGGTCATGCTGGAGAAAAACAAGCTCCAAGACGCCAATACCAAGCTGAGCGTGGAACTGAAAGATGTTCGAGCCCAGCTTGCGGACTCCGTGAAGGAGAATAAGCGGCTTCGACGTGACATTTTCAGTAAGTGCTTGAATGAACCCTTAAAAGAGTACGGCGAAGAAGTCGGCTGGCAGAGTTATGTCTGCAGGTATGCTGACGGGTTGTCCCGCGGAGGAGATGCCCGGGTCTGCGGGTGATCTTCTACCCGAGCTCTCACAACTGCACGAACAAGTTCGGCAGGTGATGCAAAGTATTGCCCAGGCCTTGTGGCCATCCATCTCCATGCCAGCAGGCATTGGAGAGCTTGCGGAGAAGCTCAAGGGAGCACAGCGGCGCTTCCGATTATGGAAGATATCGGCCTGCCGTCAAGGTGCCAGGGAAGCCTGGGCCATGGTGAAGACGCGGTATACCAAGGCTGACCCAAACCACATGGCCGAGGTCAGACCTGTGGGGCCCGATGGGAAAGAGATCCCCGTTATCTTAGTATATGGGCAAGTAGAATTGGCCACAAAGTATTCCCAACAGGATTGTAGGCTAGACAGTCTGTTGGATGGTATAGAAGAGGAATTTAGTCAGTCTACATGACTATGTAATTAAATTGACATGTATAATGCCTTCTAGCCGGATTATAAATCATTTGTCATGGCGAACGTTTTCGCTTCAACCTCGGGACTCGATAGTCTGGAGTGTATCCGAATACCCGCTCAGTTATATAAGAACCAGGGTATGCATGGAAACTAGGCGTAGGGGTCATTAGTGCTTGAACAGACAAGTACCCAACTAGTTATGTTATATTACATGGATAGTAAGAAACATCTTCCAGGGAGAATAGTTCCGTTAAGGATTCCTTTCCCTGGGTACGCATGCCCTAAAGTGCATGTCCGGACTGCGACAGGAGACGCAGGCAAAAACATCTGGGGGCACATATGGAAAATAAAAAGTCATCTTTTGTTCACCGACCGAATATTCCCTTAAGAACACTAGCTTTCAGCTTCACCCAGTCTAAGGTACACATCCGGCTGACCCGGCAGTAACAATCACAGAGGTGCTCCCCTTATGCCCTATCCAAATTAACGAGAACGTAGGGCATAAATACAAGAGCCAGGCAACCCAGCTTGGCCAAAACTTAAGTCATATTGATGCATATAATGGCGAAGAAAAGGTACATGCGGAAGGATAACACATGTGCGGGGCGTGAAGCCCAGATAAATAATTAAGCTTCTGTGTAAGAAGCCCCCGGGTATAATGAGCGCGGTTAGCGCGTCAATAGTGTGCAACCAAGGCACAAGTTGGCCCTTGAAGGCCTTGAGAAAGAATAAAAGAAAGAAAGAGAGAAAAAACAGATAATGTATGTGCAAAAAATGGACAGAGGAAGGAGACGAATATAGAGTCCGGCGCTAGGCATAGAATCTTCGGAGCCTTGCTGCGTTCCATGGGTTCGGCTCAAGTCGATTATTCGATGCATCCCGCAGACGGTACGCTCCACCGGTCAGAACTTGGTCAATAATGAAGGGACCTTCCCATTTGGGCTCGAGCTTGGTCTTTTTCTTCTCCGGCAGGCGTAGAACTAGCTCGCCAACGTTGTAAGTTTTGGCCCGTACTTCTCTGCTTTGGTATCTTCGAGCCTGTTGCTGATAAATACGGAATGGGCTTTTTCCATGTCGCGCTCCTCCTCCAGGGTGTCCAGACTGTCTTGCCGATCGAGCTCGGCTTCTCTTTCTTCGTACATGCGCACTCGAGGTGAGTCATGAATTATGTCGCAGGGCAGAACCGCCTCTGCGCCGTACACCATATAAAAGGGTGTGTATCCGGTAGTACAATTCAGCGTGGTCCGCAGCCCCTAGAGTACGGAGTCAAGCTCCTCTACCCAGTGTGTGTTAGATTCCGTTAAGGACCGCACTAATCTGGGTTTGATGCCGCTCATGATAAGACCATTTGCTTGCTCAACTTGGCCGTTAGTTTGTGGGTGATAGACAGAAGCATAATCGAGCTTGATTCCCATGTTGCTACACCAGAGTTTTACCTCGTCAGCTGTGAAGTTCGTGTCATTGTTAGTGATGATGCTGTGGGGGACGCCATAACGGTGTACAACCCCAGATATGAAGTCTATCACCGGTCCGGATTCAGCCGTTTTAACAGGTTTGGCTTCTATCCATTTGGTGAATTTATCCACCATGACCACTAGGTATTTTTTCTTGTGGGTTCCCCCTTTAAGGGGTCCAACCATGTCAAGCCCCCAGACTGTGAAGGGCCAAGTAATGGGGATTGTTTGGAGGGCGGTGGGTGGCATGTGGCTTTGGTTTGCAAAAATCTGGCAACCGACGCAGCGTTGGACCAAGTCCTGTGCGTCTACCCGGGCCGCCGGCAAATAAAAACATGTATGAAAGGCCTTGCTTATAAGGGCCCAGGCTGCAGCGTGGTGGCCGCCGAGTCCGGCGTGAATTTCTGCCAAAAGCTTCCACCCCTCCTCTTCGGAGATGCACCTTTGAAGGACTCCGGTAGTGGTTTTCTTATAAAGATCTCCCTCATGGACCCTGTAGGCTTTAGATCGCCGCACTATGCAGCGTGCCTCATTTTGGTCCTTGGGGAGTTCCTGCCTAGTTAGGTAGGCCAGGAATGGTTCTATCCATGGGGCGATGATGGCCATTATTACGTGGGCTGAAGGTGTTATTTCGGTCGCAGAGCCTCCGATTATGTCAGAGTGTGCGGTATCGGGCATTTTGGCCGGGTCCGGACTATTGTTACCGGTGTCCCCTTCCCATACCACGGATGGCTTAAACAACCTCTCCAAAAAGATGTTGGGGGGACCGCATCGCGTTTTGCGCCGATGCGAGCGAGGATATCCGCCGCCTGATTGTTTTCCCGAGCCACATGGTGAAATTCGAGCCCCTCGAACCGAGCTGACATCTTTTGGACGGTGTTGCGATAGGCCGCCATTTTCAGATCCTTGGCATCGAAGTCTCCATTTATTTGGGATATTGCGAGGTTCGAATCCCCACGCACCTCCAGGCATTGAATGCCCATGGAAACTGCCATCCGAAGACCATGTAACAGGGCTTTGTATTCGGCTGCGTTGTTGGAGTCTGTATACAATATCTGAAGTACATATTGAACTGTATCTCCGGTAGGGGACGTCAGGACGATGCCAGCCCCCAGACCAGCTAGCATTTTGGAGCCGTCAAAGTGCATGCTCCAATTAGAGTATGTGCCGTACTCTTTAGGGAGTTCGGCTTCCGTCCATTCGGCGACAAAGTCGGCCAATACTTTCGATTTAATGGCTCGCCGGGGTGTGTATGTTATGTCGAACTGGAGGAGCTCAATGGCCCATTTGGCAATCTGGCCCGTGGCGTCGCGGTTGTTTATAATGTCATTGAATGGCACCTCCGAGGCTACTGTAATTGAACACTCTTGAAAGTAGTGTCCCAGCTTCCGGGATGCCATGAATACCGCATAGGCTATCTTTTGATAATGTGGGTACCGTGATTTGCATGGAGTGAGGACAATGGATACATAATATACCGGCCTTTGAAGGGGGAATTTTTGTCTGCCCGTTTCTTGATCGACGACGAGCACTACGCTTACCACCTGATGAGTTGCTGCAATGTACAACAGCATTGGTTCACCGATGTTTGGCGTGGCCAAGTTTGGGTTGGTTGCCAGTATGGCTTTTATTTCTTCCAATCCTGCTGTGGCAGCGAACATGTCTGGAGAAAAGGCATTTCTTCCAATCCTAGTGTAATCGAAGTGTTCGGTACGCCGAAGGAGGCGATAAAGGGGTAATGCCTTTTCTCCTAAGCGGGAGATAATGCGGCTTAGAGCCGCTACACATCCGGTTAATTTGTGGATTTGTTTGAGGTCCGTTGGGATAGCCAACTGTGGCAGAGATTGGATTTTGGCCAGATTTGTTTCAATTCCTCTACTGGAGATAATGAAGCCCAGGAGCTTTCCGGCTGGTACATCGAAGACGCATTTTTCCGGATTGAGCTTGATGTCGTATGTTCGGAGGTTGTCGAACGTGAGCCTCAAGTCGTCTATTAGGGAGTCGACGTGTTTGGTTTTGACGACCACATCATCTACGTATGCCTCTACTGTTTTGCGGATCTGTTTCTCCAGACATGTCTGAATCATGCGCTTATATGTTGCGCCGGCGTTTTTGAGCCCAAAAGGCATTGTGTTGAAACAGAAGGGTCCGTATGGTGTGATAAATGTCATTGTGGCTTGGTCGGACTCCGCCATCTTGATTTGGTGGTAGCCGGAGTATGCGTCGAGGAAACATAATGAATCGTGTCCTGCGGTAGCGTCGATAATTTGATCGATGCGGGGGAGGGGGGAGGGTTCCTTTGGGCAAGCCTTGTTGAGGTCCTTGAAATCGAATAATAGGCGCTAGGATTTGTCCTTCTTTGGTACCATCACCAGGTTTGCTAGCCAGTCCAGGTGTTTTATTTCTCTAATGAATCCGGCCTCCAATAAATTGGCTAGTTCCTCTCACATAGCTTGTCTCTTAGGTTCAGAGAAACGCCGAAGAGTCTGCTTGAATCCATTTAGAATATTAAGACTGTGATCGGCCAGCCTGCGTGGGATTCCCGGCATATCTGAGGGATGCCAGGCGAATATGTCCCAATTCTCGCGCAGGAACTCTCGTAGTGCGGCGTCCACGGCGGGGTTTAACTGTGCCCCGATGGAGGATGTTCTTGTAGAGTCTGTTGGGTGGACTTGGAATTTGACTATTTCATCCGCTGGTTTAAAAGAGGTGGACTTGGATCTCTTGTCAAGTATCACGTCGTCCCTATCCACTGTGGAGCGCAGCGCAGTTAATTCCTCGGCCATGCGAAGGATTCGGATAATGCCTCGAGGGCCAATGCGGCTGTTTTGTTTTCGGCGCGGCGTGCTATGTCCGGATCACTAGCGAGAGTGATGATTCCATTGGGACCGGGCATTTTGAGCTTCATGTACCCGTAATGGGGTATAGCTTGGAAGATCGTGAACGCCTCCCGCCCTAAAAGGGCGTGGTATCCGCTACTGAACGGGGCCACTTGGAATGTAATTTCTTCGGACCTGTAGTTCTCCAGCGTGCCGAATACCACATCTAGTGTGATTTTCCCAGCACAGCGTGCTTCCCGACTGGGGATGATTCCTCTGAAGGTTGTGCTGCTTCGCTCAATGCGGTTCTAGTCTATTTCCCTTTTTTGAAGAGTTTACTCATAGATGAGGTTTAATCCACTGCCGCCGTCCATGATTACTTTGGTGAGTCGAAAGCCGTCCACAATTGGACTGAGGACCAGTGCGGCTGGCGCTCGGGCTGTTCGGATTTTGGGTTCGTCACTGGCATTGAAGGTAATAGCCGTGTCACTCCATGGATTTACTACTGCCACATGGCAGATTTCGGCAAGGCTACAGAGTGTTCTCTTGCGCCTATTATTTGATGCGAAGGTCTCGAAGACTGTTAATACCATATTGTTATCCCTGGGATGGTGCTCTGTGGTATCTGGGATGAGAAGATCCTCACCATTTTTGGCCACCTGCCGGAGTACCCAACATGCTCTAAGGCTGTGTGTTGGTATGGTATCCGTTGTACTATGAATTTTGCAGGGTCCGTTGAGCCATCCCTCCAATACGGTTCCACGCCCTGTAGAGGGTTTTTGCTTCTTTGTCATTAACGTGGGTGTCTTATGATAGTGCACCCTTTTTCTTCGGACTGGGTGTGTATTCGGAGCCGGATTATCCCAAAATTTCGTTCCGGTTTCCAGGCACTTTCCATCGCACAGTACTTTCATACAATGGACACCAAGTCAGCAAAGCGTGATATGTCACGGCGACTTATGGCGTTAAGGATTCCCTTGTCCGCGCAATTATTGCAGAAAAATGAGACTGCATCTTCCTCGCGACAGTCCTTAAACTTGTTCATCACAAGGAGGAATCTGACCCAATAATGATGTACTGCCTACTGGGGCTCTTGCCTGATGTGGGAGAAATCGTCTATGCTTGGGTGGGTGGGTGGATTTGAGTCCGAACCCTTACCCGATTTGAGACCCAGGGGCCGAGGAGTTTCCAATCTTGGAAGTTTGGGTTCCGGGATGTTGCCCGATAAGTCTGGCCCGCTGCCTGACTCTAGGTTCAGAGCTTGGGTGAAGTCCTCCCGTAAATGGGTATCCGGCTTGGAGATCTCTGGAATCCGGACATAGTTAGTCCTCAAGATAGAGGAAGAATCGCCGCATTGTTCCTCCACCGCCGCATTATGATGGGTGACCGTTGGAGAGTTCATCTCCCTTAGATCGGGTTTAAGCCCAATCCGATCATAGTCCGTAGTGACCCCCCAAGGCAGCGATGCGATCCAAGAGTTCGTTTAAGGAAGAGAGCTCCATTAGATCCATCTGCTCGGCGAATTTCGAGCCGATGTGGAGGCTGTTTTCGATGACCAGAGAAGTCATCGTTGGTGCAGCAGCCGAACGGGTGGTCATGATGAAACTGCCTAGCCGGAGAGTTTGGCGGACAGCTAGGGCTCCCCCGGCGGTAATGTTGTTTTTGATGACAAGACGAGACATCTTTCCTTACGGTGACGGCACAGTGGAACTCTCAATGAAAGCACCAATATCGGTATCAAAACCGGCGGATCTGGGTAGGGGTCCCGAACTGTGCGTCTAAGGCGGATGGTAACAGGAGGCAGGGGACACGATGTTTTACCCAGGTTCGGGCCTTCTTGATGGAGGTAAAACCCTACGTCCTGCTTGATTATTCTTGATAATATGAGTAGTACAAGAGTAGATCTACCACGAGATCAGAGAGGCTAAACCCTAGAAGCTAGCCTATGGTATTATTGTCTGTTGTCCTACGGACTAAAACCCTCCGGTTTATATAGACACCGGAGGGGGCTAGGGTTACACAGAGTCGGTTACAAGGAAGGAGCTCTACATATCCGTATTGCCAAGCTTGCCTTCCACGCCAAGGAGAGTCCCATCCGGACACGGGACGAAGTCTTCAATCTTGTATGTTCATAGTCCAACAGTCCGGCCAAAAGATATAGTCCGGCTGTCCGGATACCCCCTAATCCAGGACTCCCTCAATGCCCCTTAAAGTTAGGTTGGATGAATAGTAATATCAGAGATAAAGGGGTTACCTTAGTCCGAGAACCTTGGGTTACAAATCCTAGCCAGCTTTGTCAGTGGACACAGAGTCCTTCACAATTCTGCTATCTTTGTCTTGTACGACTGGTCATCCATGGGTCTTCCTAAATGCGTCACAGGCTGACCAATGTGGCGCAGGACGGAACCGAATGAAGGGCCTCACCTCGACCCACCGGACCTCATGCGGTGACACAACTTCTGCCCCCACATCTCATTATCTTCTCACGCCCACACATACCAACACAAACACCACACACACAGAAAATTTCTCCTGGTGCCTCTATTCCCTCCCCCTTCCATATACACACTCCAGGGAATGGAATCTCTTGTCGTGACGTCATATTCGTCTCTCTCTCTCTCTTGACCACTCTCATTTCTCGTGCAATCTCTCCCACGCCCCCAGTCGGCCCCTCTATCCATGCCTCTCTCGAATACGTAATACACACACATACCTCTCTAGGCCCCGCCAATTGCATCAACTACACATTCACACATGTTACATCACATACCCCATTGATCTAAAAAAACCCTCTCTTCATGTTTATTTCGCATACAACATTCCTTTTGAATAAAGTGTGGCCAAAAAATTATTTTAGAGTTTCTACATATATACAACATTACAAAGTTACATGGAGGAGTACGAACGCTAATTTGCATTGCATGGTGCCCACAATGATATTTATTCCGCACTGTGAATTTGTATATTTATATACTATATACAAAGTTTGTCATAATAAAGAGAAACGAAGGGCATCTCTCTCTCCATCGCATACCCCCCCTGTACGCCCCTTTCACGTATGCACACAAAACTATCTCCAGGTCCTCTAAAAGTAAGACCCTAGAAAATTCACGCTTGTTTCATCTTTCTCTCGTGATACATGCAATGACGATAATTGTATTTGAAGCGAAAGCACGATACGTACATTGGACTTCATAATCCACTCATTACGGTCACCATTTATGTTTAGTGGTTATTATACAGTCACGGGCTCACCATACAACTCTGTATTTGCTCATGACATGACTAGTAGATCAGTTAAACGCTCCACGTGGCACCTCTAGTGTTGCATCACATTATCTCACTACCATCGTGCCCACCCGTCGACTTGTATCTACTCTACATCTACACTCTTATAAAATACATAAATTACACTCTTATTAAAAAACAGAGTTGGTGATGATGGTGTGCCCGCCATCCTGCAATAAAGGCCGTCTGATGGATAGGAAAGAAACTATGGCAATTTTGCAAAAAGGTACCCACACACCTCCCCACATTTGCAAATAAGGCCTTCCCTCGTTCATCCTTTTCTCTCACAAGATAAACAAGTCATACAAATGCATCTTGATGTTACGTGCAACACACGGGCATCTTGCTAGTAAGAATGAAAACAAACGACAAAAAGATATTTGGACGGTGGTTCGAAGTCATGACCGCGGGCACAGCGGACAAGGTGGCCTTGTATTGGTATGCTGAGCCGTCTATTTTAACACACAGGAGCTGGTGTGGTGATTATAGACACATGCACGCATGCACATGAACTGCATCCACGCAACACTCAGACAAACACATGCACCCACGCACGCATGCAATACTCACACGTACACACGCAGCCACGCACGCACGCAACACTCACACACACGCACGCAACACTCACACGCACACACGCACGCATGCATGCACACACCAGTACACCACACGACCAACACACACTCTCACGCTCAAGTGCTCAACCTACACATGCATGCGCACACATCAGGCCCTGACTGACACATACACAACCAGGTGATTCCCGCGCATGGGTTGGAGCCTTGTCGCGCCTGCGTAAATTTGTGTTTATCTGACCTTTTGCCTATGCGAACTGACAGGTGGGACCCACAAGGAACATGGTCAATTTAACTAGTCAACATGGCGCCACGTAGACTATTTGGCCGGTCAACAGAGTGCAATCCGATGTTGACCTGTGAGCAAGTGACCGTATAATCACCGCAAAACGTATATAGTGACCGTAATCATCTAATTCTGAAGTTTGGTGCCCGTATTACGCTTTTATCTCTGTAGGCCCTCCAAAACTATATCTCTACACGTTCTCGCATGTTACATCTAACAACTATGCAATACAACACTACTACTACACTCTAACACAATAAATCATATATGTTTTTATTTTTACTAGATATCATATTGTTACTTATAATTATTCAGTTTGCATACATTAAAACTGCCTTTGAAATGTATGTCCAGTATCATCTACCGCGCGGGAAAAATCCCGCCCTTTCCTGTTTAATCGGGTTTGTATCGATGGATCGTGCGAATCAGCAAAACAATAGTACTATACAGTACAAGTGACAGTTCACTGGGCCGTCATGTCGTCTACTCCTCCGTCGTAAGAGTGGAGCGCTCGCTTTCATAAATCTTCTAGTCCCTTTTGCTGACATGTGGGACATCAAGCTATTGGGTCCACCTGCCATACCGGAATACAATGCAGAGCAGCCGGGGTGAAGCACCCCAGTCATGGCGCTGGCATAGTAATGAGCAATGAGGCGTCAAACCACAAAGCTGCACTTTTCCTGCAGTTAAGTTGGAGGGACTGAGGGAGTCCGGGATTAGGGGGTCTTCGGACAGACGGACTCTATCCTTTGGCCGGACTGTTGGACTATGAAGATACAAGATTGAAGACTTCGTCTCGTGTCCGGATGGGACTCTACTTGGCATGGAAGGCAAGCTAGGCAGTACGGATATGGATATCTCCTCCTTTGTAACCGACCTTGTGTAACCCTAGCCCCTCCAGTGTCTATATAAACCGGAGGGTTTTAGTCCGTAGGACAACATACAATCATACCATAGGCTAGCTTTTAGGGTTTAGCCTCTCCGATCTCGTGGTAGATCAACTCTTGTAATACCCATATCATCAAGCATAAATCAAGCAGGACATAGGGTTTTACCTCCATCAAGAGGGCCCGAACCTGGGTAAAACATCGTGTCCGCTGCCTCCTGTTACCATCCGCCTTAGACGCATAGTTCGGGACCCCCTACCCGAGATCCGCTGGTTTTGACACGGACATTGGTGCTTTCATTGAGAGTTCCTCTGTGTCGTCGCCGTTAGGCTTGATGGCTCCTACGATCATCGATAGCGATGCAGTCAAGGGTGAGACTTTTCTCCCCGGACAGATCTTTGTGTTCGGCGGCTTCGCACTATGGGCCAACTCGCTTGGCCATCTGGGGCAGATCAAAAGTTATGCCCCTGGCCACCAGGTCAGGTTTGGAAGCTTAAACTACACGGCCGATATCCGCGGAGACTTGATCTTCGACGGATTCGAGCCTCTGCCTTGTGAATCAAACGGTCACGATGAGTACGATTTAGCTCTACCATCGGACAGTGTTCAGGAGATCGCACCGACAGCCGCTCCGACCCTCAATTCGGAGCCAGTTGTGCCGTCCATGGACGGGTGGATGGACCCCGCCACAGAGGCCTTATCCTTAGCGGCGATCGAGCCGAACATCAACCTTACCCTGCACGAGAGCCATGTTTTCAAACTGCCGGACCCTTCTCCGGCCACGGACTCTGAACCGCCTACGCCCGTTCCTAGCGAATCCGATTGGGTGCCGATCATGGAGTTTACCTCCGCGGATATTTTTCAGCACTCGCCCTTTGGCGACATACTGAACTCCTTAAGGTCTCTCTCCTTGTCAGAAGGATCCTGGCCGAACTATGTCCGGTAGGATTGGGGTGCGTATGACCAAGAAATTCGCTGCCCACCCACCACCCACTTAGTAGCCACTGTCAACGACTTAACAGACATGCTCGTCTTCGACTCCGAAGACATCGTCGGTATGGACGACGATGCGGGGGACGAAGAGGAACCACTACCCACAGGGCAGTGGACAGCCGCCTGATCATACGATATATACATGGTGGACACACCCAAAGAAGGCAATGGCGACGAGACAGCGGAGGATGACCCCTCCAAGAAGCAACCCAAGCGCCGACATCAGCGGCGCCGCTCTAAGTCCCGCCAAAGAAAAAGTGGTGATACCGTCACAGGAGATAATAGCACTCTGGATAGTTCCGAAGATGGCAACAATCCCCCCCAACACGATTTAGGGCAGGAGGAGGAAGAAGCCAGCCCTCCTGAGAGAGCGGCAGATGAAGAGGAGGAGGATGATAATTACATGCCTCCCTCCGAAGACGAGGCAAGCCTCAACGATGACGAATTCGTCATTCCAGAGGATCCCGTCGAACAAGAGCGCTTCAAGCGCCGGCTTATAGCCACGACAAATAGCCTTAGGAAAGAGCAGCAGCAGCTTCAAGCTGATCAAGATCTGCTAGCTCACATATGGACTGAAGTCCTTGCGGTCGAGGAATATAAACTCGAACACCCCTCCAAGAGTTACCCAAAATGCAGGTTGCTACCCTGATTGGAGGAAGAAGCATATGACGCGGCTGATCGGCCACCTCGTGGCCGTGACAGAGAGGCATTCCAGCCAAAAGCTCAGCCTGCACCCCGACGCCATTCAAAGAAAAAGGGATGGGGAAAAGTGCCAGACCTGCGAGACGTATTGGAGGAAAAAGCAAAACATGCAAGATCGATCTACGGATCACGAGGGCGCGCCACTATGCGAGACAATAATCGTCACGCCGGATACAGTAAAAGTAAATCCGGCCGGGCCGAGCACAGCGGGCAAGACTCATTGGAGTTGCATCGCGATATTGCCCAGTAGAGAGGCGCCACACACCCCTTATGCTTCACAGATGAAGTAATGGATCATCAAATCCCAGAGGGTTTCAAACCCGTAAATATAGAATCATACGACGGCACAACAGATCTTGCGGTATGGATCGAGGATTTCCTCCTCCATATCCACATGGCACGCGGTGACGATGTACACGCCATTAAATACCTCCCACTCAAACTCAAAGGACCAGCTCGGCATTGGCTCAATAGCTTGCCAGCAGAGTCCATTGGCTGTTGGGAAGATCTGGAAGCCGCACTCCTCGACAACTTTCAGGGCACTTACGTGCGACCACCAGATGCCGATGACTTGAGCCACATAATCCAGCAGCCAGAGGAATCGGCGAGGCAATTCTGGACACGGTTCCTAACAAAGAAAAATCAAATCGTCGATTCTTCGGATGCGAAGGCCCTAGCAGCTTTCAAGCACAACATCCGCAACGAGTGGCTAGCCCGGCACCTTGGTCAGGAAAAGCCGAAATCTATGGCAGCCCTCACGACACTCATGATCCGCTTTTGTGCGCGAGAAGACAACTGGATGGCTCGCAGTAATAACATAGTAAAGAACCATGGTACTTCAGATACCAAGGACGGCAATAGCAGGTCACGTCACAACAAACATAAGCGCCGCATTAACAGCGACAATACCGAGGATACGGCAGTCAATGCCGGATTCAAAGGCTCTAAACCCAGTTAGCGGAAAAAGCCATTCAAAAGAAGCACTCCAGGCCCGTCCAGTTTGGACCGTATACTCAATCGCTCGTGTCAAATACACGGTACCCCCGACAAGCCAGCCAACTACACCAACAGGGATTGTTGGGTGTTCAAGCAGGCCGGCAAGTTAAATGCCGAAAACAAAGACAAGGGGCCACATAGCGATGACGAGGAAGAGCCCCGGCAGCCGAACACCGGAGGACAGAAGAGGTTCCCCCCATAAGTGCGGACAGTGAACATGATATATGCAACCCACATCCCCAAGAGGGAGCGGAAGCGTGTGCTCAGGGACGTATATGCGTTGGAGCCAGTCGCCCCAAAGTTCAACCCATGGCCCTCTTGTCCGACCACCTTCGATCGCAGGGACCACCCCACTAGTATCCGTCATGGCAGATTTGCCGCACTGGTCTTAGACCCAATCATTGATGGATTTCACCTCACTCGAGTCCTTATGGATGGCGGTAGCAGCCTGAACCTGCTTTACCAGGACATAGTGCACAAAATGGGTATAGACCCCTCAATGATCAAACCCACAAAAACGACCTTTAAAGGCGTCATACCAGGTGTAGAGGCCCATTGCATAGGCTCAGTCACACTGGAAGTGGTCTTCGGATCCCCGGATAACTTCCAAAGCGAAGAGTTAATCTTCGACATAGTCCCGTTCCGCAGTGGTTATCATGCACTACTCGGGCGAACCACATTTGCGAGATTCAATGCGGTACCGCATTATGCATACCTCAAGCTCAAGATACTAGGACCTCAGGGGGTCATTACAGTTAATGGAAACACAGGGCGCTCTCTCCGAACGGAGGAGCACACTGCAGCCCTCGCAGCAGAAGCGCAAAGCAGCCTTTTAAGGCAAACCACTAGTTCAGTGATTAAGGACTCGGACAACTTCAAGCGCGCCCGGAGTAATCAGCAACAAGAGCGCCTGGCACCAAGACTGCATAACAATGTGGCCCCCACCCCAGCCCAGGAAAAATGGCGAAATCGGTGCTGTGCGTACATAATTACGCACTGAAAATACCATGGGCGTAGGTGGGGAGGGGGGGCACGACTATGGCATGCCCCAAGATGCGGCTTAACCGCACCAGGGGCTTCACGCTTTATTATTTTTCTCTCTTTCAGGACTTTAATCTCTGGAAACCTTGTCCAGCAGTATGATTGCCGAACACATGATGCAGCAACCAAGGAGGTAGAAAGCTACGTCGCACCATGGAATTTCCAGGTGGATTACGATAACGAATACTTGCTTTAATGTCATTCCTCAGCTTGCCCTTGGAAGGGACATGTCAAATCGTCCTACTCTTTGCTTATCGCACTATCTATATCATTCCGCTTTAACGCACCTTTTTGAATAAGCAATGCATATCATTAAGCCTATTATTGCATTCTTCTTATAT
>NC_041384.1:174314839-174334317 GCF_002162155.2 Triticum dicoccoides
TGTTCATTCATGACATCCTGCACCCGTACACTCTGGTACGGACAATACGCTAGGGGCTTAATCATACCCCATAATATGGCGTGAGAAGTCCAAACACTTTCGACAATGGGGCACCCCGAACTTATAGCATTATATGCATCATCTCCGAATCATGTCTTGGGTCAATAGTTGGGTTTGCCCGGCTCCCATGTTTTGGTACCTTACGTTCCGCTATATCGGCTAAGGTAGCACTGGGAGAACTACTGCGATTGTGCCCCGGTTCTGCTGGGCTAACCACCTCAATAGAGAAAGCTAAAACTGACTGTCATGATAAGGCGAGAGACTGGTCGCTGTTCGAGAGGCTTTCGAGTCCTTAAAGACTTATGCCGCTTAGAGCGAGGAGTCGGCTCTGTCCGGCTTAAGGCGTGTATCGCGCCCCAAATTCGGCCTTCCGAACACTAGGGGCTTCGCCAAAATTTAAAATTATAGAATTCTACGGCTAAGTGAGAGTGATAATGCATTATAGTCCGATTTCCTTGTTCGTTGTGCTGAGCACCTCCCTCGAAGGACCCAAAAATGGGAACAAGAGTGCTCAGGTTTATCCCGAACACCCCAGCACTCGTGGCATGGGGGCAGAAGCCGACGACTAGCCATCTCCCAGATTTGATAAACAACCAAACAGAAGGTAATATTTTAAATTCAGACAAGCGTTGCATAGCGCATATGAACAAGTTTTCATGACATGATTACACGAGTGAGTTCACTCAAATATTATATCTTTCGTACACTCGTCCTCTACGGGACGAGCACCCTTCAGGACACCCTCATAGTACATCTCGGGGTGGCGATGCTCCTTGCCCTGTGGCGGCCCCTCGTTTACCAGCTTCACAGCGTCCATCTTGTCCCAGTGCACCTTTGCACGGGAGAAAGCCCGGGGTGCACCTTCGATGCAGATGGGCCGCTTGATGACTTCCAGCCAGGGGCAGGCATCCACGAGCCACCTCACCAGGCCGAAGTAGCTGTTGGGGAGGGCGTCACCAGGCCACATCTGGACTATAAAGCCCTTCATGGCCTGTTCGGCCGCCTTGTGCAGCTCGACCAGTTGCTTCAGCTGGTCGCTCAGTGGCACCGGGTGTTCGATCTCAGTATATTGAGACCAGAACAGCTTCTCCGTTGAGCTTCCCTCCTCGGCCTGGTAAAACTGTGCGGCATCCGACACGCTACGGCGGAAATCTGCGAATGCTCCTGGAGAGCTCCGGATTCGGGTAAGTAACAAGTAATTTACTTTCACATGCTTGCTTTGCATATAGAATGCCTTACCCGCCGCTATCTTCTTCATCGCATCAATCTCCTGGAGGGCCTTTTGGGCTTCGGCCTTGGCATTGTTTGCGCTCTCAAGGGCCGCAGCAAGCTCGGACTCTCACGTCTTCAAGTCAAGCTCCAACGCCTCGTGCTTCGTCACGAGAGCGTGGAGCTCTTGCTGCACCTCGCCCACGCGAGCCTACTGCCTGTCCCGCTCGGTGCGCTCCTTGGCCGCTTTGCTTTCGGCCTCGAATAGTGCTTGCTTCAGGGTCGCCACCTCAGTCGTGGCCCCTGGCAAATTTACGGTGATCCTGTCATTTTGCCATTGCATTCTTTTTATATATCCATAGACTAGGTAATATTTACCTTTGTTCTCCTCGAGATGCCTCTTAGCAAAGCCGAGCTCTTTCTGGGACCCTTGGAGGTCCTGCTTCAGTACGGCGACCTCCGCAGTCAGTGCGGCAGAGGCCAGCAACGAAGCCTGCATACGCATATAGACACACTTATATTAGACTCCTGCGATATTGTTTGATCCTTTGTTCGTCTTTTCTTTGTGAACACAGAACAGAGCATCAGGGGCTACTGTCTATGTGGTAATATTTTTCCTACATCTTAAACACTTACCTGAAAGCCTGTTAGAAGGCTGGCACAGGCTTCAGTCAGTCTGCTCTTAGCGGACTGAACCTTCTTGACCACCGCACTCATAATAGTGCGGTGCTCCTCGTCGATGGAAGCATTGTGAAGCGCTCCCAGCAGATTGTCCAGTGCCTCTGGATGGACAGAGGTCACCGGCACAAGCGTCTTGCCCATCTTGGAAGGAGGCCGCCTGCCCGAGTCCAGAACCACTGGAGGTTCCGGCGCGGTGTTCGGCTGAGGGCCGAACTCGGAGCCCTCGGGGGCCTTGAGGGAGTCCTGGATTAGGGGGTGTCCGGATGGCCGGACTATACCTTCAGCCGGACTCCTGGACTATGAAGATACAAGATTGAAGACTCCGTCCCGTGTCCGGAAGGGACTTTACTTGGCGTGGAAGGCAAGCTTGGCGATACGGATATGAAGATCTCCTACCATTGTAAACGACTCTATGTAACCCTAACCCTCTCTGGTGTCTATATAAACCGGAGGGTTTTAGTCCGTAGGACAACATACACATCAACAATCATACCATAGGCTAGCTTCTAGGATTTAGCCTCCTCGATCTCGTGGTAGATCTACTCTTGTACTACCCATATCATCAATATTAATCAAGCAGGACGTAGGGTTTTACCTCCATTGAGAGGGCCCGAACCTGGGTAAAACTTCGTGTCCCTTGTATCCTGTTACCATCCGGCCTAGACGCACAGTTCGGGACCCCCTACCCGAGATCCGCCGGTTTTGACACCAACATTGGTGCTTTCATTGAGAGTTCCTTTGTGTCGTCGCCGTCAGGCTCGATGGCTCCTACGATCATCAATAGCGATGCAGTCCAGGGTGAGACCTTCCTCCTCGGACAGATCTTCGGCTTCGGCGGCCTCGCACTGCGGGCCAATTCGCTTGGCCATCTGGAGCAGATCGAAAGCTACGCCCCTGGCCGTCAGGTCAGATTTGGAAGTTTAAACTACACGGTTGACATCCGCCGGGACTTGATCTTCGACGGATTCGAGCCACTGCCGAGCGCGCCGAACTGTCACGACGGGCATGATCTATCTCTGCCGCCGAACGGTGCCCTGGAGGCTGCAACCGCATCGGCTCTGACCCTTAATTCGGAGCCAACTGCGCCGATCAAGGATGGGCGGTTGGACGCCATCCTGGGGGCTGCGACCCCAACGGCGATTGAGGCGAACACCAGCCCCGTACTCTGCGAGACTCGTGACTCCAAGGAGCCAGACTCCTCTCCGGACTCCGACCCCTCCACGCCCCTGCCAATCGAATCCGATTGGGCGCCGATTATGGAGTTCACTGCCGCGGACATCTTTCAGCAATCGCCTTTGGGCGATATCCTGAAGTCATTGAAGTCTCGCTCTTTATCAGGAGAGCCCTGGCTGGACTATGGTCAGCGAGATTGGGATGCGGACGATGAAGAAATTCAAAGCCCACCCACCACCCACTTTGTAGCCACTGTCGAGGATTTAACCGACATGCTCGACGTCGACTCCAGAGACATCGGCGGTATGGATGCCGATGAAGGAGACGATGAAGAACCAGCGCCTATTGGGCCTTGGAGCGCCACCTCGTCATATGACGTATACATGGTGGACGCACCAAAATATGACAACGAGGAGCGGAAGGACGCACCGAAGGCTTGTTCCCTCGAAAAGCAGTCAAAGCGGCGACGCAAGCACCGCCCCAAATCCCGCCTCGACAGAAATAGCAATCACACAGACCCAACGCTGGAGCAGGGCGAACCGCTGCCGGACAACGGCAATCCGGATAATCAAACCGAACAAACAAATCCTATCAAGGGTAATGGTCCGGACGACATAACGCCGGACAGACACCCGGAGCAACAGACTACCTGTAAAAGGCTTGTTGCCACCGCGAGGAGCCTGAAAAAGCAGAAGCAAAGGCTCAGGGCCGCGCAAGACACACTCCAATTCAGATGGAGTAAAATACTCAGCACTGCAGCAAGGTACGGCGACAATCGCCCCTTCAAGAGCTACCCGAAGCAGAAGCTGCTACCCGAATTCGATGAGGAGGCCACAGAACCCCCACAACCAAATATCAAAGCACCCGCCTGGTCGGATAGATGACCCCTCTACCAATACAGAACGACATACAACGCCTCTCACCATACAACACGCAACCAATTAGAGGGCTCGCACCCAAAGGACGGTATAACAAGATCCATCTATGGACCGCGCAAGCGCGCCCCAGCATACAATGCAATACAAGAAACATCCAGTACACCCAGCTATAGGGGTGCCGCACACCCCCTATGTTTCACTGATGAGGTGCTAGACCATGAATTTCCAGAAGGATTCAAGCCCGTAAACATAGAGGCATACGACGAAACAACAGACCCTGGGGTCTGGATTGAGGACTACATCCTTCATATCCATATGGCTCGAGGAGATGATCTGCACGCCATCAAGTACCTACCCCTCAAGATCAAAGGGCTAGCTCGTCACTAGCTCAAAGGACTCCCCGAAAGCTCCATCAGAAGTTGGGATGCGGATGATTTGAGTAATATAACTCAACAGCCCGGAGAGTCAGCCCGAAAGCTTTGGAACAGATTTCTTACTAAAAAGAACCAGATTGTCGACTGTCCGGACGCCGAAGCCTTAGCAGCTTTCAAGCATAGCGCCCGTGACGAATGGCTCGCCAGACACCTCGGTCAAAATAAGCCGAGAACGATGGCCGCATTAACAAACCTCATGACCCGCTTTTGCGCAGGGGAGGACAGCTGGCTAGCCAGATGCAGCACCAGCGACCCCAGTACATCTGAAGTTAGAGATGGAAACGGGAAATCACGGCGCAACAGCAATAACAAATGCCAGAATAAAGAAGACAGCATGAAGGGCACGACAATAAATGCTGGATTCAAAAGCTCTCGGCCAGGTCAAAAGCCGCCTAAAGGCACCAGGGATGAACTGTCCAGCCTCAACAAAATTCTGGACCAAGTATGTCAGATCCATAGTACCCGTGGTAAACCTGCAAATCATACCCATAGAGAATGTTGGGTCTTCAAGCAGTCCGGCAAGCTCAACGCCGTACATAAGGGGGAGGATACACCAAGTGAAGACGAGGACGAGCCTCCAAAGCAAGACACGGCGGAACAAAAGAAATTTCCACCAGAAGTCAAAACAGTAAACGTGTTACACATAATCAAGAGAAAAAACAATACGGTACTCCTAGGAATGTATACCCAAGTGCCTATCACTACGAAGTCCTACCACTGGTCATCTCAACCGATCACTTTCAACCATCGCGATTACTCAGCAAGTATCCAACACGCAGGATGGGCTGCCCTGGTATTAGACCCAGTAATTGGCGGATATCACTTCACAAGGGTCTTGATGGACGGCGGCAGTAGCCTAAACCTAATATATCAGGATACAATCCGCAGGATGGGGTTAGACCCAACACAAATTCGCCATAGCAATACTACCTTTAAAGGAGTAACGCCAGGCCCAGGGGCTCGTTGTACGGGCTCCCTCTTACTACAAGTTATATTCGGCTCCCCCGATAACTTCCATCACGAGAATTTAACTTTCCACATCGCTCCGTTTCAAAGTGGCTATCAAGCACTGCTCGGACGCGAAGCTTTCGCTCGCTTTAATGCAATACCGCACTACGCCTCCTCACACTCAAGATGCCCGGTCCACGTGGCATCATTACAGTGCACGGAAATATCAAGCGATCTCTGCGCGCCGAAGAGAGTGAGGCTGCATCGGCCGCCGCACACTAAAGGCGCCCGGACAAACGAAAGCATGCAATAGGTCGTCAAGACCTCAGATACAACTAATCAAGTCCGGCGCCGCTATTTATACGGAAATAAGTGGTCACACCCCTATTTGTCAATACAAGGGGCTAAACGCGCGCAGACAAGTGGAAATTTCTTATCATCTTGAATTACACATGGTTTCTTTACAAACTATCTTTTTGCACGACAACTTTTTCACTTAACTTCCTCTCTTTTACAGACGATCATTGTGCTACACTCGTCCAGGATACGGCACAATGGAGACACAGGCGCAGACGTGCAGCAGGGACCCGCTCCAAGGATTCTTTTTAGATTAAGAACCTGCATAAACCTTTTTTACTGTCTCTTGTTGATACATATCCACCGTTGAGAAGGATGCTGACGTCTTGGCATGTGGCCACGCCAGAACAATGCACGTACCTGGACACAAGGGGCTTCTTACAAAGGCCATTATTTAGGCCCGGTTTATACCACAAAGACCGAATACCTTAGGGAGTGTTCGGCGTCGCGAGTTTGGCCCTATATGCATCAGCTCCGAATCATTGTCTTTGGTCAAATGTTGGGTTTGCCCGGCTCCTGTGTTTTGGTGCCTTAAGTTCCACTTTACTGGCTAAGGTAGCACCAGGAGAACTACTGCGATTGTGCCCTGGTTCATTCGGACGAGCACCTCAGTAGAGAAAGCCGAAAACTGACTGTCATCATATAGCGTGAGACTGGTCAACCACTCGATGACCCGTGGGAATGTTAGAATTGCTCCGCCTTAACGAAGGGCCGTTTTCCGGCCAGGCATGTACGCACCCCGGAACCGGGAGAGTGCGGAGTCACCAGGGGCTATCTAGTAGCCCCACTGTCAAACTCCTATGGCTAAGTGAAAGTGCTAAAGCATTATAGTCCGGTTGCCTCGCTCGCTCCGCTATCACCTCCTTAATAGGACCAAGACGTTGGGTTAAGTGTGAAAGCGTGTTTTTGCGAGCACCTCCGCATTATATGGATGGGGGCTGAAGCCATCGACTGCAATCTTTCAGGTTATACACATGTATACATAAACGGCCACCCAGGAGGCATCATATTACTTTCAGGAAAAAGTATAAAAATAGCCTTATAAAAATTCATAAAAGCATTTCGCTTACAATGAGATTACATATCACTCAAACATAATATTTTTTGAGCACTGGGTCTCTATCAAACGGGCACCCTCAAGAACTTCTTCAAAATAGTGCTCAGTAGCCTTTTGACCTATAGCCGAATCCCGCGCTGCAACATTGGTAGCATCCATCTCCGCCCAGTATACCTTAACACGGGCAAAGGCCATCCGTGCGCCCTCTATGCACGCCGACCTCTTCATCGCATTAATGCGCGGCACCACGTCAAGGAACTACTGCACCAAGCTGAAATAGCTGTTCGGTTTTGACCTTCCCGGCCACAGCTGATCCACAACATACCTCATAGAGAGTCTGGACAACCTGTTAAGTTCAGCCCATTCGGCTAATTGGTCGGTCAATGAAAGTGGACGCTCGGGAGAACGGAATTGTCTCCAAAACAGCTAGTCTACTCCATGGTCTGTCTAACCCTGGAAGTACTTGGCCGCATCGGCAGCGCTCGCCGCCAAATCCATATACACATTCTCCGAACTCCACAGCCGATCCAGAGGGGCATACCGTGGATCTCCGAATTTCCTCCGCAACATAAAGGATTTCCCAGCTACAATATCCCCGGCTTCCCGCAGCTCCTCCTTCTTTGCCCTCATAGTAGAGCGGAGATCCTTTTTCATCGCAGCAGCCTTCTCAAGGTCCGATGCCTTCGCTTGGTTTTCCTTTTCGAGAACCCGGCAATGGTCGGTGGCGGCTTTTAATTCCACAGCCATCTTGGCCATCTTGTCTCAGGTCTCGCCATGCGCGGCCTTCTCAGCTTGCAACTCTTCGGCCGCCTTCACAGCAGCCGCATTACCTAACCTCGCTTGTTCCTTGGCTCGGGCAAGTTCTGCCCGCAAGGCTTCAACAGTGGCAGCTCCATCTGCAGTCACAACATATTTAAGATACTGGCATCATGCTGCTCTTCCTATGTGGTGTTTACCAGATATTGACACTTACCCTGTGCCTCGTCAAGCCTTTTGTTAACATGCTCGATGTCGGCGTCTGCCGCATCCAACTGCCGTTCTAAATGGGCAAACTCGCTAGTCCGGCTAGCCACCGGAGCTTCCATCACCTGCACATAGAGGCAGTATGGTTATTACCTGGGAATATGATCCGCTGTTCGTCGTCGTTTCCGACGACAACCAGAGTCTCAGGGGCTACTATCTACACAGGGCACACCTAGCATGTGCAGGACTATCAAACATTCTTTTACGTACCTCAAAGCCTGTCAGTAGACTCATAAAAGTTTCATGCAATCCGCTTTCGGCGGACGATATTCTCTCCATCACCGTGTTCATCAGCACACGGTGTTCATCTGAGATGGCCGCTCGCCCCACCAACTCCCTCAGAACATCCGATCGCACACTAGACGGTGCTGGACTCTTTTGTCTGCTCTCTTCAGGAGCCAGACATTGGGAGCTTCGGGGGTCAACGGGATTATCTTCTGGCCTCACCGGACTCGGGGAGGCCCTCCGCGACGACACTTCAGGATCGCCCGCTTCCGGAGCAGAGGAGTCCGGAGGAGGCGTTTCGCTCTACATCATCTCTGGAAGAAGATCCCCCGAAGATGAGCTCATTTGAGAGGGGCTAAGGCCCGAACTGCAAAAATATATGCGGTGGTTATCTTCTCAGAAGAAAAAGATGGCATATCTGTACTATCAAAGGTATTTCGGGTCACTTACGACTCGTGGGAGGATTGATCCCCCCGCAGACTTTGTGCGGCAACAATGCCCCCCAAGGTGGGACCCTCTGTGGGAGACTTCTTCTCCTGTTTGGAAGCTTCGGCTTCCGAATCCCCGGGCGCAGTCCTTTTCCTCTTCCGGTCGCCTTCCCTCATGGAATTCTCGCTCCCTCGGCTAGAATGGGCAGCGTTGGGGGCCCGCATCCGCCTGCATTATCCTCCACAATATCTTCTTCAAGGGCTCCGGGCAAGGTGCGGTCTGGAGCATCTTTTCCAATACCGGATTTTCCAAACCCTCGGGGAGGGGGGCCGAACACTGAATCAACTTCGCCCTTGTTAGGCAATCCTGGTCAGAAAGCGAACTCTCAGAGATAATTTCATAACAAAGTAGAGAAAGTATGTTCGGCTGGAAGATGCCTTACCTATTCGGCGGTGCGATTTCTACTCAGGCCCACGTCCTCGGTAATTTCCGGACACTCCGTCTGAGGTCCGAAGAATGATTTGTACATCTCCTCATGCGTCAGGCCGAGAAAATTTTGAATGGCACGCGGTCCCTCGGGATTGAACTCCCACAGACAAAGAGGCCGGCGTTTGCAAGGCTGGACTTGACGAACCAGCATAACCTGTATCACCGCAACCAAACTGAAATCTCCATTGAAGAGATCTCGAATGCGGCCTTGCAGTATAGGCACGTCCTTGGCTGGCCCCCAGCTCAGACCTCTGCTAATCCATGACATCAGTTGTGGTGGGGGGGCCAAGCGGAAAACAGGGGGGCCGCCCACTTGGCACTTCTAGGAGCCGTGATGTAGAACCACTCCTGTTGCCACAATTCAGACACCTCTGGGATGGAACCTTTGGGCCACGGAGCTCCCGTCATCTTGCGTATTGAGGCACCTCCACACGCTGCATGCTCCCCCTCGACCAACTTCGGCTTCACTTCAGAGGTCTTGAGCCATAAGCCAAAGTGAGGGGTAACCCGGAGGAAGGCCTCGCACACGATCATAAATGTCGTGATATGAAGAAAGGAGTCCGGATCAAACCCCTGACGAAAGGATCCAGGGCAAGGCCTAGGCCTCGGAGGAAGTGGGAGATGAACACGACGTTCTCGTTGGGTTCGGGGGTGGGCACGGCTGCCCTCGGGGAGGCAGCCGATGCAAAATCTCGGCGGTCAGATATCTGGCCTCCCTCAACTTCTTGATGTCTTCTTCCGTGACGGAGGAAGGCATCCATCGGCCTTGAAGGCTAGACCGGACATGACTAGAGGTTCGGAGCACTTGACCCGAACTTCGGGCGTTTGAGCTTGAGGTAGGGGAAGGATTCGATTGAGCATGGGAGGGAAAAATAAAAGCCTTGTCCCCTTTATAAAGAGGGTGAATATCAAGCGTCCTCTCCGTGTCCGCTTGGACTTGCCTATAATCTAGGAGTCCTAGAAGCGGTTGGGTTACCCACGCCCGTATTGATGAGAATCCCGGAATAAGGGGACACGATCTCTGCTTTAACTAGACGTGCCAAGGAATAAAATGGTTCGAATAAAAGCTTGGCCGTGGTGTGATGTCGCACCACGGAATACGTTAGTAGATTGGATTTGTGTAAATATTATTCTCTCTATAGCAATATGTGGAAACTTATTTTTCAGAGCCGGACACTATCTTTGTGTTCAAAATCTTCTATGAAGTACTTGGAGGAGGAACCCGACTTGCAATGCCGAAGACAATATGCGCGCTGGACTCGTCGTCATTGAAGCCTGGTTCAGGGGCTATTGAGGGAGTCCTGGATTAGGGGTGTCTGGATGGCCGGACTATACCTTCAGCCGGACTCCTGGACTATGAAGATACAAGATTGAAGACTCCATCCCGTGTCCGGAAGGGACTTTCCTTGGTGTGGAAGGCAAGCATGGCGATACGGATATGAAGACCTCCTACCATTGTAACCGACTCTATGTAACCCTAACCCTCTACGGTGTCTATATAAACTGGAGGGTTTTAGTCCGTAGGACAACATACACATCAACCATCATACCATAGGCTAGCTTCTAGGGTTTAGCCTCCTCGATCTCGTGGTAGATCTACTCTTTTACTACCTATATCATCAATATTAATCAAGCAGGACGTAGGGTTTTACCTCCATCGAGAGGGCCCGGACCTGGGTAAAACTTCGTGTCCCTTGTCTCCTGTTACCATCCGGCCTAGACGCACAGTTCGGGACCCCCTACCTGAGATCCGCCGGTTTTGACACCGACAGGCCTTGCTCCCTCTGCTCCCGGAGTCCGGAAGGTCACCTTGAGGCACCTCCGGGACTGTCTCCCCTCGACCCGGTGCCTCTTGTGACAACACCTCGGCGTTGTCCGTAGGGCAAGGGGAGGTGGCGGTCAGAAGTGGATCGCTATCCATATCTGACGAGTCCAGGGAGCCGTCCGACGAAGATACCTCGATACGGGCTCGGGGCGGTCTGCATAATCAAAATTTGGCGTTAGGAGAAGCACTGCGACAAAGGAATGCTATGAGTTACTCTGGTATCCGAATACTTACGACTTCGCCAGGGGCTTGGCCCTGAGCAGCCACTCATCTTCGCCTCCGGCGGCAGTGGTGGAACTCTCCGGAAGGAGAGTCCTTCCCTTCTTGGACCCTTCGGCCTCCCCAGTTGGGGCGGCCTTCCTTTTCTTGTCTGCCCCGACTGGAGGGGGAGCGTCTTCATCTTCCTCCTCGTCTTCGTGGGAGGAGTGCGCCGAGGAGTCATCGGACGATGAGTCCGATATCACCTGGCGCCGAGAACTCTTTCGGGTTCCCTTGGCCTTCTTGGTCTTCTCTAGCACCTTGTAAGGAGCCGGAGTCAGCATCTCCGTCAGGAGAGCATCCGCAGTGCCTTCGGACAGAGGGGCCGGACAGTTGATCTACTCCGATGCCTCCACCCAGTCCTGTCAAAGGCATTGGAGCTCAGACCTTGCACGTGGTTAACCAATGGGAAGTAACTATCCTACCAGATGTACAAAACTTACCGGATTTGCAGGGCGCTTCACGCTTAGCCCGTGGTCCTCAGTGAGAGAGGGAGGGACCTCGGCGCCCTTAAACAACACCCTATAGACGTCTTTATGCATCGTGTCTAAGAGCTCGCTCAGAGTATGGTGTTGGGCCGGGTCGAACTCCCATAAGTTGAAATGCCGTTGTTGATACGGGAGGATCCGGTGGAAGAGCATGACCTGGACTATGTTGACAAGCTTGAGTTTTTTGCTTGTCATGTTCCGGATACATTTCTGGAGTCTTTCCAGCTCCACCGAGGAACCCAAGCACAGGCCCTTCTCCTTCCAGGAAGTGAGCGCATGGGGAATCCAGATGGAAACTCGGGGGCCGCCACCCAGTTGGTGTCCCGTGGCTCGGTGATGTAGAACCACACCGATTGCCACCCCTTTACGGTCTCCACGAAGGATCCTTCAAGCCATATAACATTGGGCATCTTTCCCACCATGGCTCCACCGCATTCTGCTTGTTGGCCTCCCACCACGTTCGGCTTGATATTAAAAGTCTTCAGCCACAGGCCGAAGTGAGGCTAGATGCGGAGGAAAGCCTCACAGACGACGATGAACGCCGAACTGTTGAGGATGAAGTTCGGGGCCAGATCATGAAAGTCCAGCCCGTAGTATAACATGAGACCATGGACAAATGGATGAAGGGGAAACCCCAGTCCGCGGAGGAAGTGGTGGAGGAAAACTACCCTCTCATGAGGTTCCGGGGTAGGAACGATCTGCCCCGCAGTAGGCAGCCGATGTGCGATATTCGTGGCTAAGTATCCGGTGCCGCGCAGCTTTTTGATGTGCCCCTCCGTAATGGAGGAAGCCATCCATTTACCCCCCGCTCCGGACATGTTTGGAGAAGATTGAGGGGAAGGATGTGGACTTGGGCGTTGGAGCTCAAGTGCGCAAGAACCGATGAGAAAGGAGGAAGAAGGCGTGGGTAGAGAAAGGTTAAACCTTATCCCTTTATAAGGGCGGCCGAAACTATGCACTCCCACTAGCCTGGTAAAACTTGCTTATCCCCCAAGCGCCGTAATCGATGGCGCGGTTGGGTTACCCACGCCCGTACTGATGAGAATCCCGTAATAAGGGAAACACGATCTCTGCTTTGACAAGACGTGTCAAGAAACTGCCTCGCGCTATGTGCGGGGCTAGTTAAAGAAAAACAGTTTGAATAATCGCCGAGCCATGGCATGATGTCATGTTGCCTAAACGTGTCAGCAGATTAGATTTGTGGAAATATTATTCTCTCTATGGTGGTATGTGGAACTTATTTTGCAGGGTCGGACACTATCCTTTTATTTGAACTCTTCTGTGGTATATCCAGAGGAGGAACCCGCCTTACAATGTCGAAGACAAGACTGCACGCTGGAATCGTCGTCATTGAAGCCTGGTTCAGGGGCTACTGAGGGAGTCCGGGATTAGGGGGTCTCCGAACAGCCAGACTCTATCCTTTGGCCGGACTGTTGGACTATGAAGATACAAGATTGAAGACTTCGTCTCGTGTCCGGATGGGACTCTACTTGGCGTGGAAGGCAAGCTAGGCAGTACGGATATGGAGATCTCCTCCTTTGTAACCAACCTTGTGTAACCCTAGCCCCCTCCGATGTCTATATAAACCGGAGGGTTTTAGTCCGTAGGACAACATACAATCATACCATAGGCTAGCTTTTATGGTTTAGCCTCTCCGATCTCGTGGTAGATCAACTCTTGTAATACCCATATCATCAAGAATAAATCAAGCAGGACGTAGGGTTTTACCTCCATCAAGAGGGCCCGAACCTGGGTAAAACATCGTGTCCCCTGCCACATCACATCAGTTTGTAACTTTACGTAAAACATTACGTGGATGTAGCATTGCTCAAATAAGAAATCTCCCCCGCCATCCGCGCGGCAAAATCACCTCCTTTTTACTAATCTTGATTCTATAATTTTTTAGATCAATATAATTGAGATTTGTATAGATAGCACACAGGATCAAAACCAAGTGGTACGGTTAAGGGCATCCACAATGTGTAGCCAAATGTGAAAATAGCTTTTGGCATCATGGGAACCATTGTGGACGGTGTTGCCAAAGCGAAAAAGATGGAACCGAAGCTACCTGATTGATTGATTGAAGGAACAGAAAAATGCAACGTCTCTCCTCTTTCTCCCATGCTTGGACGCATGTAGTACAGTATAGAGCACAAAGTCTACTCCCCTATCCCTTCTATCATAAATCACAAAGCAGTGAGGCGTCAAATCACAAAAGCACGGACGAAGCAACCATCATTTCACTCTTCGCTGACTCCGCTTCTCCATTGTCTTCTACGAGAAAACATCTCACCACACTAGTACTCCTAGTAGTACTAGTAAATGACTTCCTGGATGCAAATAAGGTGGTTGTCTCGGCTTGCAGGCGGCACTTGCGAACGACTTACCGTGGTCTCCCTCAATGGTGTTCTCCGTCGAACGCACTTCGCCAAACCACCAAAAAAAGATATCGTCGACGTCACCGCAATGGGGAAGGAAGTCAAATATAGTTACTACCTCCATTTTTTTTGTACACAAGGCCAGTATATCAAAATTACAATTTGGAAAGGGCCACTAACACTAATTGAGGCAAAATTGATGGGGTTAGCAACCAAGGACATTAATATCCCCTGCATGCATGCGGAAGTGAGAAGGTTGGTTTGCATGGCGCTGCATTAATCAAGCGATGGGGAGTGAGACGGTTAGCTCTTTGGTCTTTGGAGAAAAAAATATGCATTAATTGACACGTGAAACGAGGATTTGTATCGATTAAATCCCACGAAGGAAAACCCCGCCTTTCTTTTTTAACACCAGTACTCTTAGTACGTACGCACTTATCCTATTTGAGTCTAGGCCTTGCATTGCCAAACTTCGCCACACATTTTTGCCAAGCTTGCCTAAAGTTTTCAAAATGAGAAGGAGGTACACTTGCGCACGGCTCTCGTGGTCGCACCGCACCCTCACACGGTCGCTCCTGCACGCCGCAAACCCAACCAAGGGAATGCACCCTCACTGACACGTGCTGTCGCATGTGAACAAACCAAACTCAGCCATCCTATCGCTGACACATAATTTTCGTTCATAGAGTATGTTTATCCAACCGCATGTTGGGGAGTATCCGTACGGCCTGTGCGGTGGTATGTTGGGGAAGAAGAAGAGGTGAGGAAGAAGGAAAGAAGGGTTAGGAGACGTAGGATATTCATCCAACCGCCTGAAATGGTGGACTGGCCCAAGTCAGGCGACTTGAATAACAAATATATGTTTTTACATAGCAAAAGATCCACAAAAACAACAACATAAAGAAAAAAATATCACTTCTCGCGAAAAGAGATGGTCTCGTCGTCTTTGGCTGCCGGCAAAACATCCGTCGTTGCCGACGTGTGTCTCTACAATGTGGTTGTCCTCGACTTCCAGCTACTCGTTCAAGCGAAGCGTGCGGGCGCTCTGCATGGACGAGAGCACAACCCGGTTCAAGTCGAGGACGTCCGGTTCCTCCTGCAGGAGGGCCTCGATGGCAGCGGCATCCGGGCGCTCCGCGTCGAGTCGAGCCTCCGCCGCCCGGTTCAAGTCCAGGACGTCCCGGTTCCGCCTGCAGGAGGGCGTCGATGAGAACGGAATCCGTGCGCTCTGCGTCGAGTCGAGCCTCTGCCGCCCGGTTCAAGTCCAGGATGTCCAGTTCCGCCTGCAGGAGGGCCTCGATGGCAGCGGCATCCGCGCGTTCCGCCTCAAGTTGAGCCTCCGCCGCCCCGTTCACACCCACGACATCTGGTTCCGCCTGCAGGAGAGCCTCGATGGCAGCATCATGTGCGCGCTCTGCGTCGAGTTGAGCCTCTGCCTCCCGGTCCTCCTTTAGTATCGCCATGTTGAACCGCTGGTCCGCCTGCACCATGGGGGACTCGGACGCCAGCACAAAGTCGATGCCCATCATCTCATATCCATCGGGGGCCTTCTGTGCCGCGACCTCCGCCATGAACATTGGATCGGCTTCCTCCTCGTAGCTTGGCTCCAGAGAACTCGGGGATTGGCCCGCCGCAAAGCGAGCTTGGGAACGGAGGTCTGTGGCGCCGACCGCCGCCGCGATTTCTGCGCGGCGCTCCGGCGTCAGCATCTTGTAGTAAGTGATCTTGTGGCGCACCATGGCTTTCCGGCGAACTAGGGGACGCTTGATGCGGGCTAGGGATCGAAAGGTGGGGGAATGGGTTGGAGATTTGGTGTGGTTTTAGGGTAGTGGCTGGCGTAGGCCGAGCAACGAAGGTTCTGGTGTGAATAGTGGTTCCGGTGATGACCGGTCAATTGGTTTTGACTATACATCGCTCTTGTCACGTTCGCGTTGCAGCCAGGCACGCTGGACCCTCCACGTCCCTCACCGAATGGAACACGCTTCGTCTTGTGTTTTCGCTCGCTTGTGGGACTGCAGTTGAGAGAAAACCGACGTCCCTCCCCCTCCCCCGCCCGCGTCATTTATTATACGACCACTCCCTCCATTTTATGCGGAGTAAATAAAAACAGAGGGAGTATACTATGGATGAGGATCCCCTGACGTGGCTGAACCCATTGAGTAACTGACATGCGGGGCCTAGCAAGCATGGGGTCCGCCAGTAAGTGATCGAAAGGGAGGGTAAGGCAGGGATACCTACGTCAGATGATCCACTTCCACTATACTACTTTGACCAAATGTTAGAGTAATAATATATGACATGCAACTTACACAAATGTTAGAGTAATAATATATGACATGCAACTTACACAAAGCATACAGGGTCTAATGTGTTTTTTGAGGCTAACTTTGACCGAATGTTAGAGTAATAATATATGACATGCAACTTAAACAAAGCATACGGTCAAATTCGTATGTGAAAGGATTTTGCAATGATATAATTTTCACATTATACATCTCATGTACTATTAATCTTGTCAATAGTCAAATTGGAAACCATCTCGAGTACAAATCTAGGAGTACGTACGAATCTAACAATATTGATTGGACGTTGTTGAATGTTGATACCTTTTTGATCAAAGTAGAGATACTTTGACTACACATAAAACTTATATGTAAACTAGAAAGGATAGGAGGGAGTATATTGTACGATAAATAACGAAACGAACATTGAATACCCTTTATATATGATTTGTGGATGCTATGATCACCGGTTCAAAATTTTGAATCCGCCTTAGGTATCACGTGCCCCCACTCGTTCCCTCTCGATTTCATCTCGGGGTCCGGAGATCTATTGAAGGAGGACTAGGGTGGGTACATGCGAATGATACTCGACGGAATGTTCAAATGAGGCATGCGGGAGGATGGACTCGACTGGAGGGCGACATGATCGATGGGGAAGAGGGTTGGAGAGGAATGAGAAATAAGCAAACGCCACATGATTATAGTTGAACGGCTCAAATAAACAATAAGTTGTCTTGCTTGGCCAACATAGTGAAAGGCCTAATGCGCAACGCGGAGCACTGACGCTCAAATATGGATGGGAAAACAGGGAAACCGACATGTGGGGCACACCCGTCGGAACGACGTAGCGCAGACTAGTCCAATGGAGGAGCTAGCCCACGACCTCCTCGCCACCGACAACCGTTCATGTGGGTCGTTGGGGCCAACAACGGGGTGCAGCTCCAGCACCGTCTCTGGACACGACGACCGCGATGAGCAACATGCTCATATCATCGCTAGACACGGTCAGTTTCAGTGTGCCGAGGGTGGTGTTAGTGCTGTGGCACGACCAACGGTATGTTTGGTTTGTGCCCAAGGTTGCCCCATCAAAGCATTGGGTAGCCAAAAATTTGGTTGAGGTATTGGTTGCCCATGATTTGGCCGACATTGGCAAGAAAAATGAACTAGAGTTGGCTAGAGTTCATTGGCATGCCAAAGAAATGGCAACCATCCAAACAAAGACCAATCTTTGGGTCATGACCAAAATTTTGGTTGAGGTATTGGTTGCCCATGATTTGGCCGACATTGGCAAGAAAAATGAACTAGAGTTGGCTAGAGTTCATTGGCATGCCAAAAAATGGCAACCATCCAAACAAAGACCAATCTTTGGGCCATGACCAAAATTTTGGTAAGGTGCACTTTGGCCACAATCCAAACACACCCCAACACCCGGCTCGTCGATGATGCACGGGGCGCCGCGACGCGTCCGCGGAGTGGTGTAGCGCGGCCAACTGCATCCTATGGACCTGAGACCATGCCGGGTTGTCTTGCTTTTTCAATGGCATGCGGGGATCGCATATGAGCAAAGGGCATCTCCAATGTTGCCACGACCGCAGCTGATTACCCTGGCACACCAAAATCCTCGTCCCTCGCGCCGTCGCGCGGTGCGTTCGCAGCCGGCACCAGCTGCCCGCATTCATGCTGTCCGTTCGTATGTCGTCGTTAAGAGGCTCGGTGCCCGAGGAACCAACTCCGGCGACTTAATGATGCACCCGGACGCTTGGCCTCACCGGAATGCACTACTTAAAGCGGCAACGCCCAGCTAACCTCCACACCATAGCGCATCATCCTCCTACTTGGCACCACATCCGCCATGACCGCAAGTGCGAACGCTCTGCGGGAGAGCTTGTCTTCGGGGATGAAGCTCGAGGTCGCCGCCCTCGCTCAAGTTGCCTCTCGCGACGCAATAGCGGCGTAGCCAGACGCGGACGCGACCGCACAAGCGGTGGCCACGCTAGCGGCCGACGCCGGGAGCACCGTCAGCCACGCCTCCTACTTGCCGCCGTCCAATGTCCGGCACCGCCGAGGTCAGGGACTCCTCCGAGGATGAGTAGGGCATGGGAGGCGGCAGGGCAGGGTGTGCCGACTGGCCGGTCCATATCCCGTGTTCTACTCTTCCTCGCCGGAGACCGCACCTTCACTTCACGGGTCTTGAAACCCGCCCCCATACATAGAGATCGCAGATGGAGGACGTCGGTCGCCGCCATAGAATAGGTTTAGGGTCGGGTTTCTTTTATTTTTCTGTCCTATAAAAGTTCGAAATGTAATGAAAATCTGTCGTGTTTGCATTAATCTCGACCGGTGTATATGAACTTTCACAATAATATACATATTGTAGGAGTACTAGCAAGATGCCCCTGCGTTGCACAGAAGATCGAGATCTTGTGGGAGAAAAGGATGAACGAGGGAAATCCTTATCTGCAAATGTGGAGAGGAGTGCGGGTAAATTGTCATAGTTTCCTTCCTATCCATTAGATATAGATCGGACGGCCTATATTGCAGGATGACAGGCACACCATCATCACCAACTCTGCTTTTTATTGAACCGAGACAAATCTAACATGCGAAGTAAAATAAACACATAGGGTCTATACATACACAAATTATCCTAGGCACTCCAATAGTACGTCCACTACACATTCACGCATTTCACATCTTTCTACATCTACGGGAACCTACGAAAGGGCTAACGTAAATTGCCTCTCTCTCCTCCCCTGATTTTCATGGTGGTGCCCCCTCCCTCCCCCCAATCTACAATCAACAGCTCACACGTTTCACATTATGTTAATTACGTAACTGGGATTACGTAGGTGTAGCATTACTAAAACCCAACTAAGCCAACCTCCCAGCATATCGCGCGGGAAAAGACCCGGCCATGTCATTTTAGTCGGGATTACCGGATTACTAGTAGTAGTATTAATGGATTGCGCGAAGCAACGATTTTTTTTTGAGGGGGCGAAGCACCTAGTTTAAAAGGTAAAAAGGCAGTACACTCACAGCACTCCTGTTGCGGTCGCATTGCACCCCACACACGTTCGGTCCTGCACACGGCTCACGCAAATGGAACGCGCTTCGGCTTGCCTCTTCACTGACACGTGGGACTGCACTTGCAGAAACCGACCATGCGCCAAACTCCCCCCGCCCACCGCGCAAAAATCATCCCCCCCACAACCAAAAATTCCACCCAAATCCGATTCAACCGCCCTTCTACCAACTAGCCAATAATATTCCCCAAACCCCCCTCC
>NC_041384.1:174334822-174386472 GCF_002162155.2 Triticum dicoccoides
ACCCCCCTCCCTCCTGTCCCCCTCCACTCCATTCGCTCCGCCAAAGCCGCCCTCCCCGCCACGCTGATACGTCGGCGCTTTGGTTCAGCGATCCTCTCACTCCCACAGTACGCTCTCGTAGACTGCCGTCCTCTAGCAGCTTCGCCACCTCTGCCTATGTTCTTGTGGAGGCGCATGGCGGTCAGCGCCGCCACCGCTGGCATCATTCGTGTCGAGACGCACAACGGTCAGCTTCTCCCATGGTATGCACATTCTAGACTGAGGCCCCGTTCATGTCGGTGTAGCGTTGAATGTTAGCTGATAGACGCTGTTAATCTCACTGTTTGCCGAAGTAGTTTACTGTCAATATGCTCTGCTTAAGATGCTTCCTTGCCCTATTCTGCACTCAATCTGCTTAGCTGAGATGGCATGCCAAGGCCGATTAGTTGCTAAAATATCCTACCATATATTTATTGTGATGTAGATTGCCATGGTCTAGTAGCCAATCTGTTAGGTGAAATAGCTCTACACCATTTTATACTCGATCTTTGTTGCTGCGATGGCCTTCGATAGTTCGATGGCTGTGTGCTCAATCTCATTGACTGCTGAAACAACCTACCATAATTTGGCACTCAAATTTGTTTGCTGAATTAGCTTTACATATATTTCGTTACTTAGATCTGCTCGTCCAAATATCTTGCCATAGCTTTAGACATCGACCTAGGTATTTTTTTTCTGGACTTCATAAAAAAGCATATATGTTTTTCCTATAATATCTAGTAGAAGAACTAATTTGTATGTCTAACAAATGGACAGGACTTGGATAACTTCTGCTCAAATATTCTCCGCTGCATATGTCGAGGGGGTTGAAAACTTCATGAACTTTATCAGAGCTGAGTACGGTGGTCCGAAATCAGATGTGCTCTGCTCGTGTAGCAGTTGTATGAATTCAGTTACAAGACCCCAGTCAACTGTGCAAAATCATCTACACTTGTATGGGATGTCGGTCACATATAGTAGGTGGGTTCATCATGGTGAAGTTGTGAACGTCAATGTTATTGACTACGTGGAAGCAGCAGATCACCATCTTGATCTGCCTGATGCTCAGGTGGAAGAGGAGGAGGTGGTGGTGCTGGAGGAGCCAGTGAGTTTGACAAACATTGAAACAATGCTATGAAATGCTTGTGCATTCCGTGAACTTTCACCTGCAGAAGAAAAACAGTGGGCCCGCATGTTGGAACAATGCAACGTTGTTGTCACCCCGGGAAATAAGCTGTCAGTATTCTTAGCTATGGTCACCTTTCTTCAGGTGAAGACATCTGAGCAGATGACCAACAAATCATTCGATGCATTGTTGGCTGCTTTCCGCAAATCTTTTCCAGATGCGTCTGAGCTGCCACACCTACAGTAAAATGAAGAATTTGCTTCGTGCAGTTGGAATTGGATATGATATGATCCATGTTTGTAAGAATAATTGTGTTCTGTTCTGGAAGGATTATGCCAACTTAAGTGAATGTCCGAAATGCAAATCATCAAGATGGAAAGATGGCAATGCTATGAAGAGGATTCCTCATAATGTTCTGAGACATTTTCCAATTACACCAAGATTGTAGAGGTTGTTTCATGATTCTGAAACAAGAGAGGATGTACTGTGGCATTCTAGGAACCAGGAGTACAGAGATCAGAATGTAATGAGCCATCCATCTCATGGTAGTGAGTGGAAAAGCTTTAATGATAAACACAAAGAGTTTGCTGCTGACCCGAGAAACATTAGACTTGGCCTAGCTTCAGATGGATTTAACCCATTTGGCCACCAGAGCGCCACATATAGCATGTGGCCAATGCTTGTTATCCCTTACAACATGCCTCCAAATGTCTGCACCAAAGAATCAAACTACATGATGGCCTTGCTCATCCCAGGTCCAAAAAGTCCTGGAAAGGATTTTGATTTGTTCATGGAGCCTCTTGTGGAGGAACTTCAACAGCTATGGAAGGGTGTTCTCACTCGAGACCTATATAGCAGCCCACCAGCTGATTTCTTTCTGCATGCTGTTATAATTTGGTGCATCCATGATTATCCGGCTTTGGGCGCTATGTCAGGGCGAACGACACATGGTTACAATGCATGTGTTCGCTGTGACAGGAATCCGCTGTCATACATAATACTTAGCAAGATCTGTTACATTGGACACCGCCATTTCCTGGCCAAGGGCAAGCCGCATCCTAGAAAATACCGAAGACATGTGTTCAATGCAAAGCATGAAAACCATGATGTGCCAAAGTGGCTCACCGCCGATGAGTTGCAAGTGGAATTAGAGAAGGTCATGCATATTACACCAGGAAACCATCCTGGTAATGGTAGCGGGAAAAGGAAGCGTGGCAGAGTAGAAGAGAGATTATTGTTTACCCGCAGGTCCACTTTGTGGGACTTGGAGTATTGGAAAGATTTGGATCTGCGGCATAATCTTGATGCGATGCACATCGAGAAAAATATATGTGACATCTTTATCGGCACACTTCTTAATATTGAAGGCAAGACGAAAGATACCTTAAAATATAGGATTGATTTGACACACCTAGGTATCAGAAAGGATTTGCAGGTGCAAGATGAAGGTAAACCACGGGATATGGCACCAGCTGTGTACGTCTTGGACAAGGTAAAAAGAAAAGAATTCTGCGAGGTCCTGTCACGTGTGAGATTCCCACATGGATTTGCTTCCATCCCTGAAAGGAGAGTCAGTGCAGATGGAAACAAGGTACAAGGGTTGAAAACTCATGACTGCCACTTCCTACTTCAAAGGGTTTAACCTGTTATCCTTAGAGGATTGGGCCGCCCTGACTTATACAGAGCAGTTGCAGAGTTGGGACAATTCATCAAGGAACTCTGCAGTAGGAATATCAGGATAGATGCTTTGGAGCGTCTTAGAGACAAGATACCAACTATCCTATGCGACCTTGAGAAGATATATCCTCCAGCCTTCTTTGATGTGATGGTGCATTTGGTTGTTCATCTACCTGATGAGGCACTACTTAGAGGTCCAGTACAGTATGGCTGGATGTACCCTATTGAAAGGCGGCTAGGCACTTTCAAGGGCTATGTTAGGAACAGAGCTAGACCCAAGGGTTCCTTTGCAGAGGCCTACATTGCTAAAGAAGCGTTGACATTCTGCTCAAAATACATTGAAATAGATGATCAGCTTAGCAAAGAGGTGGGTGAAGACAATCCCGGGCTCAATGTTTTCAATTATTCTATTCGAGTTACAAGGAAGAGTCGACAAGAGGACAAACCTAAAGATTTGGACAAAATGGTTTGGTATGTGTTGAATAACTATCCTGAGATACTACCTTATATCAAGTAAGTGCAGTACTGCAGCTTATACATCGTAATCTACTAAACTTGCAGCACATTCTTATATATTTAGATGTTTGACGCGATCACTATGTTGTGCAGCATCTACAAAGAGGAGTTACTGCCGCAAAATCCAAGAAACATTGACAAACTGGTTATGGAAGGATTTGCGAAATGTTTCAAGAACCATGTAAGCTTTTGAAGTGCACTGTCAGTTTTTTTAATATATTGAGTACATAAGATGATCAGCTTGTCTATTTTCTAACCATAGGTTAAGAAGATGCGGGAGGATGGGCAAGCAGTTGATGATGCCATTTACTCACTAGCAATGGGTCCTGATACTCGGGTAAGACATTATGAATCTTGCGTTGTTGGAGATGTGCGCTACAACACCCTTGCACGAGACGAAGGCAGGAAGACACAAAACAGTGCCATCATGAGCACGGATACGTATGACAAAGAGACAACTGAAATGTATGCTAACATAACATAAATTGTTCAATTGCAGTATATCTCCAGTTTCGAGGATCATCGGTGTGTGGTTCTGTTGTGCTGTCGTTGGTATAACCTGTTTTCCAGGATCGCAAAACCCAGAGCTGATGATTATTTCAAATCAATCAATGTCAAGGCAGCGTACCAGACCAACGAGCCTTTTATTTTGGCAAATCAAGCAACTATTCTACACAAGGGGAGCCAAAGAATATTTGAACGTATTAGTAGCTGAGTTGTCAATTCAACCAAACCAGGAGATTAATTATCTGCAACAACGTGATCAGTAGCAAAGTAGTATGATAGTTTTGATAATAGTAGCAGCAGAAATGGTGACGGTAACAGTGATAGCAATAGTTTTGTAACAAGTGCAACAGTAACAGCAGTAGTAGTAAACTTAGCAAGAACAATATAAGATAAACTCGTAGGCATTGGATCGGTGACTTGTTGGATGATATTCATCATGAGACAATTATAACCTAGGGCGATACGACACCAACTCCAGTTCATCAATATAATGTAGGCATGTATTCCATAAATAGTCATACGTTCTTATCGAATGAACTTGCATGACATCTTTTGTCCTACCCTCTCGTGGCAGCGGGGTCCTATTGGAAACTAAGGGATATTAAGGCCTCCTATTAATAGAGAACCAGAACAAAGCATTAACACATGGTGAATACATGAACTCCTCAAACTACGATCAACACCAGGAGTGGTCCCAACTATTGTCACTTCGGGGTTGCCGAATCATAACACATAGTAGGTGACTATAACTTGCAAGATCGGATCTAGAACATGGATATAATGGTGATAACATAAACGGTTCAGATCTGAAATCATGGCACCCGGGCCCAAAGTGACAAGCATTAAGCATGGCAAAGTCATAACAACATCAATCTTAGAACATAGTGGATACTAGGGATTAAGCCCTAACAAAACTAACTCGATTACATGATGAATCTCATCCAACTCCTCACTGACTAGCGAGCCTACGAAAGAATTAATCACTCCCGGTGGGGAGCATCATGGAATTGGCGATGGAGAAGGGTTGGTGATGACGAAGAACGAAGATCCCCCTCTCCGGAGCCCCAAACAGACTCCAGATTCGGCCTCCCGATTAAGAACAGGAGGTGACGGCGGGTCCATCTTGTGGATCGTGATAATTATTTCTCCTTGATTTTTTTCTGGAAAAAATAGGTATTTATGAGGTTCAAATCAGGGTCTGCTGGGCCACCAGGTGGGGACAACCCACCTGGGCGCGCCAGGAGGGGGGCGCGCCCTGGAGGGTTGTGCCCACCCAGGTGCTCCCCTCCGGTGGGTCTTGTCTCCAGAAATTATTGTTTATTGTATAAAAATTCCTCACAAAGTTTCGTTCCATTCCAAGAACTTTTATTTCTACACAAAAACAACACCATGGTAGTTCTGCTGAAAACATCGTCAGTCTGGGGTTAGTTTTATTCAAATCATGCAAATTAGAGTCCAAAACAAGAGGAAAAGCGTTAGGAAAAGTAGATATGTTGGAGACATAACAATTCATAGCAACGAGAGGGGCAGAGTGTGTGCACGTACCCTCGTAGACCGAAAGCGGAAGCGTTTGACAACGCGGTTGATGTAGTGGAACTTCTTCTCGTTCTGACCGATCATGTACCGAACGTACGGCTCCTCTGACTTCTGCACACGTTCAGCCGATGACGTCCCTCAAACTCTTGATCAAGCAAAGTGTCTAAGGAGAGTTCTGTCAGCATGACGTCCTGGTGACGATGATGGTGAAGTGATCCGTGAGGGCTTCGTCTAAGCACTACGTAAATATGACCGGAGGCGTAAACTGTGGAGGGAGGCGCCGCACACGGCTAACAATGTTTGTTGTGTGTTCTAGCGCCCCCACCCCCCACATATATATAGGTTGGAGGGGAGGAGAGGCAGCCAAGGGGGCACCCCAAGTAGGAGGAATCCTACTTGGGGTCCTCGCAATTCGGCCTCCCCCTTTCCTATTCCTATTCGGAGTAGGAAGGGAAGAGGGGGAAGGGGGAATCCTATTCCCTTTTTCCTTTCCTTCTTCCCATTTCCTTCTCCAATTTAGCCAGCCCATATGGGGGGCACACCAGCCCCTTAGTGGCTGGCATGTTTCCCCTCTTAGCCCATTAGGCCCATATAGCTTGTAGGGGTTTGCCCGGAACCCCTTCCAGTGACCCCATACGTACCCGGTACCCCCAGAACACTTCTGGTGTCTGAATACTATTGTCCTATATATGAATCTTTACCTCTCGACCATTTCGAGACTCCTCGTCATGTACGTTATCACATCCGGGACTCTAAACAAACTTCGGTCACCAGAACACATAAACTCATAATACAAATCGTTATCGAACGTTAAGCATGCGGACCCTATGGGTTCGAGAACTATGTAGACATGACAGAGACACCTCTCCGGTCAATAACCAATACCAGAACCTAGATGCTCATATTGTCTCCCACATATTCTACGAAGATCTTTATCGGTCAAACCATTATGACAACATACGTTATTCCCTTTCTCATCGGTATGTTACTTGCCCGAGATTCGATCGTTGGTATCTTCATACCTAGTTCAATCTCGTTACCGGAAAGTCTCTTTACTCATTCCGTAATACATCATCCCACAAATAACTCATTAGTCACATTGCTTGCAAGGCTAATTATGATGTGCATTATCGAGAGGGCCCAGAGATACCTCTCCGATACTCGGAGTGACAAATCCTAATCTTGATCTATGCCAGCCCAACAAACACCTTCGGAGATACCTGTAGAGCATCTTTATAATCACCCCGTTACATGGTGACATTTGATAGCACACAAGGTATTCCTCCGATATCCGGGAGCTGCATAATCTCATAGTCAAAGGAATATGTATATGACATGAAGAAAGCTATACCAATAAAAATGAACGATCAACATGCTAAGCTAACGGATGGGTCTTGTCCATCACATCATTCTCCTAATGATGTGATCTCGTTCATCAAATGACAACACATGTCCATGGTTAGGAAACTTAACCATCTTTGATAAACGAGCTAGTCTAGTAGAGGCTTACTAGGGACACAGTGTTTTGTCTATGTATCCACACATGTATCAAGTTTCTGGTTAATACAATTCTAGCATGAATAATAAACATTTATCATGGTATAAGGAAATATAAAATAACAACTTTATTATTGCCTCTAGGGCATATTTCCTTCAGTCACTACTATCAAAACTATCATATTACTTTGCTACTGATCACGTTGCCGCAGATAATTAATCTCCAGGTGTGGTTGAATTGACAACTCAGCTACTAATACCTTCAAATATTTGTTGGCTCCCCTTGTGTCAAATCTATAAATATGGGTTGAATACTCTTCCCTCAAAAACTGTTGCGATCCCCTATACTTGTGGGTTATCAACACCTTTTTCTGGCGCCGTTACCGGGGAGCATAGCTATATTTGTTGAGTCACTTGGGATTATTATCAACTTATCACTATGAAGAATTTTAAGGATGCTAAGACCAAGATTTAACCCTCTAAGACGAGGGGAGGTATGGAACTGTCATCCAGTTCTGCTTTAGATTCACCTTCTGTTATAAGTAAACTTGCAACACCACCACATGCTATTAATCCTGATATGTCACAAGTTATTGATGCTTCTACTTCTATGATACTTATGATGATGATAGTACCTTGCTTGACAATAATGACGTGCCGATGACCCACAAGTATAGGGGATCAATTGTAGATCTTTTCGATAAGTAAGAGTGTCGAACCCAACGAGGAGCAGAAGGAAATGACAAGTGGTTTTCGGTAAGGTAGTGTCTGCAAGTGCTGAAATTGTAAGTAGCGGAGTAGTTTGATAGCAAGATAATTTGTAACGAGAAAGTAACGATAGTAGTAACAAAAGTGAAACAAGGTAGCCCAATCCTTTTGAGGCAAAGGACAGACCAAAACGGTCTCTTATGATAAGCAAAGCGTTCTTGAGGGTACACGGGAATTTCAACTAGTCACTTCCATCATGTTGGTTTAATTCGTGTTCGCTACTTTGATAATTTGATATGTGGGTGGACCAGTGCTTAGGTGTCATTCTTACTTGAAAAAACCTCCTACTTATGATTAACCCTCCCGCAAACATCCGCAAGTACGGGAAAAGTATTAAGAATAATTTCTAACCATAGCATTAAACTTTTGGATCCAATCGGTCCCTTATAGAATAGCGCATAAATTGGGGTTTAATCTTCTGTCACTCTCGCAACCCATCATCTAATTGCTACTCCACAATGCATTACCTTAGGCCCAAATATGGTGAAGTGCCATGTAGTCGACGTTCACATGGCACCACTAAGCGAATCACAACATACATACTATCAAAATATCAAACACATATCAAATTCACATGATTACTTGCAACATGATTTCTCCTGTGACCTCAAGAACAAAGGTAACTACTCACAAATAATAAACATGCTCATGATCAGAGGAGTACTAAATAGCATATTGGATCTGAACATATAATCTTCCGCCAAATAAACCATATAGTAATCAACTACAAGATGTAATCAACACTACTAGTCACCCACAAGCACCAATCTATAGTTCTGGTAACAAGATTGAACACAAGAGATGAACTAGGGTTTGAGAGGAGATGGTGTTGTTAAAGATGTTGATGGAGATTGCCCTCCCCAAGATGGGAGATTCGTTGGTGATGATGATGACGATGATTTCCCCCTCCGGGAGGGAAGTTCCCCCAGTGGAATCGCTTCGCCGGAGGGCAAAAGTGCTCCTGCCCAAGTTCCGCCTCGAGGCAGCGACGTTCCGTCCCGAAAGTCCTCTCCTTATTTTTTCTAGGTAAAAATGACTTATATACCAAAAGATGGGCACCGGAGGTGGGCCGAGGGGAGCACAACCAACCAGGGCGCGCCTGGGCTCCGCGCCTAGGTGGGTTGTGCCCACCTAGTGGGCCCCCTAGTAGTTATTTGCTCCAATAATTCTTATATATTCCATAAAAAATCTTCGTGAAGTTTCAACTTGTTTGGAGTTTTTTAGAATAGGTAGCCTGACATAGCTTTTCCAGATCCAGATTTCCAGCTGTCGGAATTCTCCCTCTTGGTGTATACCTTGCAAATTATGAGAGAAAAGGCATTAGAATTACTCCAAAAAGCATTATGATGGATAAAAATATTATTAATAACAGTAAACAAACATGATGCAAAATGGACGTATCATGTGCCACTTGGTGATTTTCTTGATGAACAAATTGCTAGAGTAATACAACATGATGTTGTTGAATCTAATGATGAGCTTGAAACTGAAACTCCCGAAACACCTGCTAGAACTAGCCTTCCTAGATATGAATTGCCTAAGGTACCAGAAGGTTATGTTATGAATGAGGAGACAACTAGAGATATTCTTGCTTGTAAGGATAGAGATGATCTACAAAAATTATTATGCAAGTATAAAGAAAAATCTTTGAATGCTAGAATGCAATATGATCCTAACTTTTCTACTTCACCTATATTTATTGATGATAAGGATTATGAATTCTCTGTCAACCCAGAGTTAATTACTCTGGTTGAATCTGATCCTTTCCATGGTTATGAAACTGAAACTGTTGTGGCACATCTTACTAAGTTGAATGACATAGCCACCCTTTTACTCATGATGAGAAGACTCTTTATTTCTTTCTTCTTTAATTATTTCCGTTCTCATTAAAGGGTGATGCTAAAGCTTGGTACAATACTCTTGCTCCTAGTTGTGTGCGTAGTCCCCAGGATATGATTTATTACTTCTCTGAAAAATATTTCCCTGCTCATAAGAAACAAGCTGCCTCACAGGAAATATTTAACTTTGTGCAAATTAAAGAAGAGAGTCTCCCACAAGCTTGGGGGAGGATTTGCCAATTACTCAATGCTTTGCCTAATCACCCTCTTAAGAAAAATGAAATACTTGATATCTTCTATAATGGACTAACCGATGCTTCTAGGGATTTCCTAGATAGTTGTGCTGGTTGTGTTTTCAGGGGATGAACTATTGGGCAAGCTGAAGAATTATTGAATAACATATTGAAAAGTTATGATGATTGGACTCTTCCTCAACCACCGCCTAAACCCACTCCGAAGAAGAGGGGTATATTATATCTCAATCCTGAAGATATGCAAGAGGCAAAGAAATCTATGAAGGAAAAAAGGTATTAAAGCTGAGGATGTCAAAAATTTACCTCCTATTGAAGAAATACATGGGCTTAATACACCACCACCTAAGGTGGTAAAGGTAAATTCTCTAATGAAATTCAATGATAATGACAATCCTCACAATATGCACCCTAGCCAATGCATTTATGAGTTCGAAAACTATATTAGAAAACAAGATCACTTCAATGCAAATGTTATGAAAAAATTGAAATACAATTCTGATATGATTGCTCGCTTGAGTGACTTGTTATTTAGAATCTCAAATGATGTTAGAGGTGTTGGAAAGCATGCTTCTATGGTACAAACCCAGTTAGAACAAGTTGCTAAATCTCAAAGAGAGTTGCTAGCTGAAATGAATAATAATATACTTGACTTTGCCATTAGAGTTGCAAATAGAGGAGGTAAAATGACACAGGAACCACTTTATCCTGAGGGACATCCAAAAAGAATTGAACATGATTCACAAACAAACAACAACACTGCATGTAGTCCTTCTAAAAAGAAAAAGAAAAAGAAAAATGATAGGACTTACTTCTAGTGAACCTGAAGTAGAAAAACCTCTTGATAATGATAATGAAGTTTCTATCTTTGATGTTGAAACTCAACCTGGTAGTGAGCACTCACCTTCTGATAATGAAAAAGTTAATGATGAGGTTCATGAAGGTTGTCAACCAAATAGTAATGAACCAGACAATGATGTTGAGATAGAACCACAAGTTGATCTTGATAACCCACAACCTAAGAATAAAAGTTATGATAAAAGAGACTTTGTTGCTAGAAAACACGGTAAAGCAAGAGAACCGTGGGTTCAAAAACCTATGCCTTTCCACCTAAGCCAACTAAAAAGAAAGATGATGAAGAATTTGAACACTTTGCTGAAATGCTGAGGCCAGTCTTTTTGCGTACTCGCTTGACTGATATCCTTAAAATTGCCTCCTTATGCAAAGTATATGAAAGACATCATCACCAATAAGAGATAAATACCAGAAGCTGAAATTTCCACCATGCTTGCTAATTATACTTTTAAAGATGGAGAACCTAAAAACTTGGAGATTCGGGAATATCGACTATACCTTGCTCTATCAAAAAGAATTATGTGAAAAATGATTTTTGTGATTTAGGATCTGGTGTTAGTGTTATGCCTTTCTCTTTATATAAAAGACTTGATTTGAATAAGCTCACACCTATTGAAATATCTTTGCAAATGGCTGACAAATCTACTACCATACCTATCGATATTTGTGAGGATGTGCCCGTTGTTGTTGTTAATGTTACTATTTTGACTGACTTTGTTATACTTGAGATGCATGAGGACAACAACATGTCAATTATCCTTGGTAGACCCTTCTTAAATACTGTAGGGGCTGTAATTGATTGCAATAAAGGCAAGAACACATTTCATATCAATGGTAATGAGCATACGGTGCACTTCCTGAAGAAACAATTCCAACTGAATGATATTAATGTTATTAAAAGGTCTCTGACAATCACTATTGGAAGTTTTCAAATACCTCTACCTACTGACAAAAAGAAATATGAAATGCTTATTGTTGGGGACATTCATATCCCCGTTGAGGTAATGTAGTGATTTATGAAAGTTCTTCGGTTTCATGCTAATCGAAAGTGGTTGTTAATAAGACCTGATCAACCTTATTAATGGGTCATTTTTGAGAGGTATGAAGTTGATGAGTTTAGTAAGCACTACCTTCTGTCCCTACCTTTTGTTTTCTATTTTTATTAGTTAAATAAAGTAAAATGCCATGTTTTGTCTGTTTTCTGAATTTATCGTGCAATAAATATTCACCCAAAAATAAAAGTCCTCAGAATGCTTTGAAAATTTAATACGATTTTTTTCTGAATATTTACACTACTACAAGATGCTGCTAATGCGACACTACGATCAGAGACCCTCCGAGAAATTGTGTGCGAAGCAATAATTGCAAACGGTGTTGTATGAAAACCGTCAGAAATGATGCAAAACGTTTGCGATGAATGATACATCAAACACGGTTCAGATTATAGTTGCGTGTGCGATGAGGGGCATACAGTTGATCTGCACGAACTATTTGCGATGAGACAGAATAACAGAAATGGGCAGCCCGATCAAGGTGTGTGCGATATACGGCATATAGTTCACTCCGATGAACCGTTTGCGATGAGTGAGGTAAACACAAATGATTCGGCGTAACAAGATGTGTGTGATACCCGGCAAACAGGTCGGTAACCAAAATTGTGTGTGATCATTATAGACAGCCCATATGGTCTTTTTTTGTGAATTGTGTGCTCGTCAGGGCACACAGTTCAACAAACCAACATGTTGGCGATAATGTAGAAGATCTCTGTCGAATACATATTACTAACCGTCTGTGATGAGATTGACTGGATAAACAGAGATATATACAATCTGCTTAATTTAGTCGTTCTTCTTCTTGTTGTTCTTGTTGGACGACCCTGCAACATCTTCTTGGCGAGGACACATCTTGCCGCTGACCGTTGGCTTTTCATTGCCGCCGCCGTCATCATCGTCGTAGCTATCATCGTCGTCCTCCTCCTCATTCGACTATTCCTCCTCCTCCTCCTCCTCTTCGTCGTCCTCTTCTTCGTCCTCTAACGGCTCCTCGTCCATCTAGTTGTCATCTGACGACTCCGGAGGCGACGTCCCTTCCATGAACCAGATATAATCGACGTCTGGGCTCGATGCTGGACTCATGGAAGACGGGCAGGATGATTCCGATGTTGACCTATCATCGGGCACCAGACTGCTGGCCGAACTGTCGTCCTCTCTATCGCTCGACATGGCTGCGGAGTGTGTGCCAGTGTGTAAGGCGGCCTGTCAGGGACGATGAAGATGGCGGACACTTAAGCGGGGTATGCAGAGAAGAGTAACTGCCAATTGAAGCAGGGATTGTAGCGGGGGTTGACGTATTAACTTACCGATGATATAATCAACCGCAATTATTTGTACCCAGTCGCTCCAAATTCCCGGGGTTGCGCAAGACTCCTATTGGCTATTTTGTCGGTTTCCTTTTTCAGGACAGAAACAAGGAACGAGTTTTGGGATTATGCACCGGTACCGGTACGAACGGAGTAGGACAGTCTGCAAGCAATACATTGAGCTCTTCTTATTGATAAAGCTAGTAATAATCAAACTAGAAAGGAAAAGAAAAAAGACAAAGAAAAATATTTGCACGAATCTTCGCGTAACATCAATGGCACAGGACCTAGATGTGCATTACTTAGAGCACATCTAGATGTGCTTTAGCAATACTGTCAAAAAAAAACCTAATCATCATTGCAAACAACACATAGAATATGGCTAATGCGACAGCCACAACTACACATGCTAGTTCCTTCTTGTCTCTTGCTTTCATCTGTTGCCTGTGATTGATTCTTTCTTGCTTAATCGTACTGATTGTACATTCCAGATCAGCCAGTTTCTTCTTCAGCTTTGCGTTATCTTCTGCGAGCTTGGTGATAACACCACGAGCCCCGCCATGCCATTCTTCATCTAGCCAGTTAACAAAGGCACAAGCCTCATATCCCTACCAATGTTAAATAGTATTCTGGATGAGCGGTGGCATTAACTGAAGTAAAATGATGAACTTAATTAGCACTAACCTCTAAGGGGCAACTGAGAAACCGCTTGCCAATGCCGAATCCCTCCATGCATACATGTCGAGCGGGAGTGTGCCCGTGCACACAACTTAGCTTTTGGTACTTCTCGGTGGTGCAAAACTCAGAGTCAAACTCGTGTTGCGGGAGTATGGAGTTAAGCTCCGGATCCAACGGTAGATCGCTTTCCTGGGGGGGGGGTCATTCAACAAGGGTCTATACTTTGGACATGCTAAAAAATATTAGGATAGATTGGAACCTGACAGGATGATTCAGATCTGTAGTACACCTGCCTTCTGATGACCTTAGGCAAGTACTCGGCGGCGACCGCCGTCGTGGCGGCGATACGAGCAGGAGGAGCCGCACCAAAACCATCAGCACCACTCGTCTGCATTCCCCCAATGTCAGTGCCACGCGAGGGAATTTGGAGGCTATGTAGGGATTTGGGGTAAATGGGGAAACTGTGGAGATAAGCTAACGGTCGAGAACTACGAATGGCACTATATATATGTTGTATATGGCACACTGTTTGTACATGTCGTTTGTGTTAGGTATTACAATGTCAAACACGATGTACGCACCAAACCGTGTGAGAAAACAACGTAGGTTAGACACGGTTGCCGTTACATAACCGTATGTGATGTACTACCCTCTCCATATAATTTAGTTACGGTGAGATACCGTGTAAACAGCTGCTCCGCGGATATCCATAAAAAACAGCCTCTCAGCATATAGAGATGGCGGCGGTGGCCTAGGCAGCGGCTACCAGAGAAGAGGTCAATCCTCGGTCGGTGGGCGGTGGCGGCGTCATAGGAGGTCAATCCTCAGTCTGCGGAGGGAGATAGGAGGAGCACAACCATCAAGGTCGGCAGCGGCGTGATTCGAGCACATCCATCGCGGTCGATGGCGGGATAGTGAAGGTGGAACTTCAGGCAGCAGCCGCACTAAGCTTTGCTCCTTGACCCGGCTGTCTCGGCGTGCCGCTGCATCGCGCTTGTCTATCTGCTGGGTGGAGGTTGCCGCGCGGCTAATTAATTAAGGTATTCTTTTCGTGAGTGGTTTGATTAAGGTAATCAATTCCTAAGTGTAGTGTTGTACTAGTACTCTACATGTAAATTGAGTGGCCATTAATTTTTGTCATTGCACGTCTGGATAACAACATGGAGCACCATCAGTAATTACTAAAACTAAAACCTTGTGATTTATGCACGCATCTCTAGGCAGAAGTTAATCCGTGTATTAATGTTGTTGTTTTTTTAATTACCATTCGCCTGCTGCAGATGGAACGATCTCGATGGATGAAGAATCGGAAAACCGTAGATTTTATCAGTGGCGTGACAGAGTTCATGAATTTGGCTGAAAGTACAAAGAGGAGAATTGGTGATGCGGATTACATCCTGTGTCCATGTACTGATTGTGCCAATATAGAGTCACATGAAGTTGCAGATGTCCAGATGCAGTTAGTCTCTAGGGGATTCATGGATGGATATACACGTTCGACCAGACACGGTGAAGAGGATGTCATGGATGAAGATACCCAGGGCAATGAGATGCCAAACCCCGATCATTGTCACATGGATGTTGAATCTAACATCGGGGCAGAGGCGTCAAGCTACCAGTGGAACACCGGAAAGCCGAAACGCCAACGGGAAAACCAAGACGTCCATGCAGATGATGACGATCTTGATATGCCAGATTTTGCTGCTATGATTGCAGATTTCGAGGGCCCAGAAAAGGATATGATTGGGTACAAGGATCTTCCAACCATTGATGCGGACTCCAAGAAAGAATTGTATCCAGGTTGCAAAAATAAATATTCCAGGTTGAGTGCCTCCCTGGTGCTTCTCAGATTTAAAGAAGCAAACGGTCTATCAAACAGGGGCTTCACAGAGATGTTAGGTCTTTCGAAAGAAATTCTTCTAGAAGATAATGTGCTCCCCAGAAGCACGAATGAAACAAAGAAAATTGTTTGCCCGTTGGAACTTGAAGTACAGAAGATACAGGCTTGTGTGAATGATTGTATATTGTATTGCGGTGAGTACAAATATTATCGTGCATGTCCCACATGCAAGCATGCACGATTCAAGCACAGGAGAGCAAAGGACAAGTACAAATTGGACGATGAGATCAAGACAGGAATCTCATTCAAGGTTGTTTGGTACTTGCCTTTAATTTCAAGGTTGAGGCATTTGTTTGCAAACCCTAGAGAGGCAAAGAGGTTGAAGTGGCATCATGATGAGTGAATTGCCAATAGGCTTATGAGGCACCCGAAAGATGGGGCTCAGTGGGAATTAATCGACAACAAGTTTGAATTTTTTCCAAGGATCCTAGAAGTATATGGCTCGGGGAGTGTACTGACGGGATGAATCCTTTTGGCGATATGAGCACCAATCACAACACGTGGCCGGTGCTTCTATGCATATGAACTAGCTCCTTGGTTGTGTATGAAGAAAAAATACATTATGATGTCAATGATTATCCAAGGTCCGAAGCAACCAGGAAATGACATCGACATTTACTTTAAGCTACTGGTAGAAGAACTACTCACAGTGTGGATAGATGCGCCTGCTGTAAAAATGTTATGATGCTTACAGAAAGGAGATTTTCGATCTACATGCAATGCTGGTGCACACCATTCAAGATATGCCGACATTAGGCAACACATCGGGGCCGAAAAAAAGGGGAGATGAAGGGTGTGTCACATGCCCAGCTGTCCGCCACAGCAGCACCGCCAGCTCAGCGGTCTGGCATAGATAAACCGTCTGCTAAAAAGTCCGTCCAAGATTCACCGTCTGCTCGGTAGTCTACCTTGCAGGCAACCAGACGTTCTGCCAGAAATGCTTCAAGTACCAAGAAGCAAGTGGCCAAAAAGGCTACAACCATGACCACGAGGAAGGGCAGCGGGAGAGTGAAGAGGAAAGAGAACGATTGACTCTTATTTAAAGCACTCATCACCCAGAACCAAATTAAAAAACAGCTTGTTCGAATCGGGGAGTAATACTATTTCTGACACCATGGATGATGAAGAAATAGAATTGTTCCTTGCTAAAAGGAAAGCAGATGTACTTGAAGCACACAATTAAATATTTTGATGAGTGCAGCTCCAGTTGTTGCGAGTTACATGAATATTGCATGGACCAAATGTCACCAGGTTATCATGCTTTGCTAGTCCACTACAATAGAGATCATTTCCGAGACGATGCTGGTTCCATCAATGTGAGTTTCGAGGACTTACATCTCTTCTTCGACTTCAACGTGCTCGATGCCACTATTGTTAGATGCCTGATTTTGTAAGTACTTAGCAAACTCTGATCAACTTCTCCATACAAAGCTATAAATGATAAAGAGCTAACTGCATTTTATTCCTCTCAGGGGATTAAACGCGTGGAGAAGAATAGGGGATAGTGTGTATTTCATAGATCCTGCATTAGCAAATGGCACATCATTAGATGGTAAGGACCACGGGACTGGGCCGTTAACACGGTCCTCCGTATCTTCGAAAACATGTCACATGCACAATCATTTCTGTGGCAATATCATGAACGGTAAGTCAAGTAAACAACCACACATACACTGATTGTCTTTCAGATTTTGACATGATTCATAAGTTCATGTCTTTCTTAATATGTAGCAATCACTGGTATTGGTATTCATTGTTCCAAACAAGAACACAGATTACTACATCGATTCTCTCAGAGAGTCAACAAATGCTCAGGATCTGATGCATGTTCAGCAATTTTATGATAGGTATTGAATTCTATGATGTTGAAATTAATTTGCATTCATATCTGGTTCAATAATTGATGTTGTCAAAATTCATCATCATTTGCAGTGTGCTCGCATTGTGGAAAACTAAACCAGGGAACCTATTCAAGACGGAACAAGCCATGCAGCACGAGATCGTTTCTCCGGTAACACACTGAAATCTGTTATTTTCGGAAAATTTATCAAACAGTATGCAAGAAGCAGGGACCAACCTTTGTGGATACCTTTCCTTATGCTAGTCAAATGTTCAAGCTTCTAAATAAATCTCTTTCTATTTTTTCCAAAGAAAAAATAATACATCTGACACGGGTTAGGTTGTTCCTAACAGGACAAATATATGACTAATTTTGTACAAAAAATTGCAGTGTCCTCAGCAAGAAGTAGGGACCAACCTTTGTGGATACTATGTTTGTGGATACATGATCTCCATCTGCAAATCTACTGATAGTTGTGACAATCCTTGCAAATTAGTACCAGTAAGTCTATCTTAATTAATATCTTCTACTCCACTCATATGACACATTCTAATCTTAAAAATACTACAGCTCATCTTTAAACCGAGGACCCCTGAACCGCATCTGGTTGGTGAATTGCTGATGGTTCAGATATTTATCAGCGACTTCTTCCTGGATCACTACATCAATCCCACTGGTGCTAATGAAGATTTTAGCATGCCTTCTCCTGAAACATTGAGTAAGAGTTACCCGCTAAACATATAATGCATGGATCCATTGTTTTCCATTTGATGAGGTCTTCATATTTCGTACACTATGATTAATTATGTAATGCATATATGTGTGGACAAATCATATGTTCAGTCTCAATTGTTGCGAAATCTGATGAATGTTCTTCCTATGGACACTATTTGTTCAATTGAATATTGTGGTGAATTTGCCTTTTGCGTGCCGATTCAAAATGGGATATTTTTGTTTATTTGTTCAGTTGAATATTGTGGCAAATTTGCTTTTTGTGTGCCGATTCAAAATGGGATATTTTTGTTTTAACCTGGCAATTGCTCTGCACACGGTTCAGCTAAATGAGTGTGTGCGATCCACATCGGGAAGCATACGTCAATCATAGCAGAACCATCGGTGATACACAGCAGACCGCGAACGATTTGCAGCGCTACTACGTGTGTGTAGGTTCTCCGGAACCGTTTGTGATATCGCGTTATTGCACACGAGAACTGGGAGTAAACTGTGTCCAATGCAAAATACAATCCCAGTCGTAATTTTTCAGGAAACGTGCGGGATCCCAAACGAAAGCACACGTCACTCTTGCGGCAACCGTCGGTGATACTTAACAAATCAGAAACGGTCTGTAGCACTTGAATGTGTGTGAAGGGGCTCCTGAACCATTTGTGATAGAACATTATCGCAGAAGGTAATTATTGGAAAACATGTGTGATGTAGTCTAGCACGGTAAACGGGTTACGCAGAAAACTCGTGTGCGATGGGGCACAAATCGCACAAAGTTCATATGTTGGCCCGTGTACCTTACATATTGTTTCCCAAATGGTTTGTTACAACAGACCATACGGTTTTACTGCATCATTAGAAACGCTTAATCACCGATACCACACGTGCGAAAGAATTTAGTGTGTGCTGCATTGCACATGATTACATTTTGGAAGGCCTCTCGATCACTGCTCCATATCCCCGACGGTTTCTGGGTCGTGTGGGAAGGACACCCATATCGCCCACACTCACTTGGCGACGGTTCCAAATGTCGTCGCGGAAAGGGGTTAAAACCGTTTGTTTAGGACCGACGCGCACCAGTGTTAAGAATTTCTGGTGCAAATAATATCAAAGGAAGGTGCACCAGGTGGGCACAACCCACCTGGGCGCGCCAGGACCCCCAGGCACGCCCTGGTGGGTTGTAGTCCCCATGTGGGCCCCTCACTTATCCCTTTGCACCCCATCATCACTTACCTCTAGGAAAAAAATTCTCCATTGCTCTCTCTCCCATGTTCTTGCTCTCAAACCCACGGATTTCGATCTCTTTGCTTGAAGCTCCATTTCCGAAACTCTTTCAGGGGATTGTTGCTTCGTATGTGACTCCACCATTTGTCTAATTAGTTTTTGTTTTAGTTGTTTATATTTCAAATAATTAGCTACTCTTGGTACTGCTGTAGATGAGCTTGCATGTTGAATTCTTAGAGTTCTAAGTACTTTGAATGCTTGATATAGCCTCTATATATCCCTATGAGTAGTTGGTATCACTTTTGTGAAGTTTTGTTGAGAAAATTTTGTGGACTAAAAATTTCAGAATTTTTGTTCATAGGAAAAACATGAATATCGTTAGGAAGTTTGGTTCCAAGAAGAACTCCAAGGGAGTTATTGGGGAGTCGTCTAATAGTGATCTCCACCTCCGGAGGTTGGCAGAAGTACGGCCATGTGAATGGCCGCATACCCCGTTCATGGAAGAGGCTGGAATCCTACAAGATATTACACAATATGCTGCTAATGCCGGCCTCACCGATTTTATCGCAGCTGAATGTGAACAGTATCATCTCCTCACAAACACCTTCGTTCAAAGTTTTAATTTCTTTCCCAGGAATAATCCTCATGAGGTGCAGTTTAATTTATATGCTGAGACCCGTCAGATACCACTCATTGAATTTTGTAACATATGCACGAACCCCTCTGACGGGAGCTTAGTTGAGCATAGGCCGGCGAGTTTGAGGCCTTTTATCGTACCTTGACAGTTGGAGATGAGAGAGGGGTGTCGGCCATCACTGCCACTAGCATACACTTTCTTGCCTCGCATTATTTTTGCTTTATTTATTGCTAAGTGTTTGCTTGCTAGAGAAAAGGTAGGTGCGCTCAGCGCACCAGACTTTGCTATTTTACGTCGTGCACTAGAGGGCGACAACACTTATAGCTTGGGAGCTATTGTGGCACGTCGCCTCCATGTTATTAAGTCCAAGGGTAAATTACATGGTGGGATTTTCGCTACTTGTTTGGTGGCTCACTTTAATGTTGAGATACGCCTTCATAATTACCCTCTAACCAAGGTGTACCAAGATCGCGCAGCCATGCACCACCACCATTTTACTGATATCGAATCTCCTAACATCCTTATTCCATATAACCTAGTTTTTAGTGTGAAGACTCGTGATATTATTCCATTGCCTGCTCCTGCTTTGTTTGATCCTGTTGCCAGGGGCAGATATAGGATTATGCCTGCGGATATCATCGCCTACCGGAATGACCAGGCTGCAGCAGAGGAGGAGCCTCAACAGTGGGATGCATGCACTATAAAAAAAGACACATCCATGACATTTTGGGCCGAACGAAAAAAAATTCTGTCATACATATGACACTTCTATGACGATAATTGTGACAAAACCCGGTATCATCATAGATGTGGTGGGCTCCTACTTCTATGACAAAAAATCATGACAGAAAATGGGTTTTTTGTCCTGGGAGGGCCAGAGACGCAGCTGCATGACATTCTTTGGGCCGTCCATGACGGAAAAACCGTGGTAGAAGCAAGGGGGAGGAAAATTTAGGGGAGTTCCCAGTTACGGTGGGAGGTCGGGGGCCGAGCGATGCGCGTTTCTCTCATACACGTACATGCGTGTGTGTGAGGCATTGGCTCGAACTGAACCCGAGCGAGGCGTTGGGCTCTAACTGAACCCGAGCGATTGCACTACAGGCTACGCGTTACTGAACCCGAGCGATCGATCAATGGCTCTTAACTGAACCCGATCGAGCGATTCCTTCGCTACTGCTACTAACTGAAGCCGATCGATTAGATGAACAGTGAGCGGCGGCGTTGCCTCTGGATGAACAGGACCTCGTGGTGTGGTGGAGGGCTGGATGAACAGTAGGCGGTGGAGGGGTGCCCGTGGAGGGGTGGTTGAACAGGATCCTGTGGTGTTGAGGGCTGGATGAACAGTAGACGGTGGAGGGGTGCCCGTGGAGGGGTGGTTGAACAGTAGCCGGTGGAGTAGCGCACGGTGGAGGCTGGATGAACAGGAGCCCGTGGAGGCTGGAGGAGGTCGACGGTGGAGATGAACAGTATCCCATGGAGTCCTGTTTTGCGGTATGCCACACCCCTCCCAATGAACAAGACCCCCGTTTCGACCGTAGGAGGTCCGTTTCGTCCGTTTTGCGGTACACCACACCCCTCCTGATCAACAGGACCCCCGTTTCGACTGTACGAGGTCCGTTTCGTCCGTTTTGCGGTACGCCACACCCCTCCCGATCAACAGGACCCCTGTTTCGACCGTAGGAGGTCCGTTTCCTCCGTTTTGCGGTACGCCACACACCTCCTGATCAACAAGACCCCGTTCCGAATGTAGGAGGTCCTTTTCCTTCTTTTTGCGGTACGCCAGGCCTCATTTCCATCGCCTGTTCCGTCCAAGCCCTCCCGATGAACACGACCAATCATTCCGTTCCGACCCAGTCAGTTGGCTCCCACGCGTTCCGTTGCCTCCCGATGAACACGACGCATTCCGTTGCCTCCCCATGAACAGGACGCATTCTGTTGCCTCCCCATGAACATGATGACGACGTTGTTTCTCTGTTCCTACCCAGCCATGTACACAAGCCCTGGTCGCACGTATGCGTGAGTAGGCGTTCAAGACCCCGCCCATATGTACACATATGTGGCCGTATTTTCTTTCTGGCACCCTGGCCGTTGTACGTACGTGTACATGCTATGTGCGCACCTCTACTACGACACGTGTGTGCCTGTACATCCACGAGTATATATGTATGTATACGTTCGCGACCAGAATGACAATGCTACATACGCTTCGACCAGGTGGGTCCCGACTGTCAGGCACTTCCTTGCGTGTGAAGATGTAGCTGGTGGGTCCTAGCAGTTGGGGAGGAAACATTTTTTTTGAGAAATACGGTGGCCCGTCCGGTGGGTCCCCGCTGCCAGGTGGAGGAATAATTATTTTGCACGTAATAAGGAGGCACTTCCTTGCTGCGGTCGTGGACCTAGCTGTCAGCCTCTCCACGTACAGTCCACATCTGATGGAAGCCGTTCCTTGACCACGTTGACCATGCCGCGCCGAGAGGACTAGGGCGGTGGACGACGGCGAGGCCTAGGAAGGGGACGACGTGGAGCCGGGGAAGAAGCGACAATGGATGCCCACGCGTAGAGGAGTACGAGGGTTCACTGGTTTGCTGCGGTGTGAGGCTGCCGTCGCCACAGAATAACAGGGGGTGTGGGTGAGTTGAGGGATGGCCTGGCCAGCGGTGGGAGTAGTAGGGGCGGTGAGGCCTCCTCTGCATCGCAGCCGGCCACGGGAGGCAGGAGCACGAGGCACGACCGACGCTGGTTTGGGCGGCTGGAGCAAGAAGACCAGAGGTTGAAGAGGCACTACGGTCGTTGGATGGACATCGTATGGTCACTGGAGCTAGAATCGTGCATATTGACTAAGTTGACAAAGCCCTCCATCCCCGTCAACTTAGTAGGCCCACAAGTCAGCCTGCCACTATATTGGGTCCCAGCTAACAGGGGGAGTATTCATTTTTTTGTGCGTAATAAGGAGGCACTTCCTTGCGTGCAAAGATATAGTTGGTGGGTCCGAGCTGTCAGTGGCGGTAACATTTTTTCATGAAATACAGAGGCTCTTTCGGTGGGTCCCTGATGTCAGGTGGAGGAATCATTATTTTGCGCGTAATAAGGAGGCATTTCCTTGCATGCGGCTGTGGACCCAGTTGTCGGCCTCTCCACATACAGTCCACTTCAGATGCATGTCGGTCACTGACCACGTTGACCAGGCCACGCCGAGAGCACCAGGGCAGTGGACGACGGCGAGGCCTAGGAAGGGAACGACACGGAGGCAGGGAAGACTCGGCAGTTGTTTCCCACGCGGAGGGGAATACGACTGTATGAGGGTTTACTGGTTCGTCTGTCGTCGCCGGAGAATAACAACAGGTGTGCGTGAGTAGAGGGATGGCTAGGCCAGCGATGGGAGTACGGTGGGGAGGTGAGGCCTACACGGCAGCAGAGCCGGCCGCGGGGAGGAGGGAGCAGGCAGTCCCGCCGGCGCTTGTTTGAGCGGCTCGAGCAGGAAGAGCAGAGATTGAAGAAGCACGATGTCCGTTGGATGGCCATCCAATAGTCACTGCTTGTGCGTCAACCTTTTTTGGAAAGCCTCAAATCTGTGGAAAACAGCATACAACCCATCTACCATTATTTCTAATAATTTACAGCCCATTTGCTAATTATTAAGGTTTTTTTGGAGCCCATATTCTTTTTGTTAGCATTACAGCCCATATTGTGGCCACGGTTAAAAAATTATACGAAATTTTGCATATTTCGGTGTGGTCCGAACTGTTTTTAATCCCAAAATTTCGACTCACATTCAAACTAATTTTAAAAATAAATGTATATTAATATAAAATCCAACAAATTCTCCACGCATAAAAATTAATGTAATTTAAAATCTCGAAATGAAAAAAAGATATTTGAAACTAATTGCCGGTTTGACGTGTTTTAAAAATGTACAGCCCATTTCTCATTACTGATGGGCCATTTTCTCAGCCAGCCGAATGAAAGCTCTCCTCGTCTTGAAAGATTTGCAGCCCAACAGGCCTGACAAAGCGACTTACTTGGCAAATCACAAAAAATTGGGCTGCGGCCGTGGACCCACCTGTCAGCCTCTCCACGTACAGTACTCTTCCGATGGAATGTCGTTGACCACGTTGACCACGCCGCGTCGAGAGCACCAAGGAGGTCGACGACGGCGAGGCCTAGGAAGGGGACGACGCGGAGCCGGGGAAGACGCGACAGTGGATGCCCATGCGGAGAGGAGTACAAGGGTTCACTGGTTCGGCTGCGGTGTGAGGCTGTCGTCGCCACAGGGCCTGGCTAGCGGTGGGAGTAGTAGGGGCAATGAGGCCTCAATGGCAGCACAGCCGGTCACTGGAGGCAGGAGCAGGCTGTCTCCCCGGCGCTGGTTTGGGCGGCTGGTGCGAGAAGAGCAGGGATTGAAGAAGCACCAGGACCGTTCGATTCAAATCCAACGGTTACTGCTGCTAGAATCGTTTGTTGACTAAGTTGACAAGCCCTGCGTACGCATCAACTTAGTAGGCCCACAGGTCAGCCTCCCAACCGATGCGCCCCAGATGTCAGTGGGAGGAATCATTTTTTCGCATAATAAGGAGGAAGTTGATTGCGTGCGGCCAGGCGAGCGGAGGGAGTAGGGTGGGCCGGGGAAGCCTTCGCGGCATCACAGCGGGCCACAAGAGGAGGGAGCAGGCAGTCCCGCCGGCGCTAGTTTAGGCGGCTAGAGCAGGAAGATCAGAGATTGAAGAAGCACGTCGGCCGTTGGATGGACATCCAACAGTTACTGCTGCTACAATCATGTGTTCACAGACAAAGCCTTGCGTAAACAAGTCAGCCTCGAAATCCGTGGCGTGTATAACCCATTTGATATTATTTTTATATTTTTACTCATTTTCTTATTCATATGGAATTTATTGCAGCCTGTTTTCCATTTTTAGAATTGCTGGCCATTTTCTGGTCAGTACCAGGGTGAAAAAATTAACTAAATATGTGGGAAATTTTGAAAATTCGCAAATTTTTGCTGGGGAACGAAATATTCTTAATCCAAAAATTAATAGCCATACTAAAAAAAATTTAAAAATAAATTAGTACTATGTCATGTTAAATCCAATGAAATACGTATAAGATATCAGTGAAGAACAAAAAAAGAAACTTATATCCCATTTGCTATAATTTTTTTGGAATTTTCAACCCCTTTTGATATTACTTTTAACAGACATTGACCGTACTCTTAAGCCAGGCCGGAATGCATCCCTCCTTGTCTTGAAAGATTTGCAGCCCAGTAATTCGGAGAAAACAAATAGGCCTAGCTCGGGTATTCTTCAAAAGGAAATACTGGGCTACCTATTTTCCCAAAGAACTGGTGAATGAGCATTTAGCTTTATTTATTTACTTATTTATGTTTAGGGGACCATGAGCATGTACCTGGGCCGGATTCATGTGAGAGCCTCCCTTCCAATTAATTATGGGCTTCTCTATTGGGCCTTCATCAGTGGGCTGCATGTTATCAACAAGTGGAAGATGTGTTCCTTATGAAAAATAGTACGCGCTACGTACGGTATGGGGCACTAAAGGATCGAACCATGCAACGACTTCCAAACCATTGTGTTTTTCGTTCTAACAACACATTTATTCAACCAACAGACGAAATATACTACTGATTGTACATTGAAAACAGCAGCAGCAGCAACCAGGGCTGGGGGTGCAACAAAAGCAGTAAGCAGGCCAGAAGAGTAAAGACGCAACTCTCTCTTCCAAACCAAACATTAGCCATCATTACAAAAGGGCTACCAAAACAGAACAAGTGTATGCATCAAACTAAATAAAGATCCTACTACACCAAGTGTACGCATCTAAATAATTAGCTTAGTTACATGTTACTATTTATTAAGATGTGGAGATTGGCTGACGGCTTGAACCAGATGGGTGCCTAACGGGGGAAACTCCAGCCAGCAGGTCGAAGTCTGATACTTGCGACCCTCTCTCCTACTTAGGGCTGCATAGCATGGCGGCACATATCAGGGTATGGTGCATGAAGAGACGCATGGTATGCTGTGTACACACAGTTTTGCCTGATGAACGAAACCGCGCTGCCATCGTGATCCTTGCCGTCGGTTATCTCCTGGTTAATCGGATAATTCAGTCTGACAAACAGAGAGCGTGTACCAAGGCTACTTACCAGCCTCCAGTCAAAAATTCCTGAAGGCCCAGAGAAGCTGGGATCCTGCTCAAAGGCGTTGCAGTGACTGTGATTGTATTCCGCGAAACAACACGTCCGGTACGTGCGAACGATCATCAATCTTTTGCTGTCGTCTAATCGAGCCAGGAACCACCTGCAACCGCCATGCCGCTTTTCTTTGAAAGGTTCTGGGATTAGGAAGGGTAGGGACACCAGGCGGCGTACAACATCGTATCACCTTGGAGTCAAATAAAAAAGGGCTCTTGATTTAGTCAATTTTATGAACAGCATGTTATGAGCATCAATATTTTTTCAGCAAATGTTGACAGTAATATAAGCAAGCCATCATGATATCATAGGAAAGTAACATACAGATGTAATAACTGTTTGTAGCGATGACTGAAGTAGGCCAGCAATACGTCCAGCCATAGAACGAGTCGACAGTGTAAATGAAGCCCTTGTGTTCAATGGCATCAGAGAATCATGGAGGATGTATGATCCTGCGATGGACGTGCAGATTTATCCACTTACCGCAGTGACCTGTCAGATAGGCGAGACCACGGTTGAAGAACGCAATTAGCCTGAAGTCTTTATAATTCGCAGATCTTGTGGGCACTTGGCAGATTACAACCTTGAGCAAATCAAACTTGGTATCATGTTGTCTACTATAAGATTCCGAATATTCTGGGACGCGGTGCCAAAGCAGTGCAGTGTTAATCGAAGGAAGGGGGATCAATCGCCGGGTGTAGACCTCCACGAGCATCCAGCTGCCGCGACCATCGACGAGCACCATCCAAGACGTGTTCATGCCAACCCAGTACATACCGTTAATGTAGTTGAGGCTGACGGGGATCGGATCACAGTCAAGGGGGTTGGTGCTCGCCACCCTACGATCGTTATGCTACGTGACACGCCGTTTCTGAAGATCAGGCAGCATCAACAAGCAAGGAGCTGGCGTAAAAAGCTCCGGCCTGAGGGCTTTGAGTAAACGGTACAGCCCCGATGAGCACACGGCGAGTGGAATGGTACTGAGATTGTCCACACATGAAACAAGGAGCTTCATTACCTCGGTGGGGAGCGAATTCCAGCCACTCTTTCGGCAGACGCTGCTCGGTTCTGCCATAGTTAGTTCTTGTGTTTCGGACGAGGGGGGAGGCGCCTTAGCGGGGATGGAAGATTGGACGAGATTATGTGCGAACAAAGATGGAGAAGTGAATATGTGCTGCGGGAAGTGGACAGGTGATGATGATACTTCACGCCGCTTGACTTACGAGACACATACCAGCAGCGTAGGGTCATGTCGATGCCAGACAACTTGCTTGAGTGATCACAGTACTGGTACTCCCTACAGTGCTATGCCCTAACTTGCTTGAGTAGAGTAGTAGAGTAGGACTCTGCTCTACTACTAGCACCGGAGGAGTAGTATATTCTAATATAAAATAGTTACAAACTTCAATGCCCGAGCATGGAACGACTACGAACCGTGCTCAAAGACCGTGTCTACGTGGTGTTTGGGGCGACAACCTCAACGCCAACGGTGCTGGTCCCGTTGCATCGTATGTGTTTCTGTCCTTCCTGTTCGAAATCGTGGTAGAATTCATGATTTATTTTGTTCTTATTCAGATAAAATCTCGTAGTAACTTGCTCATATATTCAACTGGCACAACGTCCCCTACAGCCACTCCCGTTTCATGCATGGCTTGGTCAATGCCTCCAAGGAGCCCTTCGTCCACTGCTATGAGTGCCCGATGCCGTTTTGTGGCTCGCCGGCGGACGTGGTGCATCACCTCACGGATGCGTGCAACGGTCATTACTGGCCCTTGGCGGAGAACATCTAGTACGAGACGTGCTACCCGTTCACCATGCCAGAGTCACTGGAGGATCACCGCCGCCTGCTAGTCTCGGAGGAGGACGACAGCGTCTTCCTCTTGATCGTGGGCACCGGCGAGGCCCACGTAGGCCGCCACCCCGTCTCTGTAATGTGCATCAGGGGCGACGCCGCTGACACTGACACTGACACCATGCCGATGTACGGGTGCGTGGTCAGTGTTACTACCCCTCCGGGTCGCGTGGGCGGCGACACCGGCCTCGTCGAACGGACTTGGACCCTGGGGAGCTAGGACTATCCCGCTAATGTGGACTTGGAAAACCCATAGCATCCTTTACCCGCCAACGCAGTGCACGGGGACTCCAAGGAGGTTCACTTGGACATACGCATTATCAAGTTAAATGTTGATCATTAGTCTTCGCTCAATGTAATCCGTTGTCTATGCATGTGGAGACTTCCATGCAGGATCTTGCTCTATTGGAGTATCGCGCATGAATAAAAGTGTATCCGTTTATGGTTTAGTCTAGAATCTTCCATGTATGAATTTTTACTACAGTACTGGTGAAAGACTTACGATGAACCATTTCTTACATCTCCTCTGCCCGCTTGCAAGTCATCCTGATTTAATCCCTCCATCTAGGTGTATAAGGGCATGGTTAATATTACTTAATAGTATAGCCAACTGTTGACTATAAGAAAGTGCCATGTCATCTGTAGCCAACATGCATAACAATCGATACTCAAAAACTAATTCTTAAAGATCATTTCTTGCAAAGCACAATAAGTTTTATTTCTTCACAAGTTTTGGATGCAGGTTGAACAGTTGAACGCTTTTGTTTGCAAAAGATACATTTTTATCTATTTCACCCGGATGTTTGTGAGCTCTAGAGATGAAATAATATCCGAAGAAACCTATCGATACCCGTTACACATGAGATGACCCCCACATCCTTTGTCAAAATAAACAACTCCCCGATCAATGCATTTCACTCTTTGGTGCAACGCACGGGGACCTTACTACTATAGATTAGTACGACCAAAAATTGAACTAACATTATATATAGTACGATAAATGCTGATGCATGTCACCTAAAATTATATCATTCAAAACTATGTTCAAATACGAATCCAACGATATAGTTTCTGTTGACATGCGCTAACATTTTGTTAGCTAAATCTTCAGTCAAATTCAATGGCGGACTAATAAACCACGACCGATGTAGTACAAGTGTAGAGGGCGGCGCTGCACGGGAGTCTCACCTCTCACCCCGCTCGTGGTGTGGCACTAAAGCCGTCATATCACAAAACCCAACCACTCCCAGTAATAAGTGGCCTGGTAAAATAAACGGACAAGCAACCATCACATCCCTCTGTCTTTTTTGCATTTCATCTCTCTGCATTTACATTCTCCGGTTCATCTCGCACACTCGATCCCTAGCTACTACTCCTAGGGCCAATTCTTTTGGCTTCCCCAGCTTTTCCCACAAGACTAGTCAAAGTGGAGAGTAACAATAAGGCGCCTCACTCATTTATTTGGGCTTCTAAACTACTACTCTGTCCTGGTTTATTCCTCACCATTGTAATTTGTGCTAAATTTTGACCAAAGATTTAACTGGTTTATTCCTCACCATTGTAATCCCTCCGTCTAGGTGTGTAAGTCATCTTACGAAAACCAAATAATCCCAAAACACTTAGGCGTGGTGCATTAACTTCTACCTCGTTTCTTGTTTCTTGACATATCAACCAATAAGAGATAAAGAGTGTGCATGCTTTTAATGACTTGAGATATCAAACACGACATGCAGTGGTTAGTTCATTGCATGCAATACTATTAATTATCAAATAAACATTAACATTTCTCGTTTCCTCCTCCTCCTTGGTCATGGTGCACATCCTAAGATGACTTACTCACCTAGACGGATGGAATAGTGCATGTGACATGCACTAACATTTCATTAGTTAAATTTATGATCAAAATTTGACACAGATTACAATGGGGACCAATAAACCAGGACGGAGGTAGTAGTTATGGGATTACTAATCTAGAAGCCTAAAAGAACTGTCACCTGGTACTCCTACTAGTAGTAGTACTCAAGTTGGAATTCCAATTGCACGGCACAACTTGTTAGGAAAAAAATCGATATAGGGTGTAGGAAGCGGTTTGGAATTTGCATGCCTTTCCAACTAGTGAGATACTCCGTACAAAGTACGACAAAGAAATAACCATAGAGAAGGAAGCTAAAAGTAAATAATCAAATGAGCATTTTTGCATTTGTTTTGCATTGAATCGTTTCACAAGCTTGACTAGTGATGTTTTTCTACTTTTACAAAAACCGCATCATAATATTAAAACGTGCATTTGCACGTACTAAGTAATAGTAGTGTCCCTCCGTCTAGGTGTATAAGTCTTCCCTCCTTGGTCACGGTGCACAACCAAAGATGACTTATTGACCTGGACGGAGGGAGTAGCACAGTCTATAAGCATATATCGAGAGAGATGTGTAGTGCGCTAGTATATAGTAAAGTTTGTGCTATATGCACGTACTTGCAAAATGCGTACAAATACACAAGGTTTCCAAACTTTCCCTTTTACAAACTTAATTAAGGACGCTAAAAATTCCTGAACTTGCGGATTTATCATTTGCGTCCCAAAACTAATGAGATCGCCTTACGAAACAAAAATTATACTCCTCCTAAAAGCCACGGCGCTCGCAGGAGCGCTTGCGGCGCGCCACGAGTGCCCTGGTGCGTGGACGTTTCCCAGCGCACAGACACAATGCCTCTTCCTCAGCCTCGCAACTCACCAGGTGTTGATTGGCGGCTTGCCGGCGGGCGAGCGTGATCTCACCGGTGTGGTGATCCGGCGCCAACAGGTACTCCTCCTCACTGGAAGCGTGCACCCGGTCCATGTACCGCCAAGCGTAGATGAGGCGCTTGGGCCCAACTGCACTCAGGGCGTCGGCACGGGCGTCCTCCACCACCCTCACGGCCCTCGCACGAGCCTTCTGCCAAAGAGCCAATTTCCTGACTCTCTCGGACGTGACATAGGCCTCCCAGGCAGCTTGTTCCGCGGTGCGCTTCTCTTCCTCGGCCTTCTTCTCCGCCTCTATTGTGGCACACTCTGCTGGAGGCAAAGCCTCCCACAAGGCGACATCCATTTCTTTCCAAAGCTCCTCAAGGCTAGGGGATTCGGCGGGCGGCGCGGCATTCTCCTCGTAGCGGGGAGCCGACGCGTCCTCCGGCGCGCGTGCTGGTGAGATTGGGAAAGCCGACGCGTCGCGGCGAGGAGCGAAACACCGACATGTCCTCCTCGACTAGTGGCGGCGAGGAATAGAACGGCGATGCGTCGCGTCGCGGCGAGGAGCGGAACGCCGACGCGTCCTCCTCGACTAGTGGCGGCGAGGCACGGAACGGCGATGCATCGCGTAGCGGCGAGGAGCGGAACACCGACGCATCCTCCTCGACTAGTGGCGACGAGGAACAGAACGGCGACGCGTGACCGTCCGCGTGGTGCAGCGAGGGGCTCCTAGGGCTTGGGAGGGGCGATGCCATGGTGGTCGACGTGAGAGGGAGGGGGAGGAGATAGCGATGAACGTGAACATGAGGGGGGGGAGATAGAGATGTCGTGGGAGGCGCAGTATTTATAGCGAGCAATGGCACACCTACGTAAGATATGCACTGAGCTGCACTGACTTAACTGCAGGTCCAGTTGCGTCACTGACATGTGGGCGAGACCCCTGTTGGGCCCATATGTCAGTGACCCAATGCACATGCAGTTAAGTAACTACGTGGGCATATTTGTAGGAGTAAATTACGAGGGAGCAAAGGGGTGGAAATATTGCTGGTCACAACGGATTGGACGAGCGTGGGGGGAGGAGAGTCATGCATGCAGATTTTTTCACATGGGCTTCCTGCAGGTATGGGGAACGGTGCATAATAAGTCATCTTGCATGCCGGGCAAGCTATAGTCTCAAGTCATTAAAAACATACACGCCCCACACATGTTCATATTTCAAGGTGCACTAAATTATTGTATGCGATGATTAAGGCTGGCCATAATGGTGGTATCTTAGCTGGTATCATGCACACGGGAATGCAAACATGCTGATGTGGCAAAGAATTAAAGAAGAGAGGGGGTTAGAGTACCTAGTGTTCATGCATGCATTGGTAAACACATTTTTTTATGGTAGCGTCTCTTGCATCGGGGGACTATGACAAGTCTGCTATGCGTGACCTGAAGATGAAAGCGTTGAGCATCTCGAAGTTGATCAACAATCTTCAATTGTCAAAGATTAGCCGTTCGGCCAATAAGGTGGCACACTTAATCGCTAAGTATAGCTTTGACAATAGATTAGATGGTATTCTTGTAAGTAACGTACCACCCTGTTTGGTGAATATTGTATCGAATGAGTGTACTGGTGTGGCTGGTTAATTAATATAAGGTGGTGTTCAAAAAAAGTATAAATTTGGTCAAACACTTTGCAAACGGTTGACGGGAGTAAAAAGGACCATAGGGAGTATCATGCATGCGGAGTAGGCAAAAAAAATTGGTTGTCTAAAAAAAGGCAAAAAAATTGCTCATTTATAGCCGGTCGAAGTCTCAAAGGGCGCGACCGCGCGAGGGAGGCGAAGGTCGTGGGAGGCATGACGTTTGACGGAATTAAGTGAAGTTACATCCATGCGCCGGCATGGCGTGCGAACAGGCAGAAGCTATACCGTCAGGCCTACGATATGGGTCTAGTAGACATGACATCTAGTGGGTCCCGCATAGTTTTCGAGAACTCTTTGGGGGCTTGCAGCCGTTTATCCATCGGGCAAGCCAGCAAGCCCACGCCGTTCGCACGCCCTACTCGTCCCCGTCTTCTACCTTACAACAGTTCGCTCCCAGTCATCCCATCCTTTCACATTAGTTCGCTCCCAGTTTTTTTGCGGGGTACAACAGTTCAACTTCTCCTAACCCTCCTCCAAAATCCATGGCCTCCCAAATCTCCATGGTCGCCGCTGAGAACCAGGTTAGAGCCTTCACCGGCGATCAGTTCATCGTCATCTACACACGTCGATCTGAGATGGTGAAATCATGGCTTGCTCGCTTCCTACGCATGTTCAACAGTTCAACGAATGAGTGGGTCGCTGGGCTAGATGTTGAGTACACCACAGTCCTGGGACAAGAGAAGGATCTAAAGGACGAAGAGAGGAAGAAGCCCGCCGAGATCCAGGTTTGCGTACTTAACGTTTTCTTGGTCTACCACATATCCCATGCCGACGTTGAGTGCCGGGATTTTAAGAACTTCCTCAAGGACAAAAGAGTGAAATTCGTTACTATAGGCTTTAAGAACGACAGGAATGTCTTGCGTCAGATAGGTCTCGTTGTAGGCCAGCCCTTCGATCTCCAGAAGGCAAGCCTGGTGTCCTCCTCTCAACCTTCAATGCTGACCCTGGAAGCAGCCATGATTGATCCTTCGTATGCTAAACTGAAGAAAGCTCATCACGAGTTTCATCATGCATGGGAGTCGAAGATATTAGATGAAGATCACATCCTGTACGTAGCAATGGATGCCTACCTTTGTTTAAATATCTACAAGGGTTGGATGAAGAAGCAGAGCCTAGTGTCCGGTTCAAGCAAAGAACCATCGACGAAGAGGAAGAGGAAGAGGGACGAAGTCGAGGACGTGGACTCGGACTTCGAGTAGGTGGCAGTGCTGTCGCTCATGCTGGTTCTACTGCAGTGTCAAGTGGGCTAGTTGCTTAGTTTATTTTCAAGGGTGTGTTGTGCTGAGGCCCCAGCAGAACTATATTTATGTTCTTTCTCGTTATTTAAACTCTTTAGTACGTACAGTAGTACTAGTACTATGTCTTACTACTGTTCTTCTTGCAGTTGGTACTACTGCTCGTATCTTCGTGTTCCTACTGTACTTAATACATTCGTACTAGTAGTATAATTTGGGTCAGTCGATTTGTGAAAGAAGTTCGACGGAGCGAAGGAAGAAGATGGCAGAAGAGGTGGAAGAAGCCCTTCTAACCATCCATGTTGCATCAAACGGCTCACATGAGTCGACTGACCCAAATTGCTCCTTCAGATTGTAGGATCCACGTGGCATTCAAGGTCTCGAAGGTAGATTCCGTGTCCGCACCCGGTTTGCGGGCTCGACGCATGCGCGACCGGCTTCCGCCGCGATAGCCACCATGCGCGCCTCCTCCACGCGGGCGGAGACGACAATGACACACTAGTTCCTCCTTGCCGGCGTGCTGGAGCACGCGCTCGTCCTCCTCTTCGTACGCTACATGCATAGACGCGGCTCCACCAGCTGCTCGCGTGCTTGGCAGCGCGGCAGCATCGCGAGGAGGGACTGCAGACGACGTGAGCGGGCGAGCCTTCGGCTTCATGGCACAGGGATGGCGGCGACACGGCGGTGAAGGGCGAGAAATTGTTGGCCGGACCAGGCGGATGCCGGCACGCGCAACGGCGGCGGCGGCATATTGATGAGTGCGCGTGTGTGAGCTTACTTTAGTTTTATATATAAGGTTGGTCAAACTTAAAAGAAAACCGTACTAGTACACATAAACATTAGACTTAGGCAGCGCTTTTATTAGTTAGTACCACAGCAACGATACGGAATCTTGTGCAAGCGCACGAACCGCGGCCGCGTGGTCGATCGAACGGTGCGTCACCGTGTCCCGCTCGAAGGACATCCACCGAACCTTTTTGTGTGTGTGAAAACAATCCTCGAATATTACTCAACTTTTTTTCCTGTGAAAGTTCTTGACGCTGCAATATTTCCATATATTTCAATTTAGCTCCAGTTCGTGTTTATTTGGATTTGGACGTTTTAGGTGCACCCTAGTTTTTTTTAATACTGATTTTGTGTGTGTGACTGAGAGAGAATGTGTGTATGTGTCCATATGTGTGTTGTGGTGGAAGGGCAATGTGGAGACGGTGTGCGTGTGATACAGACATAGAGAGGTGTGAATGTGCAAATGATCATGCATGAGTGAGACATAGACAGATGCTGTTACGTTGTGTATACATGAGAGAACGGTCTTCTAGTTTACTTGTGTGTGTGTGAGAGAGAGAGAGAGAGAGGGAGAGAGAGAGACAGAGAGAGGAGCATCCGTAACACAACAACCATCTCTCTCGATTCGTCCGTCCCTTGCACGGTCGCATGCAACACATGCATCAACGCGCACATTTTGACACCCTCACCCGGCCCCTGCCCACCTCAAGGCCCGCACAATCTCTTCGCGAATACCCATTTCTCTCCTTAGGTTTGTTTTCTCTCAATATCTGACACACACACACACACACACACAGACACACGCAGCACAACACACACACACACTCCCCCGAGCACACAATTCATCCCCATCCAAGGTTATACGACGACCACTCTCACTTGTGCTTCTTTGCACACAAACATGCACAACACCTCAATCTTCAAAGAGGGCATCGAGCAGATCGAAGACGGCGACCACACCGCACTAGAGAATGCGGGTTCATTTGGAAGCAGGGCGATGTGACGACGGCTAACTGACTCCTCCCCCCACCCTCTCTCTCTTGCACAAAATTACCAATCCCTCTCTCCCCTGCACAAAATTGTCAATTCCTCAACCCACGAGATCCTTCCCCTCTCGTCCATGTTTTTCCAACTCTCTCATCAAACAAGTTGTCTCTTCTCCTTCCACGTATACAGAATCCAGATGCACACGCATCTCATGTATATTACATGTATCCATCTTTCTCACAGACCTAACTTCTTCCTCTCTCTTTCTCTCTATCTCTCTCTCTCTCTGTCTCGTTAGGTTTGTCTCCTACTCTCTCATCCACATACATACAATCTTTCCGGCCCTATCTGCTCCATCTTCAAAAGCTCTCTCTGCACGTTTCATTCACACATTGGGATATGTCAAAATTTTGCTTCTATAATGGCTGATGTAGAGTCATGGTTGTTTTTGTTGCATCCTACAAAGTAATAGCTATGAAATGCATTTAGATTCTCATTTGACTGGGATTATGTGAGTTTGAGCATGTTTTGAAGTACTATAGACCTTGTATACATCTTGGGATTCGACAATGATTGTAACTATTGAATTGTATAGACCATTACATTCGAAGTCAATAGCCTAATATATTTATTTCACAATTTCAACAAATGATTAGTTCACTACAAACTAAGAAAACAAATGTGTACTCCCTCTGTTTTTATTTAAGTCCGCGTGTTAGCATTGGTCAAAGTCAAGTTTCGTAAACTCTCAAAAAGCTTATAACAAAAAGTATTAACATATACAATAACAAATAAATACCATTAGATTCATTATTGAATGTACTTTCACATCATACATATGTGTTATGGTAAATGTTTATATTTTTCTAAAAACTTGGTCAAACTTTAGGAAGTTTGACTTCGGTCAAACCTAATATGCAAAGTTTACTACTACTACTCGCTAGTTGCTTAGCCGAATCACTCAACACGCCACACCGGGAGTCCAGGGTCACAAAATTTTGAGGTCGGCGGGAAAATCTCCCGCGACCCTGATTCGAGCAGTGGGAAGTTACCATCATAGCCTTCGGAACAGGCCTACGGATGACGCTTGGTAGGGGGCTGTTTTCGTAACTTCAGGTTCACCCTACCGAGCCAACCCCACCCCGGCACCCAGAGTAGTACACCTGAATACTCCCCATTTTCTATCCCCACCGCAAAATAGACTTTTCCACGGCACCGCAGCCTTCGTGCTCCTCCCCTTTACATCGGCACACTCGTCCACTGCAGCGCATCTGCCTCATCGACGACCTCGTACGCCGCACTGGAGCCGGTCCACCGTCGTCGTCGTACACGGAGCCTCTTCCCCGGCATCGTCTTGCACGGTCTCGGATCTACTTCCCGGAAGCCGATGCCAAGCGCAGAAGTACCACCATTGTGGACAATGAACTGACTCCCGTTGCCGACCATGACTCACAGAGGCCGCCGCGACCATCGTTCTCCTCCTCGATTGGTAATGTGTGTATTGAATCACTTAGCAGTACATGTGCAGTTCCAATTTTGTTCATACCTACCCTTCAAATTTCCTGGGTGCTATTGTTCCCGTAAAAGTAATTGGTTATAGCCTCCATTGTCCAATAGAATATCAGCTTGTAATTGTGCGTCGCTCCTGTATCACGCTGTGCTTGGGTAGGTTTTTCATCTGCAACCAGTAGTGTGGAAAATGATGGAAAGGTTTTTAGAACTAGCAAGATGCCCATGCGTTGCACGCATCAAGATGCATTTGTATGAGTAGTTTATCTTGTGGGAGAAAAGGATGAACGAGGGAAGGCCTTATTTGCAAATCTGGAGAGGGGTATGGGTATCTTTTTGCAAAATTCCCATTTGGTTCCTTCCTATCTGTCAGATATAAATCGGACGGCCTATATTGCAAGAAAAAAAAGTATAGAGAAAAAAAAGTAGACAGTAAAGAAAGTAGAGATAAATATTAAATATAAAATATAAAATAAATATAACAATAGAGAATAGAGTAGAGATAGCATGTTGAGATTTTTAAAGCACCATGCGTTGCAATTATGTTGGAGATTCTCTAACATGGCGAACGAGTGCTTTAATGTTGCCCACAAGATGCGCGAGTATTACTAGTAGTATATTTTTCTTGCCATGTTGAGATTTTAAAACCACGAGTGCAAACATGTAGAGGAGCAATGAAGACCAAACACGGGATATTCGGGACATCTTCAAGGAGCGTGCCAAGTTAAAGAGGAGATGTACCGAACCTGTAAAACGAGCTTTGGTTAGTAACACCCTTTCAATTACTTTCGTGTAGCCTCGTGTTCTTCGATGTGTATATGTTGTAGTTTCTATTTCTCTTAAGCGTGGTGTTCTTCGATGTGTAATAAGAAGAGTCTTAATCGTCCTAATGCTTTAGTTTTTACCTTGATGTAGGAAGTGGGTGTTCTCACCTTGTAGTCTGTTTTTTTTCTTTTGAATTCACTTCTCCGAGTTCTGTTTATCTGGCTTCTACTAAATGGATCTAGGTTGCTCTGAGTATTGATCTAAAAAAGAAGTCACTTTATGTCAGGATGTAGTTCCTGCGAGGAGGGAGGTATGGTCAACCTCGAGATCATGTTTCCAAAATGAGGCTGGATTACACACAAGGTGCCAGTTCCCTAATGATGTTGGATTAGACACAAGGTGCAGATTCCCAGATGATGCTGGATTACACACAAACCAGGTGGAGTCATCAACTGTTCGTGTCCTTGTGGCATTAGTAAAGGCTGAAAGAAAGCGTGCAGCAGCCCTTGAGAATGTACCTGAGTTCCTGAAGAAGCGAAAAGAGAAATCAGATGCTCTGTTCACCCAAGCCAAAGAAGAGATGGAAGAAGCCAGAAATAAGCTAGCAGAGGCAGAGCAGGCTAGGCGTCTCCTGCTATCTAAAACTGTTGTCAATACAAAATTTCCTTCATAATATCTAGGTTCAAATGTTTATTCAGTCAACACGCCTGTTGTGATGTCCGTGCATTAATGATGTGGCACAAAATGTTTTTTTCGGGTCATGTAATAACAACAATTACTTTCCAAACAATAGCAGACGAAGCATTGGACATGGTGTAGTTCACGCGCGAGCCCGACATTCCAAGTTCAACATCCACATCAAACTCATGTTCATAGATATCTACACATTCATACATAATGTCCACAACCATGATTCACTTCAAACCCCAAAAAATGTGAGGAGAGTTATAAATAAAGAAAATCCTCTACTAGTTCCTGCTACTAGTGCGAGCACAACAAGTCAAGACCATGCGTAAAATTAATTATATTTTAGTCATTTTTTGTGTTCTAAAATGCCTACCAGCTCGCGGAAGGACATGTTGCTGACACATGCACGGATTCAATGAAGGCAGGCGGGGCAGTCTTAAGCTGGTTACACGCGGCGAGGAGGCATGCTCAGCCGGGCCAGCAGTGAGTGCGACCCTCTTGGCCGGTGCGCTGGTTCAATGCCTGTGCTATGAGAGGTCATGTCCATGTCAGAGCAATCACTCCCTCCTGTCCTTTTTTGTTTGGGTATAACAAAATCTCGTTTTCCATTCATATTTTACAAGTAAAATTTGTGGACAAACTTTGACCCAAAGTATGATGGGGACTAGTAAACCAGAATCGAGGTAGTAGTTTTTTTAATCAAAGAAGGGTTTACCCTTCCAATTTTCATTACTGAAAACCAGCCTCTAAATCTAAACCATAGTATTTGTCCTAGAACTACCAGGTTCAACATCTTGCAACATAAACCCATACAACCTCCATCGCAAAAAAACCATACAACCATACGCCAAGGAGGTACGTAGTACTATGAATTCCATTTTCGATCCATACCAATCGTTCTAAAAACTACTTACTACCTATAACGCACCATTGAAAATCGGAACTCTTAACCCCACTAAAAATGATATTTTAAACGTGGCTACTCGATCTGTGGCAACTAGCGAGCCACCGCGCTCCAAGTCGTTCACCTGTGGTCCCGACCATCAACTCCTACGGATCAAATTATCACGTGAGCTGACTATTCCTACAAAAGTGCTCCACCACATACCCAGTACCCACGAATGCAACAATCGTGCAGCTAGGGTTTTAGAGTTTATTTGTTAACGTCGCCTTTATGTAACACTCATGTGTGCGAGACAGCGAGAGGCCGACTGCGTGTGGGCGCCTCTTCTCTTCGTATATGTACTCCACCGTTTGTCTGGTGTCCAAAAAATTATAATAACTACTAGCAATGTGCCAATGCGTTGCCACACGATCAAAGTAGATTAATACATATTCACCGATTTGATAGAAAAAAAGTCTAGTTTTGAAATACGTATATCACTAAAAATATGGTATGTTTCACTCAAAATATATTCCTTTGGCGGTTTTGATGAGATAAGGGAGGAATGTCGTTGGTTTCAAGATTCGAGAAGTGGTATATGTCTAATTTCTACTCTTACTAGCAAGATGCCTGTGTGTTGCACGGAACATCAAGATCTTGTGGGAGAAAAGGATGAACGAGGGAGGGCCTTATCTGCAAATGTGGTGAAGAGTGCGGGTAAATTGCCATATTTACCTTCCTATCCGTCAGATATAAATCGGACAACCTACATTGTAGGATGGCGGGCCCACCATCATCACCAACTCTATTTTTTATCCCTACTCTTATAAAAAGCATTGTCGGTGATGATCGTGTGCCTGCCATCCTGAAATATAGGTCGTCCGATCTATATCTGACGGATAAGAAGGAAACTATGGCAATTTTGCAAAAAGATACCCACACCCCTCTCCACATTTGCAAATAAGGCCTTCCCTCGTTCATCCTTTTCCCCCACAAGATAAACTACTCATACAAATGCATCTTGATGTTCTGTGCAACGCATGGGAATCTTGCTAGTTTTTGCAAAAAGCCCATGTGTGTGTGAGAGAGAGGGAGAGTGGAGGAGGACGGAGTGCATGTGTGAAGACACAAGGAGTGTGTGTGTGATAGGTATCATCTTAAAATGAGGCGATAGTGTGTGTGTGCACGATGGAGAGGGCGTGTCTCAAGAAGGGAAGAAAAATCTACATAGATACAAGGAGCGGGAGAGAGACATGTATGCGATGGTGTAAGCACGAGTGTGCGGGTGTATAAACCTATCTAGAGGCTAGCTAGTCGATAAATGTTTGTGAGAGAAATACGAGTCGGGGTGCGAAAGCGAGTGTTTTGTGTGTGAGAGAGAGACGATAGTCGGGAAGGGTATTGGAAGCAGGAGTTGTGTGTGTGTGTGTCTGTGAGAGAGAGAGAGGAGACGGTAGTCAGGGTTGTCTGATTGGTAAACAAATGAATAATGCCAGTCTGGGATTGAGACAAATAGGATACCGCAACAAATGTTGTGTCTATAGGAGAGAGAGAGAGTAATTTTAGTGGTATGAGTCATATGTAGAGACATATAGGGTGTGTGAGAGAATACCATAGGGAGAAAGACAAAGTGAAAGACGAGTGGAGACTGTGTGTGTGGCGGTGAAAAAGAAAGCTTAGGTACCGAGTGATACCAGAGAACAGTAGAGACGTGAGAGATAATGAAAATCGTGTAATGTATAAGGATAGGGAGAGTGTGACACTTCTCAAGGGAGATGTCGAGAGACCATGTTTGCAAGGATAGGAGAAACATGAAGTGAGCATGCGGGTGAGCTGGAAAAAAGAGAGTGATAGCTACCTAAAGGAGCATGCATGTGAGAGAGATGGGCGTGAAAGAAGTGAACAAAAAAGGGATTCAAATATTTGAATTCGAGATGATGATACATGTAATCCATACTCGAATCAAAATTGATCTATCAAACATGCATACTCATATGAATTCACGCACATCTATGTTATTTAATATGTAGATATTACTGATGCATACATTTTAGTAGAACATAATTTGGTTACATTTTTTCGAATTCAGCCTTAAGATTTCGAGATCGTTGTATTTGTAAATCATATGATACATATAAAGGAGCAGAATTCTTTGTTGTGCTTTTGAAAGTATATATAAAAAATGATGTATATAGAATGTAATTCCAATTGAAAATGGATCCCGCCCGAAAACAATAGAATACAAACGGGATTCGAATTGAGTTGGCACGGTAAACGTGCACTCTGCAAAATTTGAACGAAGCGGGGAAAGTCGCAGTAACCGCCCGAAACCAAAATCCGCGAGATGGAAATCACTATTGCCTATCCCTGCCACGCAAAGCCTATCTGCTAAATTTCTATAGGTTTCGATAGGGGTAGGTTTGTAATTTCACCCAAACGTGACGTAACCGCCTCTCTCCCGGATTCATACACGGTGGGCGCCAAAACACAGTGTGTCCTCGGCCGAAATCGACTCCCAACCCGATTCATATTCATACACGGTGGGCGCAAAAAACAAACTCTCATCGGCAAATATTCGGTGTATGCAAGATTACCGTCATATCCCCAACTGACTAATGTTGCTATGATGTAGTAGAAATTTGAAACAGGGGCTAAGTTTGTAAATTTCCTCGCATTTGAGACAAGCGCGCCCTGAATACATGGTTCCCCCCTTCTTCTCTACCTCCCTTTTCCCCATTCGTACTCCATGGGCGCCAAAACACCCTCTCCACCCCACCCTCCTCCGTCCCCCGCCGTCCGCCACCCCATCCACCATCGTCCTCCTCCACCATGCTGGAGCTGATACCCCGACGCCACCGTCCATTACAAGAGATCGACCTCTCTCATCCACGGCTTCGGACCGGGATCCTTGCATCCCGTCCTCTTGCTTCATCCCCGCCGTTGTCCACCTTGCCGGCGCCGCTCCTACGACTGTCTCGTCCACCGCGCCCCGCCGCCACCGTCTACCCTCCTAGATCTGTTTCCACGCCACCGACAGCCATCGCTACCGCAGCACCGTCAAATTCTCAGCAGATGCATACACGGTGCCGCACCAGAGGCGGTACTCTTTCGTATCTACTCAACTTATTTATCGCAGCTAGAAAATAGATCGCCACTTCTTTACTTTGATTTCTTGTCTTGGTTGCGAAGTTGCCTTTGTCCGGTTTGCACCTTCAGATCCACCATGGCACGTTCGACACTATACTCCCAATGCCTATGGTTTTCCCCTTTTATATTCCACACTAGTTAAATCACAGTAGACTAAATTTCAAAATTGGGTCAGTCAATTTTTCAGAGCTCGCCGGAGTTCGCCGGTGCGATCGAAGGGGCTCGGGTGGTTGTGGGGCCTCGCCGAACGAAGAAAACTCGACGCGGGTGGGGGTTGGGGTGGGGGTGGGGGTGGCGGAGGAACACAGGCGGTGGGGGCCGGTGGTCCGGCTGGCGGCCCGTGCGGTGTTCTGTATGGGAAGAATCAGAGACGAGGAAGAAGAAGGGTTCAGAGACGTAGGATCTTCATCCAACCGCCTGAAATGGTCGAGAGACAGCTGGGAGTTGCATTCTTAATGCGCTCTGGTTCATCATGTGTGGGCACTGCGCAACCAACATTTTATTATCCAAAATCTACTTGCTCTTCTTTACCATGTTCCTCTTCCGTTCTTATTTAATATTTACTCTCTCCATTCCTAAATACAAGTCTTTGTATAGATTCCACCATGGACTACATATGGAGCAAAATGAGTGAATCTACACTCTAAAATATATCTGGATACATCTGTATGTGATCCATAGTGGAAATCCCTACCAAGACTTATATTTTGGAACGGAGGGAGTATGATAGTAGTAAAGTATGTTCCTTGTACTGAAGATGAGTAGGGACATTTGCAGTGTAGAGGTCTATACGGTCGGTTGTGATGGACACTTTGAGACTCTTTGATTCGTAGGATCTTGTAAACATAGGAATAGGATTTGTAGTGGCCTGCCCACTTGAATCCTATAAGAATAGCAAGGAAATGCGGGGAGCTGTGTCGCCTTTGAGAGTTACACTGATATTAACAGTACCGCACCTTCACTTGAAGAGAGCTGGTATCCGAAGCCTTTCTAGCCGTACCGGCAATACTAACACATATATTCCAGCAAGTTCCACTTTGCTGATTTTACTCTGATGCTTAAGGTTTTCCCATTATATCTACACTATGATATGTGTAGCTGCTTTGTGTCGCACTAGTAGCAGTCCACTCTTGAAGCTAAACACTGCAATGACTTACAAAATTGGCACCAAGGCATTGAGTGCCATTCTGGATGCAATGAAACTCATACGCTCCCCACCTATTGATTCTTGTTCAGAATATGATCCTAATGACTATTCTAACCTCGAGGAGTCAAAGGCAGATGGCCTGTCATGTTCACCCATCAAGGTGCCTGTTCTAATTTGGCAATGTTTTGTTGATTGCGGGTATCTTGCATATGTTGTCTTGCATTTCTTCTACTTTGTTGCACCACCATCTGCTTAGTTTACTCACCATATATGTCGAGATGCCATGCCCATCCATTATCAATACATATTGCATCTGTCATCATACCATGTTTTCCACTCAAATGATGTTCTTGTGCATCAGACATCAAAAAGGAAGACGGTGATTGCCGAACCTGAAGGAGCACCAGCAAAGTCCTTGAAAAACGTGGTGGTGCCGGAGAAATCAGACAGCACCCCACTTATATTGGTTGTACAACCAGTGACACAAAACGTAGGACCGACTCCAGTAGACTGTACCCATACTTCACTGGCCACACCACTAGCCCCACCACATAGGACCCGCACTCCAACAAAAGGTATACCGATTTCATTTGCCATAGCACCATTTGTACCACAGAAAAATCCCACTCCAGCAAAAAGTATAGCAACACTACTAGGGAAAAGCTTATAGGCAGACGCTTACTAGTAGCGTGGGTTTGTAACCCGCGCTACTGCTACTTAGGAGTAGCGCAGGTTTTTTAACCCTCGCTACTACTAGGTTGATAGTAGTAGCGCGGGTTTTGAACCCTCGCTACTACTAAGTAGTATCCATCGTGCCCCCTGGGGACATGCCATAGTAGTAGCAAGGGGTATAAAACCTCGCTACTACTAAGTTGATAGTAGTAGCGCGTTCTTTACCCCTCGCTACTACTAAGTGGTCTCTACCGTGCGCCATCTAGGACATGTCATAGTAGTAGCGAAGGGTATAAACCCGTGCTACTACTATCGACCCACCAATAAATGTGTACACATAGCGTGCGGAGGACCAAATCCAAATCACACTCTTCTGATTCCCCTTCTCCTCCCACCCGCGATTCCCTTCCTCACCCACCGCCAATGCTGGGCTCGCACCTCGCGCCACTCACAAATCCAGTGACCTCCTCGTGCACTGCAGACCCCTCTTCGCCCCCTCCATCCTCCCTCTTCTCCGCTGTTGGAAGGAGAGGGAAACCAGCCGAGCGTCGTCCATGGCGGAGGCCAGATCCGCCATGGACGCAACCACTTGCACCTCCTCGCCGGGTCAAGGATCCCATGACAAGCAGCAGCAGGTCATCGGGCTTCATCTAGGGTTTCGGGCGTCAGCTCCATCTCCGGCGGCCACATGTGAGTTCCTCCTCCTACTGCTCTATATCTCTCTCTTCCTCTTTCTAATAATTTCTTCTTCTCTTGTAGCAGCAGTAGAAGAGAGGTGCGGGCACAAGTTGGGTGGGGAAGCACCATCACCATGGACAACTTCATCCCCTCCAGGACCAGTAGCAGCCATGGATGGAGAGGACGATGATGCCCAGCATAAGCAGCCGCCGTGGATGGAATTTTTTTAATTCTCAATTAGTTAGTAGTAGCGCGGGGCCCTGACCTGCGCTACAATTAATTAGTAGTAGCGCGGGCGGCAACCGCGCTACTACTACTAGAAGTAGCAGTAGCGCGGGACCACCCGCGCTACTGCTAAAAGTTAGCTGTAGCGCCCTATCAGTAGCGCAGGCCCCGGCGCTACTGCTAGACAATTACCCGTGCTACTACTAGGGTTTTCCCTAGTAGTGCATGTCCACCGGTCGAAGACCTATCCCAACTGCAGAGACAGCCAATTCCTGCAGATTGGAACCCCATTCCATTTATTCCCAGTTTAAAAGACAATGCTTTCAATGTTGTTAGGGACTACGTGCATATATTCCCATCATGGGAAGATTATTGTGAAGACAAACACCATTTTCACATCTTCCTGTCCAACTTACGTGTAAGTGCTATTATTCATGGTTATTATTTTCCTGTTTTCTGCCGATTGAACACATCAATGATTTACATTACATTGTTGTAACTAGGCGAGGGTCAATCTGGATAGTCATGACGAGCAAAGATTGCTTGTGCTTTTCAAGGAAGCATTGCAGTAGTATCGGTGTTAGCTGAGGAAATCACACTTTGATGGCAAGTCTATAAACGAATTTCCGGTGAAGTCTCCTCTGCTAAATTTAGAAGACATTGAATGGAAAAACCTTGTTATGCACTGGTCTCATTCCCAGGATGTGGTACTGTCTATGAAATCACATGACAATTTGAACTTCTACTTTTCCGCATGTGCCTTATGGATCTTTTTTGCAGGAAATCTGCTCGAAGAAGAATTCTGGTTTGACAAGAACGACAGGATATCGCAAATATGCTGCCCGCTGCTTTGCTCTTGTTAGTACATGTTGTCCTATATCAATGTACTTGCATACATACCTGGTTCATTATGTGACAGCAGTATGCATGATAGCTTGCTTATCAATTGTTTGCTCCAAATTATCTGATTTGTATGAATGGTTACATTAGTGTAGAATATATCCAATGCCAATGTTTTTTTAGCTCTGCATTGTTCTTGTAAGTACATGATGTCCTTTATCAGTGTACTTATAATGACAGGTAGTTGTTCATGTACCATCACTCTGCAGCTTATTTTCCTTTGCCCTCCATTTTCTACACATTAGATCTATATTTTACTCTTACCATAAGGTTGGTACTGAAGAAGTTTAGCTATGCATTGCTCTTGGCTGTACCTTTTGCCTGTATCGCTGCACTTACATTTATAGCTAATTGGTTATGTAGCATCTCTCTTCATCTTATCTTAAATATTCTCCATTTTTTCGTATATTATCACATCTATATTTACTCTTAACAAAATGTAGAATAAAGGCAATGTTTTTGAAGAAGATTCTGTGGTAAACTTCTTGAATTGCCCCCCCCCCATCAGCATGGACAAGGCCTTTATAGAGCCTATCTTCACCAATAATGTAAGTTTGTCCATCTCAAGCCTTCAAACTTTGTTGTATATATTTGGTTAGGCATGACTGCAACAGCTGTTTATTTTTGGTGTTTGCATCAAATTTCTTGTTTAAAGTTTATTATGTAGTTCATAAACAAAAGTTTGTCCTTTCTCAATTTAAGTTTTCAGTTGTATAACCAAGTTCCTTCTTCATACCATGTAAATTAAATTATACAGAGCAAGTGATCTTCTTTTGCACTGCATGTATGCTTCTGTTCTTCATCCGTAATCCAGTGGTGTGGTGAACCTACCCACTACTACATAATGTCATATTCTGCAATGTCTTAACTATGAACAATGTCATATCATTCTACTATTATTTAAACCGTCTCTTTATTTTCCAATCTGAAATGGTATAAATTGACAGCACACTAACCATTGATATTTATGAGTTCTTGATCTGTAATCCAGTGGTGTCGTGAAGCTGCCAACTCCATCACAATGTCATTTCCTGCCATGTCTTGACCTGAACAATACCATATTGTGTTGATGCAATTTTAAATTGTGTCACTTTATTTGTCAGTAAGAAATGTGATGAATTGTCAGCGCTGATACTTTTATGTGCAAAACATGTCATTTGTCTGCTTGTTTATCTTTCAGAGTGAGGAAGATATAAGTGTTGAACAAGCGCAGTCTCATCATCTTGCTCAGCTGCTTGCGCTGCAGCTCCCTAGCAGGGCTAACCTTTCTTGAACTCTATTGAAGTGCTGTCGGTTTTGTATATTATTTTGTCGGCGTGTTTATTTGCACTGGTGGTGATCTTTGATACCCAGTGTATGTAATCTCCTGTCTGCTTGTGCTTTATTATCATAGTGGTGAACTTTGATGCCCAGTTGATGTAATATGCCATAATTTCTTTACTGTATAGTCTAGGTTTTTTCTTATTCACGATGATGTAGTTATTTTACTGTATATATATCCTGTCTTTGCAGTAAACCGGCCAAACCGTAAAATTATGGTACATAATCGGGCCGTCATGCAATCACGATGTAGGTTGGGCCTAAAACGTGTCGAACAGCTCACGGGCCGGTAGCAGCCCGAAATGAACCCCGGCCCATGATTGTACAAATCAAATCACGGGCTTTTAACAGGCCAAAATTGTCTCGGTCCTTGTTTGGCCCAATCAGGTATCGGCTGCGAGCAGGCCGGATGCAAACCTGGCCGTAGTTAGGCCCAACTATATGACGGGCTTTTAACAGGCCGAAATTAATATAGGGCCGAAATGCTAAACAGGCCCTGAACAGGCCAGAACTAATATCAGGCCGAATTACTAAGTGGGCCTTTATCAAGTGGGCCCAAAAGCATAGTGTCCAGTTGACGGGCCGAATCTGATATGGGCCATAATTGAGCCCAAAGCCTCTTAAAGGCCGGACCTGATTTGGGCCGTAATTTGGCCCAGAACGTGGTAGGCTTTTAACGGGCCGGATCTCATATGGGCCACTATTAGGCCCGGAGCGTGGCAGGCCATTATTGGACTGGATCAAATATGGGTCAGCATTTGGCCCAAAACATGGCAGCCAGTTAATGGGCCGGCCTACTAGGGTCCTCAAAATCTTGTGGGCCTACAGCTGGGCCGGCCCATTAATGTCGGTGAAATCTCGTGGGCCTTTAGCTGGGCCGGCCCATTATGATCTGCAAGAATCTTGTGGGTCTTTACCTGGGCCGGCCCATTATGGCACACAAAAATCTTGTGGGCCTTTACCTGGGCCGGCCCATTATGGCCCGCAAAATCTTGTGGGCCTTTAGCTGGGCTAGCCCATTATGGTTCGCAAAATCTCGTGGGCCTTTAGCTGGGCCGGCCCATTATGGTCCGCAAAATCTTGTGGGCCTTCAGTTGGGTCGGCCCATTTAAACTTGATGGGCCGGTCCACATGTCAACATATCATATGCGCGTCTCGCCCATTGGATGAGTGACACCTGTGCCAACGCGGACCTGACACATGTCTCCTCCGGCCAATGATGATTTTACACGTGGAAAATCCCCACTGGTCGGGGCTGTTAACGGGTTATCGGATCCAAAACCTGACCCGATAGCTTAACGGTGTTCCGTTACGGTGGATGCCACGTGTCGGTCACCCTTGACGAATGCACTTCTGTGACGCGCGATTTATCATCATGGAAGTGGACACTTCCGTGATGATAATTTTGGTAATGTCATGGAACACTTCTACGACAGCACATGTATGACTATCTTGATTCTGTCATAAAATCGTCATGGATGTACATGCATGACAGAAAATGCGACCTACTGTGACAAACACGTATGATCACGGAAGTGTATTTTTTTTGTAGTAATGGATGCCCGCTCCTCAGCACCCGCACTACTATCCAGGCTACTGATCGATTACCAAGCTAGGCCAAAAGCCTAAGCTTGGGGGAGTACGTGTTTCCACCGGCACTTTTCATTCCAGTTGTCGGTATCCTCACTTTTTCATTGTATCATCCATGTTAGATTTATTTTCTTACTTTCTTCTTGTGTGTTGGAAAAACCCTAAAAACAAAAAAATTAGTTGTAGTTAGTTTACTTTCTATGCATGCTTAGTTGTATTACTAAAAAGAAAACCCAAAAATATTTCCTTCTTCTTCTTTTGCTTGTTGGGAGCTTTCCCGTCTAAATAGTTTTCTCGTTTTTGCTTTCCCTTTTATTTGCTTGTTCAAGAAAACAAAAAACTCCAAACATATTTCAGTGTGTTTCTCTGAATTTCTTTTCTTTTTATTTTGAGTCTCACCAAGGAGAAGACCACGATGAAAATGTTGAGTGGCTCTCATATGAATAACTGTTGATCTAATAAAGAACCCATTTTACCTTGTCTTCTCCTACTGAATAAAATATTTGCAAATTCCAGTTTATTCCATGACACTCTTGCACTATTATTCTTTTCACATCATTCGGCCGTGCAAGTGAAAGGAAATAATGACAATATTCGATGAATTGGTCGTGGCAGAGAGAAACGGGTATGAACTCGACTTGTTCTGTTTGTGTAAATATGTTTAACCTAGTATGCATGATTCAGCCCATTATGATTAAACATGTTTGCAATGACAATTAGAGATTATATATTGTCATGCCATGCTTAAGTAGCTAGGATTGGATAATGATTTATCTTGGATATCAACATTGCGTTAAAATGATTGTGATGTAGTATGATGACATGGTATCCTCCTCTGAATGTTCGAGTGGCTTGACTTGGCACATGTTCATGCATGTAGTTGAATCAAAACCAACATAGCCTCTATGATATTTATGTTCATGGTGTTCATATCCTACTCATGCTAGTGTCCAATGTTACTTAAGCATAATGCATGTTCATGACCGTTGTTGCTCCCTAGCCGGCCGCTTCTCAATCTAATTGCTAGCCTTCGCCTGTACTATGTGGGAATTCTGCTTGTACATCAAAAACCTTGAACCCAAGTTATTCCAGATGAGTCCACCATACCTACCTATATGCGGTATTACCCTACAATCCTAAGTAAAATTGCATGTGCCACATCTAAAAAATTCTAATAAATATCATTTTTGTGTGCCTGGATCGTTCATGGAACGACAGGAGGTGGTCGGTATCTTCCATGCTAAGCTTGTTATTCTCAGGTCGAGTGTTTATTCATTCTCCATCGCACGAGAAAAGGGCGGTAATAGGGATGCCCAGTCCCAAACTGCAAACAGAAAAAGCTTACAAATAATCAAAAAAAAAACCCAATGGAGTCAAAACCTTTACTTTTATCACTTGGGAACCGCCACCAGCGTTCTTAGCATGGAAGATATTGATAACTGATGGTCGTGAAGTAAACAAGAAGGGTGCATGTCTCAAAATATCATTAACCTCTGTTTTAAAACTTGAGCTCTGGCACCTCTGCAAATCACTGCTTCCCTCTGTGAAGGGACAATCTATTTACTTTTATGTTGTGTCATCTCCTTTTAAAATAAGCGCCAGAACCTGAGAGCATTGTTGTCATGCTAATGCATGGTGTGTAGCTAATGTTGGGTGCATCATGACTGGATCTTTTCTACCATGAATTACAATGTTTAGTCACTGCTTGAACTTTGGCGGTGCTCTGCATTTATGTTTTGCGGTCTCAGAAAGGGCTAGCGAGATACCACTATTGTCATATTATATCATGGTTGTTTTGACAACGTGTTACCGTTTGAGATATCTTATTATTGATCGCTAGCTGATTATGTCATTGATATGAGTTAATATAATTTTTAAGAGTTATTGTCAGCATGGTTATTGTTGGCTGAAAACCTGGGTGCTGTTTAAGCTTATTTATGCAAACAAGAGCAAAAGAGTGCGTAAAAGTTTTTCTTTTTCACTTTCAGTTTATCAAATGAATTGCTTGAGGACAAGAAAATGTTTAAGCTTGGGGGAGTTGATACGTCTCCAACATATCTACTTTTACTAATGCTCTTCCTCTTGTTTGGGCTCTAATTTGCATGATTTGAATGAAACTAACCCCGGACTGACGTTGTTTTCAGCAGAACTACCATGGTGTTGTTTTTGTGTAGAAATAAAAGTTCTCGAAATGGAATGAAACTTTGCGAGGAACTTTTGTATATCAAAAAGAGAATTTCTGGAGCCAAGATCCACCGGAGGGGGGTACCTGGGTGGGCACAACTCACCAGGGACACTACTGGAATCAGCTACTTTGCCATCTGCCAGCTCTTTGCCGTCTGCTAGCGGACGGCAAAGAAGCTCTTTGCCATCAGCTACCCAAAAGCTGACGGCAAAGAACTGGCTGATGGCAAAGACCTTCTTTGCCATCAGCCAGTTCTTTGCCGTCCGCTAGCGGACGGCAAAGATTCTTTGCCGTCGGCTAGCGGACGGCAAAGAGGGAGGGGGGGACCCACTGACGGGCTGGTTAAAAAAAACTTAACGCCCCCCTCTTTGCCGTCTGCCAGCAGACGGCAAAGAGCAAGTATGCGGACGGCAAAGGGGGGCGGACGGCAAATGTTTAGGTTACTAACGGCGCCCCACCCCGCCCATCTCTCTCTATTCCCTCTCCTCCCCGACGACCACCGCCACCCGCC
>NC_041384.1:174387706-174503754 GCF_002162155.2 Triticum dicoccoides
CGACCCCCTGACCCCTGACCCCGACACCACACCCCGACCCCAAAACAGCACCCCGACCCCGACACGGCACCCCGACACCGACAGGACACCCCGACCCCCGACACCTCCCGAAAAGGTGTTCTTTGGCCTTCCAGAGGCCGACGGGGTCATATATTTGTGAATTATTAGTTAGGTCATATATTTTTCGATTTTGTTATGAAAAACATCATATATAATTGTGTTGATCGTGTAGTTTTAAATGTGCAGTTGTTTCATCGCTGCGAGGTTTGGTGTTCGACGACCTCGCCGTGCGTTTGACGAGCTCTGCCCCTTCGTTCATGGGTGAGCACAAATGACAAGTCCTCCTCCCCCATTAATTATTTGATCTATTCCGATGAAACTTGATAGCTAGCTATGTATGTGTCTTGAATCATTAGTATGCGTAACCAATATGTGTCTCCCGTACGAAAGCATCATAGTTATAAATATGCATGCATTTGCATATATATAACCTTGATTCTTTCGAATTGTCCAACGCTATCCATGGACAGCCCGAGTATGTGTAGATTGGGTTCGTTTTCCCATATGCTTTGCTCCAGATCCGACGCATATATTTCGTCAGTGCCTCCCCTGTTGTTCTCCGGGTACACATCCTCTCTGTTTATTGCAGAGACGTGTATCAGGAGAACAGCGGGGAGGTGCTGCTGAAATTTTGCGTCGGATCCGGAGCATAGCATGGGAAAATAAACCCAATCTACACATACACGGGTGGGATTAGGACCTATCATTACCTATTAGAGTGTAGGTTGCATGGACGTAATAAAATTGACAAAGTAGATCAACTGATGAATATATACATGGTGAATTACATATATAATTGTTGTGTGTCCAGTAGCTCTGAAAGTCAAGATGAGTGACCGTGCTTGGATGTATACCGGTCACACTGGTCAGAACAAATGGAGCGCTGAATGGTTCACAAAAACTAAGGGGTTTGTGCAAGCCGCATTTGCAAATGGCCAAAAGAAAACCTGGTGCCCTGTTTCCGGTGCGGCAATTGGGAAAAGAAGACAGAGGCTGAAATGGGCAAACACCTGCAGAAGAGTGGTTTTACGCCCGATTATACGGTGTGGACATTTCATGGTGAGTCTGCCCAACGTGACCGAGCTGAGGTGGATCGTTGTTGCACCGACGAGCATGGTACCGGGATGGAAAACATGGTGCAAGGCTATGATGATGCTCGGGATTCGGACGAGGAGATGGAGGAATCTGCAAAGGCCTTCAATGAAATGTTGGAGTCTTCGAAACGTCCGCTCCACGAGCACACTGAGCTTTGTCAGTTGGATGCCATCTCACAAGTAATGGCTCTGAAGGCTCAGTTCAACTTGGGCAGAGAATGCTATGACGCAATTATGACAGTATTTGGACGCTTTTACCCAAAGGCCATGTAATGCCTGCAAACCTGTACCAGTCGGACAAAATCCTCCGTGCACTGAAGATGCCCTATGAGAAGATATATGCCTGTGAGAAAGGATGTGCCTTATTTAGGCTTGACTATGCGGACTTGAACTATTGTCCCATTTGCAAGTCTTCCAGGTATATTGTGGTAGACAACGGTATGGGTGAGAAGACACAGACCAAAATCCCCGTTACTGTTCTTCGGTATATGCCAATCGTACCAAGACTTCAACGTCTTTTCATGGTCGAAGAGACGGCCAGACAGATGACATGGCACAAAACAGGCAAAAGAACCGAACTAGATGCAGATGGGAATCTGATGATGGTACACACATCGGATGGTGTTGCGTGGAAAAAGTTTGATGAATTACATGCTGACAAAGCGGCAGATCCGAGGCATCCTCGAGTCGGCATCAGCACGGATGGGTTCAGTGTGTTTGGTATGACGGCAGCCCAATACAGTTGTTGGCCCGTATTTGTCTTTCCACTCAATCTCCCCCCCCCCCCGGACAGATTATGCAAAGAAAGAACATTTTCCTGACGTTGATAATTCCAGGACCCAACTATCCGGGCAAAAATATGAATGTGTACATGCAGCCTCTTAAGGACGAATTGCAAGAAGCCTGGGATAATGGGTTCAAGACATACGACGCCTTTAGCAAACGGAACTTCATAATGCGTGTCTGGTACATGTACTCGACGCATGACTTGCCGGCGTATGCGCTATTCGTTGGCTGGTGTGTGCATGGAAGGTTCCCGTGCCCCACATGCAAGGGAGCTCTTGAGTTTTGTTGGCTTCAGGCCGGTCGCAAGTTTTCTTGCTTCGACATGCATAGACAGTTCGTGGATCCTCGCCATAAGTTCAGGAAAGACAAAAAGAACTTCATCAGGGGTAGAGTTGTCAAAAACTCTGCACCACCTGCATTGACAGGCCAACAGACCCTAGATCAGTTAAACGCTCTCGAGCCAGATCCACAACGTCCTGGGTACTTCAAGGGGTATAATACTAAGCATGCGTGGACTCACAAAACATGCTTATGGGATCTGCCTTACTTCAAAGACCTCCTTTGCCCACACAGCATCGACGTGATGCACACTGAGAAGAATATCGCCGAGGCACTTTTTGGTACATTGTTCGGCATAGATGGGAAGTCAAAGGATAATACTAAGGCTAGAGTCGATCTGGAGGCGCTATGTGATAGGCCGTTACAAAACATGAAAGAACTGAAAGGAAAGCAGAACTGGACGAAGCCAAAGGCATGGTTCAATCTTGGAAGGCCAGCTATGAGGGAAATTCTCTTGTGGGTGCAACAGCAGTTGATGTTCCCCGATGGGTATGCAGCGAATCTAAAGAGGGGAGCGAATCTTGATAAACTGAAGATATTTGGTCTCAAGAGTCATGATTGGCACATATGGATTGAGCGGGTAATGCCGGTGATGTTGCGTGGCTTCATCCCTGAGGATGAATGGCTAGTACTGGCAGAACTCAGCTATTTCTTCCGTGTTCTTTGTGCGAAAGAACTATCGCCTGGCGTGCTAGAAGAAATGGAAGAGTTGGCGCCGGAGTTGATCTGCAAGTTAGAGAAGATCTTTCCACCGGGCTTCTTTAATCCAATGCAGCATTTGATTTTGCATCTCCCGACCGAGGCAAGATTGGGGGGGCCCGTGCAAAATCGTTGGTGCTACCCAACTAAGAGGATGCAGAAGACGCTTCGACAAAAATGTAAAAATAAACGTAGAATTGAAGCATCGATGGCTGAGGCATTCATCACAGAGGAGGCGGCAAACTTTGTAACAGCGCACTACGAAGCCAAAAATCGTCATTTGCATAATCCGAAGCCTCGGTACAATGCTGACGAGCCTAAAAAGGGTGGATCCAACCTCAGCCTATTCAAAGGGAATCTCGCACCAGCTAGTGTTTCACATCCAGTATCTTTGGATAACGAAGAATGGCGGACAATTTCGTTGTATATCTTCAACAACCTGATAGAAGTGCGGCCATACATCGAGTAAGTTCTCGGTACATTGTTTCGCAACTTCTATTTCCTTTGAACTACTCTTATTCCTGGATATGTCATACAGTCGATACGTCACCATATTCTCGTATGGAGCGGAGATCCAAAAGGATTCCGTCGAAGAGTATGAGCTTCTCGCAAAGCAAGGAGGTGGCTATCCCGGTTTCATCTCTTGGTTCAAACAAACGGTAATTTCTATTAGACAATTTCATATCATTCGCTAATTTGTGCATAATGCAACAATCCTTTCATATTAAACTTGTAGGCTAATTCAGAGTCTATGGACGCCGAATTGAGACAAGTCGCTAATGGTTTTGACTATAAGGTCCGTTCATTTGACAAGTACGACATCAACGGGTATCGCTTTCGTACCTATGGCAAAGAGCTATCTATGGCCGACCAAAAGTCAACAAATTGTTGTGTATCTGCTATCGGCGAAGGAGGTACCGAGTATTATGGGAGAGTTGAAGCAATTTATGAACTTCTGTTCTATGGTGAAAATCCACCGAATGTCGTAGTCTTCAAATGTTATTGGTTTCAGCCGAAGGAGACTAGAAGGACTCATGAACATGTAGGGCTAGTTGAAATCAACCAAAGCACTCATTTAGATGTTCCTGATGTCTATATTATGGCTCAACAGGCGACCCAAGTATTCTATCTACCGTGGGCCTGCCAAACTAATCCAAATCTGAAAGGTTGGGATGTCGTTTATGAAGTGCCGCCACGTGCTAGACTTTCTCCCCCAAAGGAAGAGGATTATGAACCTCACATTAACCCAGACACATATGAAGGAGAATTCTTCCAAGAGACACGTCTTTCCAAAAAGCGTTTCAAGAACCGCTATACTTCACCCCAAAACATTGAAGTAGACAGCGACAATGAATCCGACATCACCCCAGAGGAGGAACAAGAAGAGCCGGAACAAGAAGAGGTTACTGCTGCGGATGACCTGTCAATGCTTGACCGATTATGTCAAGGTGGCCTTGCACATGTTGATGCCAATGAACCCTATGAGACCGTCATTGATTATAGTGATGATGATGATTATGCATTTATTGATGATACTGATTGAGATTATTAGTAGTGTCAGGTATTACATTTTTTTATGTTGTACTTGATGATGATACACTTAAGTGATACACATATTATTATTCATGTCGGTCTTTTTTTATGTTGTACTAATTTCGTTTACTGTTTGTCATGGCAGGTGTTGAAAGATGGTGGGCGCTGGTCGGGAGCGTGGTCTGAGGTCTTCCATTCCAGACGCACCTCTCCGCCGAGCGTTGCTGGACAGTATGGCCACACCGCCGGGCCCTTCTTCGTCGACCGCGGTGCCCAGCAGGGGACGAGCTCGCGGTAGGAAGAGAGGAGGTGGGGCACGTGGTCGTGGGAGAGGAGGTAGGGCTACGGCGCCTTCCTCGCCGCCACCCCCGGCTGTTTCACCTGAGCACGTGACTGCTAGGGTGGACTCGTCCGAGGAGGAGGCTACACGGACTCCGGTCCACGAGCCTCCGGTCCACGGGTCTTGGGCCCACGAGCCTCGGGTCGACTGGCCTTCGGCCCACGAGAGTTCGGCCCACGTGACCCCGGAGGAGCACACGTCCGGATGGGGTACCTGGCCGGATCAGCCCGAGGAGCCGAGTGGCCATGCTGATGATGGTGGGGAGCCGACTGATCTTGAGGAGGAGGGGGGCACCGTCTACCAGTGTGGTGCTACACGGCTCCCGTCCGTGCCGGTGACCCGCGAGCAGAGGTGGTTGATTTTCCCTGATGGGGAGAGGTACGTAAGTGCATTTAATATTTTTGTACCTTGTGCATTCACGTTTTTTCAAATAACTAATGCGTTGGCCTTGTCATGCTGCAGGGGTTGGGACCACCATCATAGTGTCCGCCGGCCCAACTCCGTCCTTGGAGTTCTTTGCCGGCAAAACTTCCCGGGGTTTGTCACGTTGCCTGGTGAGGGTCAGCTTCCAGAGCTTGGATTGAGCTGGGAGCACTACGTGGCTGCCCCGGCCCCGCCAGATGAGATTATCGACGGTGTCGTGTGCGACACGAGGGTAGACATGGTGATCAGAAAGTTTTGGGTAATTTCTCCTTTACACATTTAAAAATCTTCAACTAGCTAGTTATTAATTGTACTAATCAATATTGTCTCATTTGATTGCAGACATTCTACAGGTGTGAGGAGGGATACGAGGAGGACGCGGCACATGTTATCGAGAACGTCTGCAAGTGCCTACTCCAGAACTTACGGCACGAGGCTCGGGTGCAGGCTGTTCGAGACTACTACGCCTTGCGTGGTATCAAGAAGACCAAGCCGGCCTGCCGCGGTAAGTTCCTGAGTAAGGAGCAGTACATGAAGGTAATTCTTAAGGCCTTCTCTACTTAAGTTCCTTCATTTAGTAATTCTTAGCCATAGCGCTCAAGTTTCTATTTGCTAACTTAGGCGCCTCCGAGATGGTGTGCGGATCGGATGGATTGTTGGGAGGTGTTGGTCGATGAGTGGTGCTCTCCACAATGGCTAGCCCTCCACAACGAGGCCAAGGACAAACGTGCCCAAATGGAAGGTGTGCCACACCATCAAGGCAGCTCCAACTTATATCAGTTCGGGCGCAACTGGGTATGTGGTTTGCTTCATGATTCATGCAATTCATTCATCATGCTAGCTTGAGCCCTTTAATTACTAATTTTCATTGTTTCTTTCTTTCAGGCACGCTACAATAAGGCGGATAAGGTGCCAGAGGTGTACGACCTGTATGCCATGGCCCACACTGCCTCTTTCAAGAAAGTCAAGGCTTTCTCTCAGTCTGACCTCGATGATGCAAACAACTTCACCAACATCTCCTCCCACAACAAGCTCGTGAGATATAGAGATGAGGGGAAGGCGAGGAAAGGGGAGGACTTTAACCCGAGCCAGGGTCCCATTGATCCAGAGTTGTTGATGATATCTGGTGGCGGGAGGTCCCATGGCTCCATAGCCATTGGAGATGGACTTATCCGTTGTCCTAGCACTCTCCCAGAGATCAAGGCGCGCCAGTCGAGCTCCGCTCCTGAGATAAGGCCTCGTGAACGGCCAGTGCAACTCGGCATCAAGGTTAGTGATACGTACTCAGTTATCTTTCTCCATTACATTCTGTGCGCTTCCATCAATGATTACAAATGGTCATGTGAGTGGTGTTGTAGGCTGCTATACAGAGTGAGAGTGATAGAACGGAGAAACTTCTGGCGGAGGCGGCGGAGAGGCAGCGGGAGTTGGAGGAGAGGACGACAAAGATGATGGAGGAGGAGAGGGCACGGAATGACATGCAGGCAAGGGCCATGTACGAGCTCCTTGTGGTAAGTTTCTTCTGCAGATTAGCCAAAACATTCATGTAGTGTTTGTCTCATTACTAACTAGTATGACTGAGTCGTCAAAACCAAATGTGCAGTCTGTGTGCGAGAAGACAGGTCAGACCGCTCTGCCGATGCCAGTGATTGCTCCTGGGACCACGGTGAGTTTTATTGAATGGACATTACTTGCTAGTCTTAACATTTGAGTGTCATCATGCTAACAAGACATTGGAAATGATCTTTGGTCCAGCGTAACTCCAGACAAGCATCGCACGATCCTTCTCCAGCTACCGACACGAGACACCCCGCTCCTACACCTCCTACATCTTGGTAAGTTTATCTAGTGTTTTGCTTAACACATGCATAAAGACCTAGACTTAGCTTTATTTCCTCCAATGCTTACCATAATGACCTAGACTTAGCTTCTTCACCTCCAAAATGACTTAATAAGCTTACTGACCTCCAAAACCATCCATTTTACCTAAGTTAGCTCTAAAACGATCTGTACTTAGCTTTGTTTCCTCCAAAATGACCAAAGTTAGCTCTAATATGCTTAGTTAACTAGGTTTGCTCAATAATGACATGTACTTAGCTTACTTATGTCAAAAATGGCATAATTAGCTTAGTTAGCTCATAAACGATCCATTTTACCTAAGTTAGTTCTAAAATGATCCATTTTACCTTACTTAGCTCATAAACGATCCATTTTACCTACGTTAGCTCTAAAATGACCCATTTAACCTTACTTAGCTCATAAATGATCCATTCTACCCAAGTTAGCTCTAAACTGACCCATTTTACCTAGGTTAGCTCCAAAATGATCCATCTTACCTAGGTTACCTCTAAAATGATGCATTTTACCTAAGTTTGCTCATAAGCGATCCATTGCACCTAGGTTAGCTCATAAACGATCCATTTCACCTAAGTTAGCTCACAAATGATCAATTTCACCTAAATTAGCTCATAAATGTCATATATTCTTCTTCTTCTTCATTTTCTTCTTCTTCTTCTTCTTCTAATCTTCTTCTTCTTCTAATCTTCTTCTTCTAACTTTCTTATTTCCCATTTTGCAGAATTCATTCACTTCACGGAAGCTTGCATAGATGGAGTGCTTGTTTGGATGAACTATGTTTCCTTTGTATCTATGAACTATACATGTATGGTAGGATGACACTATTGTAATATGTATGGTTGGATGCATGTATGTCGAACTTGCTATGTATGGTTGATGGAACTATGCATGTATGATGAAATTATATGTGTTGGATATCTCATATGTTTGCTGTGAACTTGCCATGTGAAAAATATATATGTATCATCTATTTGCTGTGAAAATGGTTGGGTATATGAAAAAACAGAGGCAGTGCAGGCTCTTTGCCGTCTGCCACTGACGGCAACGGGCTCTTTGCCGTCTGCCGCTGACGGCAAAGAAGCCACGTGGCATCCAGCTGTGCTTCCTGGGAGCTGACCCATTTGGTCAGTTTGCCTACAGGGGCAGACGGCAAAGACTTTGCCGTCAGTGGCGGACGGCAAAGAACCTGCCATGTAGTGACGTATAGATGACATCATACGGCGGACGGCAAAGATCCTAGAAATTTTGCCGTCAGCAGCGGACGGCAAAGGCCTTCCGTTAGCCACTTAACGGACTGACAGCGCAATTATTGCCGTCCGCTCTCTTTGCCGTCTGCCGCGCTCTCTTTGTCGTCCGCCGCAGACGGCAAAGACTTTGCCGTCAGTAGCAGACGACAAAGTAGCTGTTTACCGAAGCCTACTTTGCCGGAGCCTTTTGCCGTCCGTGGCTGACGGCAAAGGCCTTTGCCGTCCGCCGTTCGGGCCTTTGCCGTCCGCCGTAGCGGACGGCAAAGTAGCTGATTCCTGTAGTGGGAGCCCCCTCCTGGCACGCCCAGGTGGGTTGTCCCCACCTGGTGGCCCCGCAGACCTCAACCCTGATACTATAAAATCCCATATTTCTAGAAAAAGTCAGGAAGAAAGAATTATCGCGATCCACGAGACAGAGCCGTCATCACCTCTTGTTCTTCATCAGGAGGCCAGATCTAGAGTCTGTTTGGAGCTTCGAAGAGGGGGGGTCTTCGTTCTTCGTCATCACCAACCCTTATCCATTGCCAATTCCATGATGCTCCCCACCGGGAGTGAGTAATTCCTTCGTAGGCTCGCTGGTTAGTGAGGAGTTGGATGAGATTCATCATGTAATTGAGTTAGTTTTGTTAGGGCATGATCCCTAGTATCCACTATTTTCTAAGATTGATGTTGCTATGACTTTGCCATGCTTAATGCTTGTCACTTTGGGCCTGGGTGTCATGATTTCATATCTGAACCATTTATGTTATCACCATTATATCCATGTTCTAGATCTGATCTTGCAAGTTATAGTCACCTACTACGTGTTATGATCCAGCAACCTCGGAGTGACAATAGTCGGGACCACTCCTGGTGATGACCATAGTTTGAGGAGTTCATGTATTCATTATGTGCTAATGCTTTGTTCTGGTACTCTATTAAAAGGAGGTCTTAATATCCCTTAGTTTCCAATTGGACCCCGCTGCCACGGGAGGGTAGGACAAAAGATGTCATGCAAGTTCTTTCCATAAGCACGTATGACTATTTATGAAATACATGCCTACATTATATTGATGAACTGGAGCTAGTGCTGTATCGCCCTAGGTTATAACTATCACATGATGAATATCATCCAACAAATCATCGATCCAATGCCTACGAATTTATCTTATATTGTTCTTGCTAAGTTACCATTCCTATCGACTGTTGCACTTGTTACAAAACAACAACTATCACTGTTACCGTTGCTGTTACTGCTATCACTACTATCAAAACTATCATATTACTTTGCTACTGATCACGTTGGTGCAGATAATTAATCTCCATGTGTGGTTGAATTGACAACTCAGCTGCTAATACGTTCAAATATTCTTTGGCTCCCCTTGTGTCGAATCTATAATTTTGGGTTGAATACTCTACCCTCAAAAACTGTTGCGATCCCCTATACTTGTGGGTTATCAGTGGCTTGCACAGCATGGTAAGAAGGATGGAAATGCTTCTTCAGGCAAAGGTACACTTGTTGCATATGTTATAGACATTTACCTTGCTGACATACCTAGTAGAGCTCTTGGGTATTTGTTACCGGATTGGTTGTTCATATTTGCAACTCAACGCAAGGGCTGGTAAGAACTAGGCGTGGGGCACAAGGGGAGATTGACATCAGGGTCAGCAACAAAGCAAGAGTTGCTGCATTGGAGGTCGGCACCATGCAGCTCCAGCTTCCTTCTAGATTTATTTTGGAATTGAATAACTGTTATTACATTCCTGCACTTAGTCGGAACATTATTTCCGCCTCATGCTTGATGAGTCAGGGTTATGAATTCAATTTAAAGGACAATGGTTGTTCAATTTATATGAATGGCATGTTCCACGGCTATGCACCCATTGTTGATGGGCTATTTATATTGAATCTAGAATAGGAACCGGTCTATAACGTGAATGTCAAGAGGCATAAGCCCAATGGGATAAATCCGACATACTTCTGGCATTGCTGGCTTGGACACATTAGTCTAAAATGCATGAAGAAGCTCCATGATGATGGGCTCCTAACTTCGTCCGATTTTGAGTCGTTCGAGACATGCGAGTCATGCTTGCTCGGCAAGATTATTAAGTCTCCTTTCGCAAAGAGTTGTGAGAGGGCGTCCGAGCTATTGGAACTTATACATAGTAATGTATGTGGTCCAATGAGCACAGCTGCCAGAGGTGGCTATCAGTACTCTGTGACTTTTACCAACGACTTGAGTAGATATGGATATATCTATTTGATGAGGCACAAGTCAGAAACTTTTGAAAGGTTCAAAGAGTTTCAGAACGAGGTTGAGAATCAGCTCGGCAAGACTATAAAACTTCTACGATTAGATCGTGGAGGTGAGTACATGAGCCAGGAGTTTGATGATCATCTGAAAAGCCGAGGTATAGTATCTCAGCTCACACCTCCGGGTATGCCACAGAGAAATGGCGTGTCGGAACGGAGGAATAGGACCTTGTTGGACATGGTCTGGTCAATGATGAGCAAATCAGATTTACCCTTGTCATTCTGGGATACACTCTAGAAATTGCAGCTTTCACACTTAACAGGGTACCATCAAAATCCGTAGACAAGACACCACATGAGATGTGGACCAGGAAGAGTCCCAGTTTGTCTTTTCTAAAGATCTGGGGATATGAAGAATTTGTTAAGCGACTTATGTTAGACAAGCTTACACCCAAGTCAGATAAATGCATACTCATGGGATATCTGAGGGAAACCTTGGGAAACCGCAAAGAGAACAAAGTGTTTGTTGCTCGGAATGGGGTTTTCCTTGAGAAAGAGTTTCTCAGTTGGGAGGCTAGTGGGAGGAAGGTCCGACTCAAAGAAATTCGAGTACCACTCGGGGGCGGCTCGACGGGTGACGAGATCATACCAGAGCCAGTCGGGGAACCCGTGGTGGAAACGGCACCGGAACCACGGAGGTCGGAAAGATTGCATAGAGTGCATGATGTATTGTTTCTAGAAAGTGACGAGCCGGCCACTTATGTGAAAGCGATGGTGAGCCTGGATTCGAAGGCATGGCTAGAGGCCATGAGATCTAAGTTAAAGTCCATGGATGAGAATCAAGTCTGGGACTTGGTTGATCCGCCGCCTGGCGTAAAGGCCATTGGTTGCAAATGGGTCTTTAAGAAGAAAACTGATGTTGATGGAAATGTTCAAATCCACAAAGCTCGGTTTGTCTCTAAAGGTTATGGACAAGTTCAAGGAATTGACTATGACGAGACTTACTCGCCGGTAGCGAAGCTGAAGTCGGTAAGGATCGTACTAGCTATAGCTGCGTATTTCAATTACGAGATATGGCAGATGGATGTCAAAACGGCTTTCCTTCACGGAAATTTAGCCGTGGACGTGTATATGATACAACCCGAGGGTTTTGTTGATCCGACTAGCACTAGTAAGGTATGCAAGCTCAAGAGATCCATTTATGGGTTGAGGCAAGCATCTCACAGTTGAACATTCGTTTTGATGAGGTTGCCACTAGTCTTGGTTTCATCAAAAGTGATGAGGAAGCTTGTTTATACAAGCAGATAAGTGGGAGCTCGATATTGTTTTTGGTCTTGTATATGGATGACATACTACTGATCGGAAATGATGTTTCGATGCTGAACTCGGTTAAGGAATTATCGAATGGCAAGTTTTCAATAAAGGACCTTGGTGAGGCAGTTTACATTTTAGGCATCAAGATCTATCAAGATAGATCGAGGAGGCTACTTGGCTTGAGCCAGAGCATGTACATTGATAAAGTGTTGAAGCGGTTCAACATGAGTGAGGCCAAGAAAGGGCTCTTGCCTGTCTCACATGGTATAAGGCTAAGCGAGACTCGGAGTCCTTCGACATCTGATGAGCGAAGTAGGATGAGTCAGATTCCGTATGCCTCGGCAATTGGATCCATCATGTATGCCATGATATGTACACGACCTGATGTTGCTTTTGCAATAAGCCTAACAAGAAGATACCAGGCCAACCCAGGTGAGAGTCACTGGGCAGCGGTGAAGACTATTTTGAAGTACCTGAAAAGGACTAAAGAGATGGTCCTAGTTTATGGAGGTGATGAAGAGCTCGTTGAGGGAGTCCGGGATTAGGGGGTCTCCGGACAGCCGGACTCTATCCTTTGGCTGGACTGTTGGACTATGATGATACAAGATTGAAGACTTCGTCTCGTGTCCGGATGGGACTCTACTTGGCGTGGAAGGCAAGCTAGGCAGTACGGATATGGATATCTCCTCCTTTGTAACCGGCCTTGTGTAACCCTAGCCCCCTCCAGTGTCTATATAAACCAGAGGGTTTTAGTCCGTAGGACAACATACAATCATACCATAGGCTAGCTTTTAGGGTTTAGCCTCTCCGGTCTCGTGGTAGATCAACTCTTGTAATACCCATATCATCAAGAATAAATCAAGCAGGACGTAGTGTTCTACCTCATCAAGAGGGCCCGAACCTGGGTAAAACATCGTGTCCCCTGCCTCCTGTTACCATCCGCCTTAGACGCATAGTTCGGGACCCCCTACCCAAGATCTGCCAGTTTTGACACCGACATTGGTGCTATCATTGAGAGTTCCTCTGTGTCGTTGCCGTTAGGCTTGATGGCTCCTACGATCATCGATAGCGATGCAGTCCAGGGTGAGACTTTTCTCCCCGGACAGATATTTATGTTCGGCGGCTTCGCACTGCGGGCCAACTCACTTGGCCATCTGGAGGAGATCAAAATTTACGCCCCTGGCCACCAGGTCAGGTTTGGAAGCTTAAACTACATGGCCAATATCCGCGGGGACTTGATCTTCGACGGATTCGATCCTCAGCCTTGTAGGTCACACGGTCACAATGAGTACGATTTAGCTCTACCATCGGACAGTGTTCAGGAGATCGCATCGGCAGCCACTCCGACCCTCAATTCGGAGCCAGTTGCGCCGTCCATGGATGGGTGGATGGACCACGCCACGGAGGCCTTATCCTCAGCGGCGATCGAGCCGAACATCGACCTTACCCTGCACAAGAGCCATGTTGTCAAACTGCCAGACCCTTCTCCGGCCACAGACTCCGAACCGCCTGCACCCGTTCCTAGCGAATCCGATTGGGCGCCGATCATGGAGTTTACCTCCGTGGATATTTTTCAGCACTCGCCCTTTGGCGACATACTGAACTCATTAAGGTCTCTCTCCTTGTCAGAAGTTTCCTGGACGAACTATGTCCGGTAGGATTGGGGTGCGGATGACGAAGAAATTCGCTTCCCACCCACCACCCACTTAGTGGCCACCGTCGACGACTTATCCGACATGCTCGACTTCGACTCCGAAGACATCGATGGTATGGACGACGATGCGGGGGACGAAGAGGAACCACTGCCCACAGGGCACTGGACAGCCACCTCAGCATACGATATATACATGGTGGACACACCCAAAGAAGGCAATGGCGATGAGACAGCGGAGGATGACCCCTCCAAGAAGCAACCCAAGCGCCGACGTCAGCGGCGCCGCTCTAAGTCCCACCAAAGCAAAAGTGGTGATACTGGCACAGGAGATAATAGCACTCCAGATAGTGCCGAAGATAGCAACAATCCCCCCAGCACGATTTAGGGCAGGAGGAGGGAGAAGCCAGCCCTCCTGAGAGAGCGGCAGATGAAGAGGAGGAGCATGATAATTACATGCCTCTCTCCGAAGACGAGGCAATCCTTGACGATGACGAATTCGTCGTGCCAGAGGATCCCATCGAACAAGAGCGCTTCAAGCGCCGGCTTATAGCCACGACAAATAGCCTTAAGAAAAAGCAGCAGCAGCTTCAAGCTGATCAAGATCTGCTAGTTGACAGATGGACTGAAGTCCTTGCGGCCAAGGAATATAAACTCGAACGCCCCTCCAAGAGTTACCCAAAATGCAGGTTGCTACCCCGACTGGAGGAAGAGGCATATGACTCGGCTGATCGGCCACCTCGTGGCCGCGACAGAGAGGCATTCCAGCCAAAAGCTCAGCCTGCACCCCGACGCCATTCAAATAAAAAGGCATGGGGAAAAGTGCCAGACCTGCGAGACGTATTGGAGGACAAAGCAAAACATGCAAGATCGATCTACGGATCATAAGGGTGCGCCACTATGCGAGACGATAATCGTCACGCTGGATACAGTAAAAGTAAATCCGGCCGGGCCGAGCACAATGGGCAAGACTCATTAGAGCTGCGTCGCGATATAGCCCAGTACAGAGGCGCCGCACACCCCTTATGCTTCACAGACGAAGTAATGGATCATCAAATCCCAGAGGGTTTCAAACCCGTAAATATAGAATCATACGATGACGCAACATATCCCGCGGTATGGATCGAGGATTTCCTCATGCATATCCACATGGCACGCGGTGACGATCTACACGCCATTAAATACCTCCCACTCAAACTCAAAGGACTAGCTCAGCATTGGCTCAATAGCTTGCCAGTAGAGTCGATTGGCTGTTGGGAAGATCTGGAAGCCGCATTCCTCGACAACTTTCAGGGAACTTATGTGCGACCACCAGATGCCGATGACTTGAGCCACATAATCCAGCAGCCAGAGGAATCGGCCAGGCAATTCTGGACATGGTTCCTAACAAAAAAAATCAAATCGTCGACTGTCCGGATGCGGAGGCCCTAGCAGCTTTCAAGCACAACATCCACGACGAGTGGCTAGCCCGGCACCTTGGTCAGGAAAAGCCAAAATCAATGGAAGCCCTCACGACACTCATGACCCGCTTTTGTGCGGGAGAAGATAGCTGGCTGGCTCGCAGTAATAACATAGCAAAGAACCATGGTACTTCGAATACCAAGGACGGCAATAGCAGGTCACGTCGCAACAAACATAAGCGCCGCATTATTAACAACGACAATACCGAGGATACGGCAGTCAATACCGGATTCAAAGGCTCTAAACCCGGTCAGCAGAAAAAGCCATTCAAAAGAAGCACTCCGGGCCCGTCTAGTTTGGACCGTATACTCGATCGCTGATGTCAAATACACGGTACCCCCAACAAGCCAGTCAACCACACCAACAGGGATTGTTGGGTGTTCAAGCAGGTCGGCAAGTTAAATGCCGAAAACAAAGACAAGGGGCCACATAGCGATGACGAGGAAGAGCCCCGGCAGCCGAACACCGGAGGACAGAAGAGATTTCCCCCACAAGTGTGGACAGTGAACATGATATATGCAACCCACATCCCCAAGAGGGAGCGGAAGCATGCGCTCAGGGACGTATATGCGTTGGAGCCAGTCGCCCCAAAGTTCAACCCATGGTCCTCCTGTCTGATCACCTTCGATCACAGGGACCACCCCACTAGTATCCGTCATGGCGGATTTGCCGCACTGGTCTTAGACCCAATCATTGACGGATTTCTTATGGATGGCGGCAGCAGCCTGAACCTGCTTTACCAGGACACAGTGCGCAAAATGGGTATAGACCCCTCAAGGATCAAACCCACAAAAACAACCTTTAAAGGCGTCATACCAGGTGTAGAGGCCCATTGCACAGGCTCAGTCACACTAGAAGTGGTCTTCGAATCCCCGGATAACTTCTGAAGCGAAGAGTTAATCTTCGACATAGTCCCGTTCCGCAATGGTTATCATGCACTGCTCGGGCGAACCGCATTTGCGAGATTCAATGCGGTAGCACATTATGCATACCTCAAGCTCAAGATGCCAGGACCTCGGGGGGGTCATTAAAGTTAATGGAAACACAGAGCGCTCTCTCCGAAGGGAGGAGCACACTGCGGCCCTCGCAGCAGAAGCGCAAAGCAACCTTTTAAGGAAAACCACTAGTTCGGCGATTAAGGACCCGGACAACTTCAAGCGTGCCCGGAGTAATCGGCAACAAGACCGCCTGGCACGTTCCAAGCTTGCATAGCAATGCGGCCCCCACCCCAGCCCCGGCCAAACAGCGAAATCAGTGCCGCGCGTACATAATTACGCATTGAAAATACCGTGGGCATAGGTGGGGAGGGGGGGCACGACTACGGCACGCCCCAAGATGCGGCTTAACCGCACCAGGGGCTTCATGCTTTATTATTTTTCTCTCTTTCAGGACATTAATCTTTGGAAACCCTGTTCGGCAGTATGATTGCCGAACACATGATGCAGCAACCAAGGAGGTAGAAAGCTACGTTGCACCACGGAATTTCTTGGTGCATTACGATAACGAATACTTGCTTTAATGCCATTCCTCAGCTTGCCCGTGGAAGGGACATGTCAAATAGTCCTACTCTTTGCTTATCGCACTATCTGTATCATTCCGCTTTAACGCACCTTTTTGAATAAACAATGCATAGCATTAAGCCTATTATTGCATTCTTCTTTTTTATATGTATATGTTCATTCATGACATCCAGCATCCGTACACTCTGGTACAGCCAATACGCTAGGGGCTTAAGCATACCCCATAATACGGCATGAGACGTTCGAACACTTTCGATAGTGCGGCACCCCAAACTTATAGCATTATATGCATCAGCTCCGAATCATGTCTTGGGTCAATAGTTGGGTTTGCCCGGCTCCCATGTTTTGGTACCTTACGTTCCGCTATATCGGCTAAGGTAGCACTGGGAGAACTACTGTGATTGTGCCCCAGTTCTGCTAGGCTAAGCACCTCAGTAGAGAAAGCTAAAGCTGACTGTCATGATAAGGCGAGAGACTGGTCACTATTCGAGAGGTTTTCGAGTCCTTAAAGACGTATGCCGCTTAGAGCGAGGAGTCGGCCCTGTCCGGCTTAAGGCGTGTATCGTGCCCTGAATTCGGCCTTCCGAACACTAGGGGCATCGCCTAAATTTAAAATTATAGAATTCTATGACTAAGTGAGAGTGATAATGCATTATAGTCTGATTGCCTTGTTCGTTGTGCTGAGCACTTCCCTTGAAGGACCCAAAAATGGGAACAAGAGTGCTCAGGTTTATCCTGAACACCCCAGCACTCGTGGCATGGGGGCAGAAGCCGACGACTAGCCATCTCTCAGATTTGATAAACAGCCGAACAGAAGGTAATATTTTAAATTCAAACAAGTGTTGCATAGCGCATATGAACAAGTTTTCATGAATACAGGATTACACGAGCGAGTTCACTCAAATATTATATCTTTCGTACACTCGTCTGCTACGAGATGAGCACCCTTCAGGACACCCTCATAGTACATCTTGGGGTGGCGATGCTCCTTGCCCTGTGGCGGCCCCTCCTTTACCAGCTTCACAGCGTCCATCTTGGCCCAGTGCACCTTCGCACGGGCAAAAGCCCAGCGTGCACCTTCGATGCAGACGGACCGCTTGATGACTTCCAGCCATGGGCAGGCATCCACGAGCCGCCTCACCAGGCCGAAGTAGCTGTTTGGGAGGGCATCGCCAGGCCACATCCGGACTATAAAGCCCTTCATGGCCTGTTCGGCCGCCTTGTGCAACTCGACCAGTTGCTTCAGCTAGTCGCTCAGAGGCACTGGGTGTTTGGTCTCAGTATATTGAGACCAGAACAACTTCTCCGTTGAGCTTCCCTCCTCGGCTGGTAAAACTATGCGGCATCCGACACGCTGCGGGGCAAATCTGCGAATGCTCCTGGAGAACTCCGGATTCGGGTAAGTAACAAGTAATTTACTTTCACATGCTTACTTTGCATATAGAATGCCTTACCCGCCGCTATCTTCTTCATCGCATCAATCTCCTGGAGGGCCTTTCGGGCTTCGGCCTTGGCATTCTTTGCGCTCACGAGGGCCGTGGCAAACTCGGACTCTCGCGTCTTCAAGTCAAGCTCCAACGCCTCGTGCTTCGTCACAAGAGCGTGGAGCTCTTGCTGCACCTCACCCGCGCGAGCCTCCTGCCTTTCCCGCTCGATGCGCTCCTTGGCCGCTTTTCTTTCGGCCTTGGATAGCGCTTGCTTCAGGGTCGCCACCTTGTTCATGGCCCCTGGCAAATTTACGGTGATCCTGTCATTTTGCAATCGCATTCTTTTTATATATCCATAGACTAGCTACTATTTACCTTTGTTCTCCTCGAGCTGCCTCTTAGCAAGGCCGAGCTCTTTCTGGGACCCTTGGAGGTCCTGCTTCAGTACGGCGACCTCCGCAGTCAGTGCGGCAGAGGCCAGCAGCGAAGCCTGCATACGCATATAGACACACTTATATTAGACTCCTGCGATATTGTTTGATCCTCTGTTCGGCTTTTCTTTGTGAACACCGAACAGAGCATCAGGGGCTACTGTCTATGCGGTAATATTTTTCCTACATCTTAAACACTTACCTCAAAGCCTGTTAGAAGGCTGGCACAGGCTTCAGTCAGTCTGCTCTTAGCGGACTAAACCTTTTGGACCACCGAAATCATAATAGGGCGGTGCTCCTCGTCGATGGAAGCACGGCGAAGCGCTCCCAGCAGATTGTCCGGTGCCTCTGGATGGACAGAAGTCACCGGCACAGGCATCTTGCCCCTCTTGGAAGGAGGCCGCTTGCCCGAGTCTGGAACCACTGGAGGTTCCGGCGCGGTGTTCGGCTGAGGGCCGAAATCGGAGCCCTCGGGGGCCTTGCTCCCTCTGCTCCCGGAGTCCGGAAGGTCGCCTTGAGGCACCTCCGGGACTGTCTCCCCTCGACCCGGTGCCTCTTGACACAACACCTCGGCGTTGTCCGTAGGGCAAGGGGAGGTGGCGGTCGGAAGTGGATCGCTATCCATATCCGACGAGTCCAGGGAGCCGTCTGACGAAGATACGTCGATATGGGCTCGGGGCGGTCTGCATAATCACAATTCAGCATTAGGAGAAGCAGTGCGACAAAGGAATGCTATGAGTTACTCTGGTATCCGAATACTTACGACTTCGCCAGGGGCTTGGCCCTGAGCAGCCACTCGTCTTCGCCTTCGGCGGCGGTGGTGGAACTGTCCGGAAGGAGAGTCCTTCCCTTCTTGGACCCTTCGGCCTCCCCAGTTGGGGCGGCCTTCCTTTTCTTGTCTCCCCCGACTGGAGGGGGAGCGTCTTCATCTTCCTCCTCATCATCGTGGAAGCAGTGCACCGAGGAGTCATCGGACGATGAGTCTGATATAACCTAGCACCGGGAACTCTTTCGGTTTCCCTTGGCCTTCTTGGTCTTCTCCGGCACCTTGTAAGGAGCCGGAGTCAGCATCTCCGTCAGGAGAGCATCCGCAGTGCCTTCGGGCATAGGGTACGGATAGTTGATCTGCTCCGATGCCTCCACCCAGTCCTGTCAAACGCATGGGAGCTCAGACCTTGCATGAGGTTAACCAATGGGAAGTAACTAACCTACCAGATGTACAAAACTTACCGGATTTGCAGGGCGCTTCGCGCTTAGCCCATGGTCCTCGGTGAGAGAGGGAGGGACCTCGGCGCCCTTAAACAGCACCCTCCAGACGTCTTTATGCGTCATGTCGAAGAGCTCGCTCAGAGTCTGGTGCTGGGCCGGGTCGTACTCCCATAAGTTGAAATCCCGTTGTTGACACGGGAGGATCCGGCGGAAGAGCATGACCTGGACTATGTTGACAAGATTGAGTTTTTTGCTTGTCATGTTCCGGATACATTTTTGGAGTCCTTCCAGCTTTACCGAGGAACCCCAGGACAGGCCCTTCTCCTTCCAAGAAGTGAGCCGCGTGCGGAATCCGGATTGAAACTTGGGGGCCGCCACCCAGTTGGTGTCGCGCGGCTCGATGATGTAGAACCACGTTGATTGCCACCCCTTTATGGTCTCCGCGAAGGAGCCTTCAAGCCATATAACATTGGGCATCTTGCCCACCATGGCTCCGCCGCATTCTGCTTGTTGGCCTCCCACCACCTTCGGCTTGATATTAAAGGTCTTCAGCCACATGCCGAATTGAGGCCGGATTCGGAGGAAAGCCTCACAGACGACGATGAATGCCGAAATGTTGAGGATGAAGTTCGGGGCCAGATCATGAAAGTCCAGCCCGTAGTAGAACATGATACCACGGACGAATAGATGAAGGGGAAACCCCAGTCCACGGAGGAAGTGGTGGAGGAAAACAATCCTCTCATGAGGTTCTGGGGTAGGAACGATCTGCCCCGCAGCAGGCAGCCGATGCGCGATATTCGCGACTAAGTATCCGGCGCCGCGCAGTGTTTTGATGTGCCCCTTTGTAACGGAGGAAGCCATCCATTTGCCCCCCGCTCCGGACATGTTTGGAGAAGATTTAGGGGAAGGATGTGGACTTGGGCGTTGGAGCTCGAGTGCGCAAGAACGGATGAGCAAGGAGGAAGAAGGCATGGGTAGAGAAAGGTTAAACCTTATCCCTTTATAAGGGCGGCCGAAACTATGCGCCCCCACTAGCCTAGTAAAACTCGGTTATCCCCCAAGCGCCGTAATCGATGGCGCGTGTCGGTGTACAAAAAGAGGGGTACGCTTTTTGTACCCCTTTAACTGTGCACGGGCAGTCTGAGCCACGGGCACCACCACACTAAGCAAGGCAAGGGAGGTGAGCCAAGGTAAGGCCGAAGCTCAGGAGAAGCAGAATGACGCCAAGGCCAAGACCACAAAGAGCGAAGGGGACGAAGTGGACCCCCCGGCAAGATCCTTGCCGGGAGGCGGTTTTAGCAAACCCGGCAAGACCCTTGCCGTGGCAGCTCGCCCCACACCTAAGGAGTGAATCACCCTTGAGTCCTGTGCCCCCATGGGGCAAGGATTCGGGAGACATCCCCGTGGTGGCATGCAGATCTTTGTGTAGACATTCAAGATCAGATACACCCTTTAGAAGATGATGATCCTTGGCGGGATCCCAGCCAAGGAGGACCACAAGGCCCCCAGCAAGATCCTTGCCGGGGATGACAGCAGGCGCCACGGCAAGACCCTTGCCAGGGCCTCGGCAAGGCCCTTGCCAAGAACACCCGTAGGGCCACCATCAGGCCCACGCCAGTCAAACCTCCACTGCCATTCGCATGCAGCTGCCGACTCAACCAGCTCGGCAGGAACCTGCGTGGCGGCATGCGGATCTTCGTGGAGACCCACCATTGCGCCACCTCAGCTGCCTGCCTGCCTACATGGCACCGCGGGCGCCGCTGGCCAGGGAACATGTCGACATGAGAGGGAGCGGCGATGGACGAGATAGGGCTCTCCCACGTCCCCGGTAAAGCAAGGACACCTGGGCAAGACGCACTAAATGAGCCTTGTCATGTACTACGAGGGATAACCTCATATCATTGTACCCTTTCCACCTCCTGTGTGCCACTGTGGCAACCACTTTCCTATAAAAGGAGTCCCGAGGCGACCATGAGGAGGATTCGGCTTTTTGGAGCTCCTCACGCCCCATAACTAGCTCAAGAACACATATATACAATCCACCAAAGCAGGAGTAGGGTTTTATGCATCCCCGCGGCCCGAACCTGGATAAACGAACCGTGTGCTATCTGTTTGATCCGCTCTTCTCACGACCCCGCGCCCCACAACCGTAGTAGGGATTCTTGTGATCCCATAGGTGTCGTTCCCACCGACATCTTTGGCGCGCCAGGTAGGGGGCGCAGTTGTGAGAATTGGCTCTAGTAGTTATCCCGGCACTCCTTCATCTTCGTGACCCTTGAAGAAGAAAGGAGGCGAGAAGATCGACACTCAAGCGATCGCAAACAGAAGCTAAGTTGCACTGAACCCTTATTTGTGCTACCCTTCTTATTTGAGGTTATCCCCCCCCCCCCGGAGATATTTGCTTTGTATGAGAAACCTACACGCCAGGGGGCTCTACCACGATCGGCAACGCCCTTGCCCTGTTTCGAGTCCGCTCAACAGCTCAAGCGGCTGCGTCGAGAATGGCAGAGTAGCCTTCCGCGATCAGCGACGCCCCCGATTCTGACTCGAGTCAAGCTCGACAGTTCGAGCGGCCGCGTTCAGAACGGAAATGTGGCTCGTCTGGCAGGACGCGTACCCGGCTGGCCATGGGGATCCATCCCCAAAACGCCGCTAGGGGCTTCCGCGCTAGCAAGCCTTGCCGACCGACGTAGGGCACGCATACAAAGAGGAATTGAACGAGGAAATAACATGCATGAAAATTAAGAGTACTTCAAAGTTATATTACACCACATCATAGCAACAGTTCTAACTAAAGATAAAATTTGTCTTGGTCGGGAACCCGCAGCGGCGAAGAAGAACAGGATGCCTAATCCCGGCGCTGGCCTTCCGCCCTCTTGATTTCGTCGATGCAGTTGGTGATGGGCTTGATGCGCTCCTTGAGCACCGCGAGGTCAGCACCATCCGGCAAGCTCTTCATCGCGGCCGCGAAGTCAAGATCGGGATTCCAGTACGCCGTCTTGGTGAGGACCTTGGTCACGACCCTATGGCAAAGTCACCGGGCCTCCTCGGCCAGCATGGCCGTCCTGTTGGAGTGAAGATAAGCCAAGGCTCCGGGGACGCCCTCGAAGAACAGGGTCAACTTGGTGTTGACGGTCCCGCTGTGCTCAGGGGCGTACGTCACGTGTGGCATCCCCATTGTGGCCAACTGCGAGGTGACCCTGCCGGCGACCTCCTCCAGACGGCTGATCCATCTGTTCTCGCCCGCCACATAATCCTGGTGAGAGGCGGCCTCGTTCGCCCCCAGCTGCTTCTCCTCCTCCAGGCTCCTGGTCAAGGTCTCCTCCCGAGCCCTACTCTCCGGCAGCATCTTCTCGAGATCCTCCAGCTTCAGCTTGAGGTCTCTGACAGAGTTTTGCGTTTCGGAGAGCTCCCCAGCCCTGCTGATGACCGTTCCTTGTGCCTCCACCAAGGCGCTGTTCAGCGTGCTCTTCTCGTTGGACAGCTTGAGGGCCTGCTCCTTCAGCTCGTCCTGCGCCACCTCCAACTCCCTTACCTTGCCGGCATGGGCCAGAGCCTGGGCATCGAGTGCCTCCTTGTGCCTCTGCTCCAGCTCGCGAGTCCACCGCGTGACAAGGGCCTGGAGCTCCTCATCCTTGCCACGGAGCGCTGCGGCAAGCTTCGCCTCACGCGCGGTGAGGTCCTCTTCCTAGGAATCCAAGGTGGCTTGATGCTGGTTCCGGGCGGCCTCGGCCGCAGCAGCCAAGTTTGCCGCCTTTTCCTGGGCCTTCTCAATGTCGGCCATCTTCATGGTGAGCTCCACATCGCGCTCGGCCAGTTTCTCCTGAAAGGCCCTCTGCTCCTTGCGAGCCTGGTGGAACCAGGTCTGCGTCTCGGCAACGCGCGCCTTGAAGTCCACCTCCGCGTTGTCCACCGTTGCCATCCTGGACTTGACCTTGTCCAGGCGAGCACGGTAGAGCACTTGGAGCTTCCGGAAATTGGCCCCCATGGCACGGAAAAGCTGCTCTTCTGGAGAACCGTCGCCACCAACGCCCGGCTCATCAACCACCTCGAGCCCGATGGCGGCAAGCACCTCGCCATCGAAAACTTCCCCTTCAGCGGGTGCCCGGCTTGACGCCCCTGGGAGGTGGACGAAGAGATCGTCGCCCACCTTCAGATATCTGCCGAGGCCCGAGGTTGAGGAGGAGGGAGGCTGGTCACCCACCACCTCTTCCTCGGCGGAGGCCTTGCCGGCCTCACCGGCAGGTCCACCGCTGGCGCCCTCGGCAGAAGCCTCGTTGGTCGCCTTGGCGGCCCCGCCGCGGTGTCCTCGGCAGCATCCTTGGCGGCCTCCTCAGCAATGTTCCCAGCAACGGTATCCACGTCCTCCATACCTGTTGAAGGAGGGCCTGGGCAGCAACGGGAGCAATGAAGCCAAGAAAAGAATAAGGGAAAAACATTGACGAAGGACAGGCGACTCACTAGTGCCAGGCTGTGAAGCAGAAGTCCCCTGTCCGCCAGCATTTAGCGCCGTGGCAGAGCTACCAGTGCCCAAGTTCCCCTCTTCCTCCATGGGTGTGGGCTCCGTGCCTGATGCTCTTGCCGGGAACGCCCCCCGCGGCACCGTAGTCGATGGGGGTGGTGTGTCAGGAGTAGCCCTCTATGGCTCCTCCTGCTGCCGCTCCCCTCCTGCAAACCCGACAAGGTCAGCATCATAGCATCGAGCACCTACCACATGTCGAGTAAGAAGAGGGTGACGAACTTACGCTGGGGGCTGCGCCGGGGGCTGCTGTCCGGGCTGCTCAGCACCACCAGTGGTGTCTTTGAAGCCCCAGCCAGGGCTGGCTGCTCGCTGAGGTCCTCGCCCTTTTCACCCTCTGGGCCAACGTCTCTGTCTCCCTACGGAAGCAAAAATGGATCAAGACAAGCGACCCAATTTGAGGAAATGGAAATGACAGTAAGGAACGGAGAACTTACTCGTCATCCATCTCCTCCTCTTCCACTAGTTTCTTTTTCCTCTCGGGGCTGAGAGGCCCGAGATCAAAAGGGAGCTCCACATCATCATCCGAGTCGATGCCTGCCGGAGGAGGCGAAGGAGGCGACGGGGTTTGTGCGCGCCCGGATGAGGAAGGGGCTGTTGTCTTCTTCTTCTCAGCGACCTTCGTCAGCCTCTTGGCTGCTGTGGCCCTCGTGTGGTGCCCAGACCCCTCCAGGGTCAATTGAGGCCGTGCAGCCCTACCGGGCCGGACTGGCTCACCGGAGCCAGCCCGCCGCGGGACTTGCCCTCTTCCCCTGGTTGGCGTCGAGCCCGCCGCCACGCCCTCCTCCTCCTCCCCCGATGACTCATCGGCTGCGTCTTCGACGAGCGGAGATCCAGTGTCGGTGCTGCTAACCTCCCCGGAGGCCGCCGCCCACCGGGTGAGCTCCTCTTCCTCCACCGCCGTTGCGGCCTTGTCCTCCACGCCCCCGGCACTGTCGGCCTCCATGGCAAGTTGTGCCTCCCTCGCTCTAGTGGTGATTTAGTCCAGCTCTGCATGGGTGGTGTCCATGATAAGCCACCGCTCGGCGTCGGCATTGACGAACACCTTGATCAAGGTGTCGAAGAATTGCTGCACATCCTTGTCCTTTGGCTCCTCCCAGATCGGGACTGGGCCGTGCGCATTAAAGTCCGGCATCATGGCGGTGATCTCGGACCGACGCGAATTGTTGCACAAGGGACCACCCCTACTGGCAGCTTGAAAAATGGCCCCTTGAGGGCCTTGCCAACCTTTGCGGCAGCCCTCGCGGCCTTGCCGGTTCGCTCGACCTCACCATCGCGACACACATCAAGCTGGAAAAGCCGCTGGCAGAAGTGGGCATGCGCCAGCACTGTGAACTTGTGATCGAGGCCGGGGCGGAGTCGCATAATGTCAGCCGGGTTCATAAAGAGCCAAGCTGGCCTCCCCTTGCTGTGCAACGGGGCGATCCGGCAGCGAATGAAGTCCTCCCCGATCATCTCAAGGGTGAGTCCGGACTGGGTGAGCCGGAGAATCCTGGTGGTGGCGACAGTGAGCCTCCCATCGGCGGCGGCGACATTGCTCCAATCGCTGCCGTGGACCGGCGGCACTCGGCGAACCTTGCAGAATTCCGGCGGGTTTTCATCTTCAATCCAGCACCACCGGCCACGCCATTCCTCCCACCTCTCCTTCACACCATCATCCGGATACGCCCCCTTGGATCTTGGGATCCAGGTGATGCAACCGGAGACGGCTCCTCCCGGCTGGATTCGAGGGAAGAAGTAATGGCGGAAGAGCGCCATGTTTGGCTGCACCCCGGCAAAGCCTTCGCAAAGATGCGCGAAGAAAGCCATGCACGCCACCGCATTCAGAGTAAAATCCAAGAGGCGAAAGCCGAAGGTGCACATAACATCGCAGAAGAAATCGGAGAAAGGGGGCATAACCCGCAAGAAAAGTAATCAACGAAGAAGGGGTACCGATTTGGGGCAGGATCAGCGCAAGTGGCAGGAATGACGCGCATCGCCGGGTGTCCCGAATCCTCTCCCCCCGTCTTCACTCCCCATAGGGGCTTGAAGGAGGCCCGGAGCTCTTGAACATCAACCGTCGAGGGGAAGAAGAAGGCGGACTTCGTCCGGTCCCCCGACAGCGCACTCTCTGGCGGCTCCACCGTCCCGGCGCCCTTAGCCACCCCCTTGCCCTTGGCGAATTTGGGAGCCATGGCGACCAAGAAGTTCAGAGGGCTGAGGAAGGGGGATGTCAAAGCAGTGGCGGCGGGCAACAGCGAAAGCTTAGGAAGGAAGGAAGAGAGGGAACGGCGGCTCTGAGATTGGAAAAGGCACAAGGGAAGAGGAGAAAGTGAGCAGCGCGCCCACGGTTATTCCTTCTTATGGGGGAAAACGCGGGCCGCCTCCTTTCACATTAACTGTGATGTGACGCATGCCCGTGGGAAGAAACCCCACGCATGCTGCCCATGTCACACACGCCTCCCCACGCCGCGCCGCGCGCGGAAGCATGGTAAGTGAGCGCGCGCAGAAACTTACCGCAGTAAAAACCGCCCCGCCTCCCCGCGCACCGTTTTTGGGCCTAGCCCAACGACACGATTGCGCTTATGTGTGGCCCAGGCCCGGGGGCTCCTGTCGGTGTACAAAAAGGGGGTACGCTTTTTGTACCCCTATAACTGTGCACGGGCAGTCTGAGCCAGGGGCACCACCACACTGAGCAAGGCAAGGGAGGTGAGCCAAGGTAAGGCCGAAGCTCAGGAGAAGCAGAACGACGCCAACGCCAAGACCACAAAGAGCGAAGGGGACGACGCAGACCCCCCGGCAAGATCCTTGCCGGGAGGCAGTTTTAGCAAACCCGGCAAGACCCTTGCCATGGCAGCTCGCCCCACACCTACGGAGTGAGTCACCCTTGAGTCCACTGCCCCCGTGGGGCAAGGATTCAGGAGACATCCCCGTGGTGGCATGCAGATCTTTGTGAAGACATTCAAGATCAGATACACCCTTTAGAAGATGATGATCCTTGGCGGGATCCCATCCAAGGAGGACCACAAGGCCCCCGGCAAGAGCCTTGCCGGGGATGACAGCAGGCGCCACGGCAAGACCCTTGCCGGGGCCCCGGCAAGGCCCTTGCCAAGAACACCCGTAGGGCCACCATCAGGCCCACGCCAGTCAAACCTCCACCACCGTTCGCATGCAGCTACCGACCCAACCAGCTAGGCAAGCACCTGCGTGGCGGCATGCGGATCTTCATGGAGACCCACCACTGCGCCACCTCAGCTGCCTGCCTGCCTACATGGCACCGCGGGCGCCGCTGGCCAAGGCGCGTGTCGACACGAGAGGGAGCGGCGACGGACGAGACAGGGCTCTCCCCCGTCCCCGATAAAGCAAGGACACCTGGGCAAGACGCATTAAATGCGCCTTGTCATGTACTGCGAGGGATAACCTCACATCACTGTACCCTTTCCACCTCCTGTGTGCCACTGTGGCAACCCCTTCCTATAAAAGGAGGCCCGAGGCGACCAGGAGGAGGATTCGGCTTTTTGGAGCTCCTCACGCCCCATAGCTAGCTCAAGAACACAGATATACAATCCACCAAAGCAGGAGTAGGGTTTTATGCATCCCCGCGGCCCGAACCTGGATAAACGAACCATGTGCTATCTGTGTGATTCGCTCTTCTCACGACCCCGCGCCCCGCAATCGTAGTAGGGATTCTTGTGATCCCATAGGTGTCGTTCCCATCGACAGCGCGGTTGGGTTACCCACACCCGTATTGATGAGAATACCATAATAAGGGGAACACGATCTCTGCTTTGACAAGACGTGTCAAGAAACTGCCTCGCGCTATGTGCGGGGATAGTTAAAGAAAAACGGTTTGAATAATCGCCGAGCCATGGCATGATGTCATGTTGCCTAAACGTGTTAGTAGATTTGATTTGTGGAAATATTATTCTCTCTATGGTGGTATGTGGAACTTATTTTGCAGGGTCAGACACTATCTTTTTATTTGAACTCTTCTGTGGTATATCCGGAGGAGGAACCCGCCTTGCAATGCCGAAGACAACACTGCGTGCCGGACTCGTTGTCAATGAAGCCTGGTTTAGGGGCTACTAAGGGAGTCCGAGATTAGGGGTTCTCCGAATAGCCGGACTCTATCCTTTGGCCGGACTGTTGGACTATGAAGATACAAGATTGAAGACTTCGTCTCATGTCCGGATGGGACTCTACTTGGCGTGGAAGGCAAGCTAGGCAGTACAGATATGGATATCTCCTCCTTTGTAACCGACCTTGTGTAACCCTAGCCCCCTCCGATGTCTATATAAACCGGAGGTTTTTAGTCCGTAGGACAACATACATTCATACCATAGGCTAGCTTTTAGGGTTTAGCCTCTCCGATCTCGTGGTAGATCAACTCTTGTAATACCCATATCATCAAGAATAAATCAAGTAGGACGTAGGGTTTTACCTCCATCAAGAGGGCCCGAACCTGGGTAAAACATCGTGTCCCCTGCCTCCTGTTACCATCCGCCTTAGACGCACAGTTCAGGACCCCCTACTCAAGATCCGCCGGTTTTGACACCGACACTCGTCGTAAGGGGTTATGTCGATGCTAGTTTCTAGACCGATAGATATTATTGTCGATCACAATCTAGATTCATGTACGTCATGAATAGGGGAGCAGTGAGTTGGATGAGTTCCAAGAAGATACGGTGGCCGATTCTACCACAGAAGCCGAATACATTGCGGCTTGTGAAGCTGCAAAGAAAGGTGTTTGGATCCAGAACTTTCTGGATGATCTTGGTATCTTCCCAGCCTCAGTAAAACCGTTGGACCTTTATTGTGATAATTCTGGTGCCATCGCACAAGCAAAGGAGCCAAGGAGTCACCACAAGACCAGACACATACATCGAAAATATCACCTGATACGAAAGATCGTAAAGAAGGGTGACGATGTTGAGTTATGCGCAATTCACGCGGATGCAAATGTTGCAAATCCGTTGACTAAACCGCTTCCACAACTCAAGCATGAGGGGCACGTTAGAGCCATGGGCATTCGATGTCTATTTGATTGACTCTAGTGCAAGTGGGAGACTATTAGAGATATGCCCTAGAGGCAATCATGTATGATGATATTTCCTATGTATTTATGAATAAAGATAGTCCTTGGACATTATCAATGGTGTGTATCAACAAGTACGTGACTTGTTTGTGGGACTATGCATTGTATGATGACTGTCCTAAAAGGTCCCTAGTCACAAGGGCTGTGTAGACGCGCAGCCGACTAGACAAGCATATGACACGATCGATGGCTTGGTCTCACTAGCCATGGAGCATTGGATTCTAACCGGATAATATGGACTCGGAAGCATCTGGTAGGATTCGACGTAGTCGGGTCCGAGTTGAGATAAGGTCCGAGTCAGATAGACCTAACTATGAGACAGAGTGATATGTCATCTGTGAGTCTCTAGTACTCCGTAGGACAACATACATTCTATGTCCTAAGACCTAAGCCGGCGCATGCACTCGGGATGGTGACAGGCTTGCTTTGGGCCAACCAAACGGTACTCCGTGACTGGGTAGTTACAAAGGTAGGTTTCGGGCTTGTCCAGACCCATGCTGCGAGACATGGTCGAGCAACATGGGATTTTCTCCTCCAAGATAAGCATGGCCATGCAATTAGGATTATGAGATAATCCGGTTTGTGTTCTGCCTCACTGGAATGAGAAAGAGGTCAGGCTAGCACAAGGATGACAGACTCACCTTGCGCCCGACAACATATATCGGGTGGAAAAGGGTACAAAAGTGTGATGTACGGGTTCGCCTAGCCAGCTTCATCGAACACTTGGAGTCGACACGCTTTGCTAGAGGCTGCTACCGACTAGCTGAGTCGGATGTGATCTGACTCACGACCAAGTGAACGAGAACCTAAGGGGTCACGCGCTTAAGGGAAGGAACCTATGAGGCCCGGTCCGACTCCACGAGTCAGAAGTGATCCTACTCGGATTTGGATCCAGGCCAAACAGACTTTAGGCTTTAGGATTCGTGCGAGGCCCAAGTGTTGAGCCCGCGACGGATGCCTATATGAAGCGGGGTGCGGCCCACTCATTCGGTTGATCACTTCAGCACTGTCACTAGGGTTTGCATGTGTTGCGAATAGCCACCTCCACTTGCCGTCGACTGTGTGATCAGACCTAGCAGTCCGCCGCATGGTGTTCCTCCTGCATGTGTGGATACCGTTATAGGCGATGCACTTGTGCCGCTCCGGCAAACCTGTACGTGGGATCCGACTACCGGTTGTTCAAGGGAGATCGGACGAGGAGGAGACGATCCAGGTGGACGCACTTCCCCAACTCTTCTTTCGCTGCACGGGACTGTGAGTCTAGTGGTAACGATCTGTGATCCATCTCCCGTAGCATGTTCTTGGTTGTTCTGCGCGTAGGAAAATTTCATTTGCAGTCGACGCACCCTACCATAGATCCCAACACTTCTCTCTTCAATGGAAAAATCAACGCAAGCTCAAGAAGTAGCAGGAAGAATTTCGTGCGCCGTTGCCAGGGAGGTTCTACATCAAGCCTACAAAGTACCTATCATAAACTCTCATCTATTGCATTACATTATTTTCCATTTGCCTCTCGTTTTCTCTCCCCCACTTCTAAAACATGTCCAAAAAAACACAAAAATAGTTGCCTTTTTATTTGCCTCCTTTTCCGTTTGCCTTTATGTCTTACTTGGTTTGTTTGCTTGTTTGCTTGCCTTAATTGTGTGTTTATTGCAATTCAAAAGCAAAGAAAAAAGTTTATGGATCCTCATCCACTTTCTAATCTTTTTAAAAGATCCAACTATGATGAACCAATCGCTAGTGAGTTGAGTGCACTAGATTATCTTTATGAAGTTTTGCTTGAAATTCGTGAATCTAAAAATTGTGATGAAGTGCTAAAAGAATAAATTTATGAAGTGATTCACGATAGCTCCTTGAATGAAAAGAAAGACTGCAATGATGTTATTATAAATTCTATTAATGTCAGTTGTGCTAATAATATGCAAAAGCCAAGCTTGGGGATGCTAATTTTGCTATGTCCACCACTCATTGCAATGATCATGATTGGGGTGATAATGTCTCTTACGATCTTGAAAATTTATTTAAGCCTCATGATGAATATGATATTGATAATAATGTTTGCAATAAAATTGAAAATGGTTTTGGAAGAGTGTCAACTCTAGGTAAAAATAATCCCACATATTTGGAGTGTGATCAATCTTATGATTTTTTTATGAAAGTGGGTTTGGAGAGGTCATGACTTTATTTAATGATAACCCCACTATTTTGGAAGAGTGTCAACTTTGCATGCATGTGGATCATGAAGGTAATAAGTTGTGTGATAGGTATATTGTTGAATTTGATTATGATCCTACATGTAATTATTACGAGAGAGGAAAATATGGTTGTAGAAATTTTCATGTTACTAAATTACCTCCCATTATGTTGAGATTGATATTTTTCTTTCTTCTTCCTTGCATATGCTAGTTTTTGCTTGTCTTGGTAATTTGTTTGCTAATAAAATACCTATGCATAGGAAGTATGTAAGACTTATCTTGATTTTCACATGCTACATGATGCCCTCTTCGTGTTTCAATTGCTATCTTTTATGGGAGCATCATTAAAATTATCAATGCCTAGCTAAAAGGCTTTAAAGAAAAGCACTTGTTGGGAGACAACCCAATATTTTTCTTTTATGCTTTTATGAGTATACACAATATTACTTCTGTGGTAATTGTGTTTTAGTGTTTTAATTAGTGTTTGTGCCAAGTAAGACCTTTGGGATGGTCCATGGTGATAGTTGATTTGATTTTGCTGAAAAACAGAAACTTTTGTGCCCAATAACAGAATTGATCTAAGCTGCTGGAATGTCATAAATTCTTTAATTGTTTAAAAATTATTGATATACAAATTGCCTAGATTGTCCTAATTTTTCAGAATTGTTATACGAAGTTTCTAGATTACTACAGAGTGTTGTATTTTTAATAGAATCTGTTTTCTATGTGTTGTTTGCTTATTTTGATGTATTTATGGGTAGTATCGGGGGTATGAACCATGTAGAAGTTAGAATACAATACATATAACAACAATATAAATTTAGAATGAGTTCACAACAGTAACTAAAAGTGGTGATTTGCTTTATTATACTAACGAAGCTTACGAGCTTTCTGTTGAGTTTTGTGTTGTGAAGTATTCAAGTTTTGGGTAAAGATTTGATGGACTATGGAATAAGGAGTGGCAAGAGCCTAAGATTGGGGATGCACAAGGCACCCCAAGGTAATATTCAAGGACAACCAAGCATCTAAGCATGGGTATGCCCCGTATGGCATCCTTCTTTCGTGTTCAATCCATCGGTAAATTTACTTGAGGCTATATTTTTATTCACCACATGATATGTGTTTTGCTTGGAGAGCCTCGTATTATATGAATCTTTGTTGTTTAGTTTGCCACAATCACCCTTATTGTACACACCTTTTGAGAGGGACACGCATCAATCGTGAATTTAATAGAATACTCTATGTGCGTCACTTATATGTTTTGAGCTAGGCAGTTGCTCTAGTACTTCACTTATATCTTTTTAGAGCACGGCAGTGGTTTTATTTTGTAGAAATTGATTAACTCTCATGATTCACTTGTATTATTTTGAGAGTCTTAAAATAGTATGGCAACTTTCTTAGGTTGTGAATTTGGTCCTAATATGATGAGCATCCAACAGGGATATAATAAAAACTTCACTTATATTAACTCCGCCTATGTTGTCTCAACATAGCCGGTCCCAAGCCCGGGTAAAGGAGGAGGGTTATGATAGGCTTGGCGAGCCAACGTAAAAACTCAGCCACTCTTATTGAGATGAAACCCAAAAGATTTTCATTGGGGCGTAACCCTCTCAGCGACGCGCCACATCGGAACCCGGGTGTGGTGGAAAATGGGCAAGGGCCGGGCCATCACCCCCCAAGTGGCGCGCTGTATCTTGATCCGGATACGGTTGCAAGTGAGAGAGGATCGGGTCGTCGCATCCTTAGTGGCGCGCTACATCGGCGCCCGGATGTAGTGGAAAATGAGCAAGGGTCTTCGCATTTGACTCGACGAGTGCGAAGGGTAAGGAAGCTAGCTGAGCCTAGGAGGATTCGCTTAGGTAGCTGGAACGTAGGGTCTTTGGCAGGGAAGCTTCGGGAGCTAGTTGATGCAGCGGTGAGGAGAGGTGTGGATATCCTTTGCGTCCAAGAAACCAAATGGAGAGGACAGAAGGCGAAGGAGGTGGAGGATACCGGCTTCAAGCTATGGTACACGGGGACGGCTGCAAACAGAAATGGCGTAGGCATCTTGATCAACAAGAGCCTCAAGTATGGACTGGTAGACGTCAAGAGACGTGGGGACCGGATTATCCTGGTCAAGCTCGTAGTTCAGGACTTGGTTCTCAATGTTATCAGCGTGTATTTCCCGCAAGTAGGCCACAATGAGAACACTAAGAGGAAGTTCTGGGAAGGCCTGGAAGACATGGTTAGGAGTGTATTGATTGGTGAGAAGCTCTTCATAGGAGGAGACCTCAATGGCCAAGTGGGTGCATCTAACACAGGTTTTGAAGGGGCGCATGGGGGCTTTGGCTATGGCAACAAGAATCAAGAAGGAGAAGATGTCTTAAGCTTTGCTCTAGCCTGCAACATGATTGTAGCTAACACCCTCTTTAGAAAGAGAGAATCACATCTGGTGACTTCTAGTAGTGGCCAACACACTAGCCAGATTGATTTCATCCTCTCGAGAAGAGAAGATAGGCGTGCGTGCCTAGACTATAAGGTGATACCTGGAGAGAGTGTTGTACCCCAGCATAAGCTGGTGATTGCTGACTTTCGCTTTCAGATTCATGTCCAGCGGGATAAGCGTGCCAAAGTCGCTAGAACGAAGTGGTGGAAGCTCAAGGGGGAGGTAGCTCAGGTGTTCAAGGAGAGGGTCATTAAGGAGGGCCCTTGGGAGGAAGGAGGGGATGCGGACAATGTGTGGATGAAGATGGCGACTTGCATTCGTAAGGTGGCCTCGGAGGAGTTTGGAGTGTCCAGGGGAAGGAGAAGCGAAGATAAGGATACCTGGTGGTGGAATGATGATGTCTATAAGGCGATTAAAGAGAAGAAAGATTGCTCCAGACACCTATACCTGGATAGGAGTGCAGACAACATAGAGAAGTACAAGATGGCAAAGAAGGTCGCAAAGCGAGGTGTTGGTGAAGCAAGGGGTCGATCGGGCATATGAGGACCTTTACCAACAGTTAGGCACGAAGGAAGGTGAAAGGGACATCTATAAGATGGCCAAGATCCGAGATAGGAAGACGAGGGATATTGGACAAGTCAAATGCATCAAGGACGGAGCATGCCAACTCTTGGTGAAGGACGAGGAGATTAAGCATAGATGGCGGGAGTACTTCGACAAGCTGTTCAATGGGGAGAATGAGAGTTCTACCATTGAACTGGGAGACTCCTTTGATGAGTCCAGCATGCATTTTGTGCTGCGAATCCAAGAGTCTGAGGTGGAGGAGGCTTTAAAAAGGATGAAAGGAGGCAAGGCGATGGGCCCTGATTGTATCCCCATTAAGGTGTTGAAAGGTCTCGGGGACATAGTGATAGTATGACTAACCAAGATTTTCAACCTCATTTTTCGGGCAAACAAGATGCCAGAAGAATGGAGACGGAGTATATTAGTACCAATCTTCAAGAACAAGGGGGATGTTCAGAGTTGTACTAATTACCGTGGAATTAAGCTGATGAGCCATACATTGAAGCTATGGGAGAGAGTCATTGAGCACCGCTTAAGAAGAATGACAAGTGTGACCAAAAATCAGTTTGGTTTCATGCCTGGGAGGTCGACCATGGAAGCCATTTTCTTGGTACGACAACTTATGGAGAGATATAGGGAGCAAAAGAAGGACTTGCATATGGTGTTCATTGACTTGGAGAAGGCCTATGATAAGATACCGCGGAATGTCATGTGGTGGGCCTTGGAGAAACACAAAGTCCCAGCAAAGTACATTACGCTCATCAAGGACATGTACGATAATGTTGTGACAAGTGTTCGAACAAGTGATGCGACACCGATGACTTCCCGATTAAGATAGATCTGCATCAGGGGTCAGCTTTGAGCCCTTATCGTTTTGCATTGGTGATGGATGAGGTCACAGGGATATACAAGGAGATATCCCATGGTGTATGCTCTTTGCGGATGATGTGGTGCTAGTTGATGATAGTCGGACGGGGGTATATAGGAAGTTAGAGTTATGGAGACAAACCTTGGAATCGAAAGGGTTTAGGCTTAGTAGAACTAAAACCGAGTACATGATGTGCGGTTTCAGTACTACTATGTGTGAGGAGGAGGAGGTTGGCCTTGATGGCCGGGTGGTACCTCGGAAGGACACCTTTTGGTATTTGGGGTCAATGTTGCAGGAGGATGGAGGAATTGATGAAGATGTGAACCATCAAATCAAAGCCGGATGGATGAAGTGGCGCCAAGCTTCTGGCATTCTCTGTGACAAGAGAGTGCCACAAAAGCGAAAAGGCAAGTTCTACAGGATGGCGGTTCGACCCGCAATGTTGTATGGCGCGGAGTGTTGGCCGACTAAAAGGCGACATGTTCAATAGTTATGTGTGGCGGAGATGCGTATGTCGAGATGGATGTGTGGCCACACAAGGAGGGATCGAGTCCGGAATGATGATATACGAGATAGAGTTGGGGTAGCACCAATTGAGGAGAAGCTTGTCCAACATCGTCTGAGATGGTTTGGGCATATTCGGTGCAGGACTCCAGAAGCTCCAGTGCATAGCGGACGGCTGAAGCATGCGGAGAATGTCAATAGAGGGCAGGTGTCGGTGTCAAAACCGGAGGATCTCGGGTAGGGGGTCCCGAACTGTGCGTCTAGGCCAGATGGTAACAGGAGGCAGGGAACACGATGTTTTACCCAGGTTTGGGCCCTCTTGATGGAGGTAAAACCCTACATCCTGCTTGATTAATATTGATGATATGGGTAGTACAAGAGTAGATCTACCACGAGATCAGAGAGGCTAAACCCTAAAAGCTAGCCTATGGTTTGATTGTATGTTGTAGTTGTTGTCCTACGGACTAAAACCCTCCGGTTTATATAGACACCAGAGGGGGCTAGGGTTACACAAGGTCGGTTACAAAGGAGGAGATATCCATATCCGTATTTCCTAGCTTGCCTTCCATGCCAAGTAGAGTCCCATCCAGACACGGGACGAAGTCTTCAATCTTGTATCTTCATAGTCCAACAGTCCAGCCAAAGGCTATAGTCCAGCTATCTGGACACCCACTAATCCAGGACTCCCTCAGTAGCCCCTGAACCAGGCTTTCAATGACGATGAGTCTGGTGCGCAGTGTTGTCTTCAGCATTGCAAGGCGGGTTCCTCCTTCGTATACACCACGGAAGAATTTCAAATATAAGGATAGCGTCCGACCTTGCAAAACAAGTTCCACATACCACCGTACAGAGAATAACATTTCCACAAATCTTTAATCTGCCGACACGTTTAGGCAACACAACATTACGTCACGGCCCGGTGATTATTCGAACCGTTTCCTTCAACTAGCCCCACACATAATGCGAGGCAGTTTTTTGACACGTCTTGTCAAAGCAGAGATCGTGTCCCCTTATTACGGGATTCTCATCAATACGGGTGTGGGTAACCCAACCGTGTCTAGGACTCCTAGATTATAGGCAAGTCCAAACGGCTACGGAGAGGACGCTTGATATTCACCCTCTTTATAAAGGGACAAGGCTTTTACTTTCTCCCTCCCGTGCTCAATCGAATCCTTTCCCCGCCTCGAGTTCTAATACCCAAAGCCCAGGTCAGGTGCTCCGAACCTTCAATCATGTCCAGATCTAGCCTTCAAGGCCGATGGATGCCCTCCTCCGTTACAGAAGAAGACATTAAGAAGTTGAGGGAGGCTAGATACCTGACCGCCGAGGTTTCGCATCGGCTGCCTGCCCGAGGCCTAGGCCTTGCTATGGATCCCTTCGTCCGAGGCTTCATGTTCTATTACGGTCTAGATTTCCACGATCTAGCCCCAGACTCCTTTCTCCACATCTCGATATTTATTGTTGTGTGTGAGGCCTTCCTCCGCATTAACTCTCACTTCGGTCTGTGGCTCAAGACCTTTGAAGTGAAGCCGAAGATGATCGAGGGGCAACATGCAGCGTGTGGAGGTGCGTCAATAAGCAAGATGGCCAGAGCTCCATGGCCGAAAGGTTCCTTTCCAGAGGTGTACGAATTATGGCAACGGGAGTGGTTTTACATCACGGCTCCCAGAAGTGCCAGGTGGGTGGCTGCCCCTTCTTTCCGCTCGGGCCCTCCTCCACAACTGATGTCATGGATTAGCAGAGGGTTGAGCTGGGGTCCCGCCAAGGACGTGCCTGTACTGCAAAGCCGCATCCAAAATCTGTTCCAAGGGGATTTCAGTTTGATTATGGTAATGCAAGTCATGCTGGTTCAACGAATCCAGCCATGCAGACGCCGGCCCCTCCGCATGTGGGAGTTCAACCCAGAAGGGCCGTGTACAATTCAGAATTTCCTTGGCCTGATGCACAAGGAGATGTACAAATCATTCTTTGTACCCCAAATAGAGTGTTCAGATACTACCGAGGACGTGGGCCTAAGCAGCAACCGCACCGCCAACCAAGTAAGTAATCCTTCGGCCGAACACACCATCTTTTATTTACCATGATGTCATTCTGAGAAGTCGCCCTTTGACCAGGATTGGCTAACAAAGGCGAAGATGATTCGGTGTTCGGCCCCCCTTCCTGAGGGTTTGGAGAATCCGGTATTGGAAAAGATGCTCGAGCTAGCACCCTGCCCGGAGCCCTCAAAGGAAGATAAAGGGGGGAATGATGAGTTCGAGAGCGGGCCCCCATCGCTGCCAATCCCAACTGAGGGAATGAGCACCTCCGTGACGGAGGATAACCAAGGAGAAGAATCTGACCTTCTCACGGTTCGGGGAAGGAAGAGGACTACCCCTGAAGATCCGGAAACCGAGGCTTCCAAACGGGAGAAGAAATCCCCATTAGAGAGTCCTGCCTTGGAGGGTGTTTTTGCCGCACAACATCCGCGCGAGGATCAGCCCTCCAACGAGCTATAAGTAATTAGAAAGTACTTTAATAGTGAAGATATATTACCTTACCTCTGAGGAAAATAACTGAAGTGTTTATCTCGCAGTTCGGATCTAAGCCCTTCTCAGCAGAGCTCATCTTCGGGGGATCTTCTTCCGGAGATGATGGAGAGCGAAACGCCTCCTAAAGTGTCGTCACGGAGGGCCTCTCCAGATCTGGTGAGTCCAGAAGACGATCCTGTAGCCACCCGAAGTCATCAGCGTCCGGCTTTTGAAGAGAGCAAACAAAAGAGTCCGGCATCGTCTGGTATGCGTTCAGATATACTCATGGAGCTGCTGGAGCGAGCCACCATCTCAGAGGAACACCGTACATTAATGAGTACGGTGGTGGAAAGAATTTCGTCCGCCGAAAGCGGATTGCATGAAGCTTTTATGAGTCTACTGACGGGCTTTGAGGTACGTGAAATGATATACTTTTTGATAGTACCGCACATGTTAGGTGTGCCCTATGTAGATAGTAGCCCCTGAGACTGGTTGTCGTCAAGAATGGCGGCAAACAGAGGATCGTAGTCCCAGGCAATAACAATACCGCTTTAATGTGCAGGTAATGGGAGCTCCGATGGCTAGCCGGACTCATGAATTTGCCGAACTAAAGCGGCAACTAGATGCGGCAGACGCCGACATCGAGCTTGTTAACAGGCGGCTTGACGAGTCACAGGGTAAGTAATGTTTTCTTGGTGAACGTTACATAATAAGAGCAGCATGATGCCAGTATCTTTAATATGTTGTGATTGCAGATGGAGCTGCCACTGTGGAGACCCTTCGGGCGGAACAAGCGAGAGTTAGTAATGCGGCTGCTTTGGAGGCGGCCGAAGAGTTAAAAGCTGAGAAGGTCGCGCATTACAAAAGCAAAGAGAAGATGGCCAAGATGGCCGTAGAATTAAAAGACACTGCCGACCGTTGCCAGGTCCTTGAAAAGGAGAACAGAGTGTAGGCAGCAGATGTTGAAAAGGCCACAATGGTGACCAAAGACACTCGCTCTGCTATGAGGGCGAAGAAGGAGGAGCTGCGCGAAGCCGGGGATATTGCGGCTGGGAAGCCCTTTCTGCTGCAGCGGAAGTTCAGAGATCCGCGATATGCCCCTCTGGATCGGCTGTGGAGTTTGGCCGACGCATATATGGACTTGGCGGCGAGCGTTGTCGATGCGGTTGAATACTTCCGAGATCGTACATGTCGTGAAGTGGACAAGCTATTCTTGTCACAATTTAACATTCCAGAGCGTCCGCCTCCCTTGACTGATCAACTAGCCGAATGGGCCGAACTTAATAGGTTGTCCGGACTTGCCATGAGGTCCGTTCTAGATCATTTGTGGCCGGAGAATCCGAAGCCGAACAACTATTTCAGCTTGGTGCAGCAGCTCCTTGGTGCGGTGTCGCGCATCAACGCGATGAAGAGGTCGGCGTGCATAGAAGGCTCGCGAATGGCCCTTGCCCGTGTTAAAGCATACTGGGCGAAGATGGACGCTACCACTGTTGCGGCGCAGGGTTCGGCCATAGGCCGAGTGGCTGCCGAGCACTATTTCGAAGAGGTTCTCGAGGGTGCTTGTTTGATAGAGTCCCAGTGCTCGAAGAATATTATGTTTGAGTGACATGAATTCCCATTGTAAACACAATGTTTTTATGAAATTTATTAAGGCTGTGTTTTATACTTTTGCCTGAAAGTAATATGATGCCTCCTGTGCGGCCGTTTATGTATACATGTGTATAACCTGAAAGATTGTAGTCGTCGACTTCGACCCCCACGCATATAATGCGAAGGTGCTCGCAAAAAATGCGTGTTCACACTTAACACAACGTCTTGGTCCTATTAAGGAGGTGATAGCGCAGCGAACGAGGCAACCGGACTATAATGCTTTAACACTTTCACTTAGCCATAGGAGTTTGACAGTGGGGCTACTAGATAGCCCCTGGTGGCTCCACACTCTCCCGATCTCGGGGTCCGTACATGCCTGGCCGGGAAACGGCCCTTCGTTAAGGCGGAGGAATTCTATCATTCCGATAGGTCATCGAGTGGTTGACCAGTCTAATGCTATATCATGACAGTCAGTTTTCGGCTTTCTCTACTAAGGTGCTCGTCCGGATGAACCAGGGCACAATCGCAGTAGTTCTCCTGGTGCTGCCTTAGACGATAAAGCGGAACGTAAGGCACCAAAACACAGGAGCCGGGCAAACCCAACATTTGACCAAATACAAAGATTCAGAGCTGATGCATATAAGGCCAAACTCGCGACGCCAAACACTCACTAAGGTATTCGGTCTTTATGGTGTAAACCGGGCCTAAATAGTGCCCTTTGTAAGAAGCCCCTTGTGTCCAGGTACGTGCATTATTCTGACGTGGCCACATGCCAAGATGTCAGCATCCTTCTCAATTGTACTGAGAATTCGAGGGATGTGTATCAACAAGAGACAGTAAAAAAGGTTTGCGCAAGGTCTTAATCTAAAAAGAATCCTTGGAGTGGGTCCCTGCTGCACGTCTGCGCCTGTGTCTCTGTTGTGCCGTATCCTGGACGGGTGTAGCACGATGATCATCTGTAAAACAGAGGAACTTAGGTGAAAAAAAATTCATGCAAAAAGGTAGTTTTTAAAGAAACCGTGTATAACTAAAAATGAGTAGAAATTGCCACTTGTCTGCGCGCATTGAGCCCCCTTTGTTTGTAATAGGGGTGTGACCATCAATACGGTACAAATTACATATAGCAGCGCTGGAATCATCTAACCGCGTCCGTGGTCTTGACGACCTATCAAATGCTTTAGTTGGTGAGGCCGTTTTTAGTGTGTGGCTGCCAAGGCAGTCACATTCTCTTCGGCGCGCAAAGATCGCTTAATATTTCTGTTCACTGTAATGATGCCATGTGGACCGGGCATCTTGAGCGTGAGGGAAGCGTAATGCGGTATTGCATTAAAGCGAGCAAAAGCATCACGTCCAAGTAGTGCTTGATAACCGCTTTGGAACGGAGCAATGTGGAAGGTTAAATTTTCACTATGGAAGTTATCGGGGGAGCCGAAAGTAACTTCTAGTAGCACAGAGACCGTGCAATGAGCCCCTGGGCCTGGCATTACTCCTTTAAAGGTAGTATTGCTGAGGCGAATTTTCGTTGGGTCTATCCCCATTTTGCGGATTGTATCCTGGTATATCAGGTTTAAACTGCTGCCACCGTCCATGAGGACTCGTGTAAAGTGGTATTCGTCAATTATTGGGTCTAATACCAAGGCAGCCCATCCTGCCCGCCGGATACTTGCTGAGTAATCGCGATGGTCGAAAGTGATCGGTTGAAATGACCAGTGGCAGGGCTCCGCGGTGATAGGCCCTTGGGCATATTTATATGGGAGTGCCACTTTGTTTCTCCCCTTGATCACGTGTAACACGTTTACTGTTTTGACTTCTGGTGGAAATTTCTTTTGTTCCCCAGCGTCTTGCTTGAGAGGCGCATCCTCCTATTCGCTTGGTGTATCCTCCCCCTTGTGTACGGCATTGAGCTTGTCGGACTGCTTGAAGACCCAACATTCTCTATGGGTATGATTAGCGGGTTTACTAGGGGTGCTATGGATCTAACATACTTGGTCCAGAATTTTGTTTAGGCTGGACAGTTCGTCTCTGGCGCCTTTAAAGGGCGGCTTTTGCTGACTTGGCCGAGAGCTTTTGAATCCGGCTTTACTGCCGTGCTCTTCGTGGTGTCTTCTTTATTCCGGCATTTGTTATTGTTGTTGCGCTGTGATTTCCCGTTTCCATCTCTAGCTTCGGATGTACTAGGGTCGTTGGTGCTGCATCTGTCTAGCCAACTATCCTCACCTGTGCAAAAGTCGGTCATGAGGCTTGTTAATGCTGCCATTGTTCTCGGCTTTTCTTGGCTGAGGTGTCTGGCAAGCCATTCGTCACGGACGCTATGCTTAAGGGCTGCCAAGGCTTCGGCATCCGGACAGTCGACTATTTGGTTCTTTTTAGTGAGAAACCTATTCCAGAGCTTTCGGGCTGACTCTTCGAATCGTCCGCGTCCGAAGGTCGGACATAAGTCCCTTGAAAATTTGCCCAGAAAGTGTCTTCGAGCTCTTCCCAGCTTCCGATGGAGTTTTCGAGGAGGCTCTTAAGCCAGTGCCGAGCTGGCCCTTTGAGTTTGAGGGGTAAATTTTTAATGGCGTGGAGATCATCTCCTCAAGCCATATGAATGTGGAGGATATAGTCCTCAATCCAGACCCCAGGGTCTGTTGTTCCACCGTATGCCTCTATGTTTACGGGTTTGAATCCCTCTGGAAATTCATGGTCCAGCACCTCATCGGTGAAACATAGGGGGGGTGTGGCGCCCCTGTATCTGGGCGTGCCGTGGTGTTCGGATGTTTGGTGTGTTGCATCGTATGCTGGAGCGCGCTTGCATGGTCCATAGATGGATCTAGTTGCTTCGTCCTTTTGATGCGAGCCCTCACGTGGATCGCGTATTGGCTTATGTGCGGCATTGCTTGCCACTCCATGTTGGCCGTGAGGTCGTCTATCTGGCCGGGTGGCCATTTTAATTTTTGGTTGCGGGGGATCTAGGGCCTTCTCATCGAATTCGGGTAGTAACTTCTGCTTCGGGTAACTCTTGGTGGGGCGATTGCCGCCGTATTTTGCTGTTGCATTGAGTACTTTGCTCCATCTGATTTGGAGTGTGTCTTGCGCAGCCTTGAGCCTTTACTTCTGTCTATTTAGACTCCTCGTAGTGGCAACAAGCCTTTTATGGGCATTTTGTTGCTCTGGGTGTCTGTCCGGTGTTATGTCCGCCGGACTATTATCTTTGACAGAGTTGGCTTGTTCGGTTTGATTCTCCGCATTGCCGTGGTCCGGCAGTGGTTCACCCTGCTCTAACGTTGGGCCTATATGATCGTTATTTCTGTCGAGGCGGGATTTGGGGCGGTGCTTATGCCGCCGCTTTGACTGCTTCTCGAGGGGACAACCCTTCGTTGCATCCTTCCGTTCCTCGTCGTCGTTTTCCTTTCGTGTGTCCACCATGTATACGTCATGTGATGAGGTGGACGTCTAGTGCCCTATAGGCAGTGGTTCCTCTTCATCTCCCGCATCATCGTCCATACCGTCAATGTCTTCGGAGTCGAAGCCGAGCACGTCGGTTAAGTCATCGACAGTGTCTACTAAGTGGGTGGTGGGTGGGTCGCGGATTTCTTCGTCGTCCGCATCCCAGTCCTGCCGGACATAGTTCGGCCAGGATCCTCCTGATAAGGAGAGAGACCTTAACGAGTTCAGTATGTCACAAAAGGGCGAGTGCTGAAAAATATCTGCGGAGGTAAACTCCATGATCGGCGCCCAATCAGATTCAATAGGAACGGGCACAGGCGGTTTGGAGTCCGTGGCCGGAGAAGGATCCGGTAGTTTATCAACACGGCTCTCGCGCAAGGTAAGGTTGATATTCGGCTCGATCGCCGCTGAGGGTAAGGCCTCCGTGGTGGGGTCCATCCACCCGTCCACGGAAGGCGCAACTAGCTCCGAATTGAGGGTCAGAGCGGCTGCCGGTGCGATCTCCTGAACGTTGTCCGATGGTAGAGCTAAATCGTACTCATCGTGACTGCGTGACGCACAAGGCATAGGCTCGAATCCGTCGAAGATCAAGTCTCCGCGGACATCGGCCGTGTAATTTAAGCTTCCAAACCTGACCTGGTGTCCAGGGGCGTAACTTTTGATCTGCTCTAGATGGCCAGGCGAATTGGCCCGCAGTACAAAGCCGCCGAACACGAAGGTTTGTCCGGGGAGAAAAGTCTCACCCTGGACTACATCGCTATCGATGATAGTAGGAGCCATCAAGCCTAACGGTGACAACACAGAGGAACTCTCAATGAAAGCACCAATGTCGGTGTCAAAACCGGCGGATCTCGAGTAGGGGGTCCCGAACTGTGCGTCTAGGCCGGATGGTAACAGGAGGCAGGGAACACGATGTTTTACCCAGGTTCAGGCCCTCTTGATGGAGGTAAAAACCTACGTCCTGCTTGATTAATATTGATGATATGGGTAGTACAAGAGTTCATCTACCACGAGATCAGAGAGGCTAAACCATAAAAGCTAGCCTATGGTTTGATTGTATGTTGTAGTTGTTGTCCTATGGACTAAAACCCTCCGGTTTATATAGACACCGAAGGGGGCTTGGGTAACACAAGGTCGGTTACAAAGGAGGAGATATCCATATCCGTATTGCCTAGCTTGCCTTCCACGCCAAGTAGAGTCCCATCCGGACGAAGTCTTCAATCTTGTATCTTCATAGTCCAACAGTCCGGCAAAAGGTTATAGTCCGGCTATCCGGACACCCCCTAATCCAGTACTCCCTCAGCGGGGTAGACCGAATTTGACATGGGAGGAGTCCGTTAAGAGAGACCTGAAGGATTGGAGTATCACCAAAGAGCTAACTATGGACAGGGGTGCGTGGAAGCTTGCTATCCATGTGCCAGAGCCATGAGTTGGTTGCGAGATCTTATGTGTTTCACATCTAGCCTACCCCAACTTGTCTGGGACTAAAGGCTTTGTTGTTGTTGTAGTTGTTGTTGTTGTATGATGAGCATCCAATAGGGATATAATAAAAACTTTCATAAAGAGCATTGAATATATGAGAAGTTTGATTCCTTGCATTTGTTTTGAGATATAAAGATGGTGATATTAGGGCCATGCTAGAGAGTAATTGTGGATTAGTAGAAATACTTGTGTTAAAGTTTGTGATTCATGAAGCATGCATGCATGGTCTATCATTATGCGATGAAGTTGGAGCATGATTTATTATTGATTGTCATCCTTTGTGTGGAGGTCAGGAGCGCGCGATGGTTAACTCCTACCAACCTCCCTCCTAGGAGCATGCGTATTACTACTTTGTTTCGACGGTGTCGGAGTAATTGACCATGGGTACCCTGAAGACGGCAAGACGATATTTCATGACATCGGGGCTAGCAAAGCCCCTCAGTCTGACTGCCCGGCCGCTCCTGCCGGCTCCCCATCCGACTGCTCCACCCGGCCGGCTGCCGACTGCCGACTGCGCCAACCAGCCGGCTGCCCAAAGTCAACTACAGCCCGACCGCTCCTGTCGGCTGCCAACTGCTCCACCCAGCCGGCTGCCAGCTACCGACTGCTCCACCCGGCCGGCTGCCGACTGCGCCAACGAGCCGGCTGCCCGAAGTCAACTGCAGTCCAGTCGCTCCTATCAGCTCCCCGTCCGACTGCTCCACCCGACCGTCTACCGACTGCGCCAACCAGCCGGCTGCCCGAAGTCAATTGCAGTCCGTTTTATTATGACACAGACCATCATTGTCATATTGCTTTGCATGATCATAAGATAGCTAGCATGATGTTTTCATGGCTTGTCCGTTTTTTATATCTTTGCTACACTAGATCATTGCACATCCCGGTACACCACCGGAGGCATTCATATAGAGTCATATCTTTGTTCTAGTATCGAGTTGTAATTCTTGAGTTGTAAGTATGTAAAAGTGTGATGATCATCATTATTAGAGCATTTTCCCATGTGAGGAAAGGATGATGGAAGCTATGATTCCCTCACAAGTTGGTATGAGTCTCCGGACTTAAAATAGAAAAGTAGGCCAAAGAGCCCAACAAAAAAGAGAGGTCAAAGAGCCCAAAAGAAAAAAGGAAACAAAAAGAAAATAAAAAATGAGAGAAAAGGATAGAAGGGACAATGTTACTATCCTTTTCCACACTTGTGCTTCAAAAATAGCACCATGTTCTTCATGATAGAGAGAGTCTCCTATTTTATCACTTTCATATACTAGTGGGAACTTTTCATTATAGAACTTGGCTTGTATATTCCAATGATGAGCTTCCTTAAATTGCCCTAGGTCTTTGTGAGCAAGCAAGTTGGATGCACACCCACTTAGTTTTCATTTGAGCTTTCATACACTTATAGCTCTAGTGTATCCGTTGCATGGTAATCCCTAGTCACTTGCATCAATATCAATTGATGGACATCGCCATAGCCCATTAATTTGCCTAGTTGATGTGAGACTTTCTCCTTTTTTGTCTTCTCCTCACAACCTCCACCATATTCTATTCCACCTATAGTGTTATATCCATGGCTCACGCTCATGTATTGCGTGAGAGTTGAAAAAGTTTGAGGACACCAAAAGTATGAAACAATTGCTTGGCTAACACTGGGGATGTGCATGATAAATACTTTGGGTGATGAGATAGAGCATGGCAAGACTTTATGATTTTGTAGGAATAACTTTCTTTAGCCATGATATTTTGAGAAGACATGGTTACTTTATTAGCATGCTTGAAGTATTATTGTTTTAATGTCAATATTAAAATTTTGTTTTGAATCGTATGGATCTGAATATTCATGCCAAAATAAGAAGAATTACATTGATAAATATGTTAGGTAGCATTCCACATCAAAAAATTCTATTCTTATCATTTACCTACTCGAGGACGAGCAAGAATTAAGCTTGGGGATGCTTGATACGTCTTGAATGTATCTATAAAAGTTTTATTGTTTCATGCTATTATATTATTTGTTTTGATGTTTTATATGCATTAATATGTTATTTTACATTATTTTCTGGGACTAACTTATTAACCTAGTGCCTAGTGCCAGTTGCTGTTTTTTGCCTTGTTTTTGGCTTCTACAGAAAATCAATATCAAACGGATTCCAGACGGAATAAAACTTTACAATGATTTTTTTTGGACCAAAAGAAACCTAGGAAGCTTTGCGAAGAGGCCAGAAGACCTACAAGGAGACCACAAGCCCTAGGGGCACGCCCCTTGAATTGTGGGCCCCTCGGAGACCTTCTAACCCTAACTCCACTACTATAAATTATCAAATATACCCTACATCAGAGGGCACAGCAAAAATACTTTTCCGCCGCCGCAAGCTCCTGTTCTCGTGAGATCCCATCTCAGGGCCTTTTCCGGCACTCCGCCGGAGGGGGATTCAATCACGGAGGGCCTCTACACCAACCTTGCTGCCCTTCCGATGAAGTGTGAGTAGTTTAGCATGGACCTAAGGGTCCATAGCTAGTAGCTAGATGGCTTCTTCTCTCTCTTTGATCCCCAATACAATGTTCTCCTCAATGTTCTTGGACATCTATTCGATGTAACCTTCTTTTGCGGTGCGTTTGTTGAGATCCGATGAATTGTGGATTTATGATCAAATTATATATGAATATTATTTGAGTCTTTTCTGAACTCTTTTATGCATGATTGAGATAGCTTAGTATTTCTTTCTGATCTATCGATTTGGTTAGGACTACTAGATTGGTTTTTCTTGCAATGGGAGAGGTGCTTTGTGATGGGTTAAATCTTGCATTGTCCTCATCCAATGACAGTAGGGGTAGCGAGGCACGTATTGTATTGTTGCCATTAAGGATAAAAAGAAGGGGTTTATCACATTGCTTGAGTTTATCCCTCTACATCATGGCATCTTACTTAAGGCGTTACTCTGTTATTATGAACTTAATACTCTAGATGCAGGCAGGAGTCGGTCTACTTGTCACGGACGTGATGCCTATATTCATGATCATTGCCTTAGATATATATCGTCGTAACTTTGTGCTTTTTATATCAATTGCACAACAGTAATTTGTTTAGCCAGCGTATGTTTTCTTCAAGAGAGAAGCCTCTTGTGAAACCTATGGCCCCGAGGTCTATTTTCCATCATATATTTTCAGATCTATAAACTAAAAACCAAAAAATACCTTGCTGCAATTTATTTATATTTTGCGTTTTACTTATCTTCTATATCTATCTCTATTAGATCTCACTCTTGCAAGTGACTGTGAACGGATTGACACCCCTTTTTCCCGTTGAGTGCAAGTGTTTGTTAGTTTGTGCAGGTGCATATATTGGGGACTTGCTTGTGCCTCCTACTGGATTGATACCTTGGTTCTTAACTGAGGGAAATACTTATCTCTACCTTGATGCATCACTCTTTCCTCTTCAAGGGAAAAACAACACAAGCTCAAGAGGTACCAGTAAGTGAGTAGGAATTGCCATGCAACAGATGCAATAGAACTATAAGTGTATGAAAGCTCGAAAGAAAACTAAGTGGGTGTGCATCCAACTTGCTTGCTCATGGAGAGCTAGGGCGATCTGAGGAAGCCCATCATTGGAATATGCAAGCCAAGTTCTATAATGAAAAATTCCCACTAGTATATGAAAGTGATAAAATAGGAGACTCTCTATCATGAAGACCATGGTGCTATTTTTGAAGCACAAGTGTGGAAAAGGATAGTAACATTATCCCGTCTCTCTTTTTCTCATTTTTTTTTCTTTTGGGCTCTTTGGCCTCTTTTTTTATTGGGCTCTTTGGCCTCTTTTTTATTTTAAGTCTGGAGCCTCATCTCGACTTGTGGGAGAATCATAGCCTCCATCATCCTTTCCTCACATGGGACAATGCTCTAATAATTATGATCATCACACTTTTATTTAATTATAACTGAAGAATTGTGAGTAGATACTAGAACAAATATATGACTCTATATGAATGCTTCCGGCGGTGTACCGGGATGTCCAATGATCTAGCGTGACCTGTGTAAAAAGTATGAATGGTGGACAAGCCACAAATACTATGCCAACTACATGATCATGCAAAGCAATATGACAATGATGATGCGTGTCATAATAAATGGAACAACAGAAGTTGCATGGCAATATATCTTGGAATAGCTATGGAAATGCCATAATAGGTAGGTGTGGTGGCTGTTTTGAGAAAAGATATATGCTGGGTTTAATGCACCGGCGAAAGTTGTGCGGTACTAGAGAGGCTAGCAATGTGGAAGGGTGAGAGTGTGTGTAATCCATGGACTCAACATTAGTCATAAAGAACTCATATATTTATTATAAAAGTTTATTAGCCATCGAAACAAAGTACCAATACGCATGCTCCTAGGGGAGAGGTTCGTAGAAGTTAACCATCACGCGCTCCCAACCTCCACACAAAGGAAGACAATAAAAAATAAATCATGCCCTAACTTCATCGCATAACGATAGAGCATACATGCATGCTTCGGGATATCACAAACTTTAACACAAGTATTTCTACTAGCCCATAATAACTCTCTAGCATGACTCTAATATCACCATCTTTATATCTCAAAACAAATGCAAGGAATCGAATTATCATATATTCAATGCTCTTTATGAAAGTTTTTATTATACCCCTCTTGGATGCCCATCATATTAGGACCAAAATCATAACCTATGGAAATTGCCATACTACTTTAATACTCTCAAAATAATATATGTGAAGCATGAGAGTTCATAAATTTCTACAAAATAAAACCACTTCCATGCTCTAAAAAGATATAAGTGAAGCACTAGAGCAACTACCTAGCTCAAAATATATAAGTGAAGCACATAGAGTATTCTAATAAATTCACAATTAATGTGTGTCCCTCTCAAAAGGTGTGTACAACAAGGACGATTTTTGCAAACCAAAAGCAAAGACTCATATAGTACAAGACGCTCCAAGCAAAACACATATCATGTGGTGAATAAAAATATAGCCTTAAGTAAATTTACCGATGGATTGAAGACAAAAGAGGGAATGCCATCCGAGGCATCCCCAAGATTAGATGTTTGGTTGTCCTTGAATACTACCTTGGTGTGCCTTGGGCATCCCCAAGCTTAGGCTCTAGTTACTCCTTATTTCATAGTCCATCAAATCTTTACCCAAAACTTGAAAACTTCACAACACAAAACTCAACAGAAAACTCGTAAGACCCATTAGTATAATAAAACAAATCACCAATTGAGGTACTGTTGTGAACTCATTCTATATCTACTATATTCCAACTTCTCCATTGTTCATACCCCCCAATACTACCAATAGATTCATTAGAATAAGCAAACAACACAAAGAAAACAGAATCTGTTAGAAATGGAACAGTCGGTAGTAATCTAGAAATTCGATATTCTTCTGTAAATCTAGGTAATTTTATATCAATCTTATGTAGAAAAATTTAAGAATTTATCGCGCTCCAGAAGCCCAGATCAATTCTGTTACTGGGCACAAAAGTTTCTGGTTTTCAGCAAAATCAAATCAACTATTACCATGGATCATCCCAAAGGTCTTATTTGGCACAAACACTAATTAAAACACTAAAACACCATTATTACAGAAGTAATATTGTGTATTTATTCAAGAACAGAAGCAAAAACAAGAAACACAAAATAAAATTGGGTTGCCTCCTGACAAGCGCTATTGTTTAACGCCCCTAGCTGGGCATATTGCATAGATCTAGGTATTGCCATCTTTGGTATTAAATCCATAAGTGGCCCTCATAATAGATTCATATGTTAATTTAATTTTCTTTCTTGGAAAGTGTTCCATGCCCTTCCTTAACGGGAATTGAAATATGATGTTTCCTTCTTTCATATCAATAATTGCACCAATGTTTCGTAGGAAAGGTCTACCAAGTATAATAGGGCTTGAAGGATTGCAATCTATATCAAGCACAATAAAATGTAAGGGCACATAATTCCTATTTGTAACAATAATAACATCATTAATCCTTCCCATAGGTTTCTTAATAGTGCAATCTGCTAGATGCAAATTCAAAGAACAATCACCAATTTTATGGAAACATAGCACATCACATAAAGTTTTGGGAATAGTGGAAATGCTAGCACCCAAATCACACAAAGCATTACACTCGTAATCTTTAATCTTAATCTTAATAGTTTTTCTTCAAATGATTTCATCATAGCATCCACGATATGTTTAGTAAAAGCCTTATTTTGATTATAAGCATGAGGTTAATTTGGCATGGATTGCAACAAGGAAATACAATCTATTAAAGAAAAATTATCATAATTAAAATCCTTGAAATCCAAAAGAGTGGGTTCATCGCTACCTAAAATTTTGACCTCGCCAATCCCACTTTTATCAAATTTTTTCATTAAGATCTTCACCCTGCAAATTATTGGGATGCCTTCTAGCTAAAGTTGAATCATATCCAGTCCCATCTTTCTCAAGTATTTTATTAGCAAACAAAGATTCAATATTAGTCACACCAATCACTTTAAGAGCTTCATCATTATTATCACAAAAACTAGAAGAACATGCTTTTTCTAGCCAATCTCTCTTAGCATGCATCCTAGCGGTTATCTCTCTACTTTCATTAATAGAAATTTTCATAGATTTCATAGATTCATTAATATCAACTTTGGGTGGCATAGGTCTAATATTAAAAGAATCAATCTCATGAGAAATTCTATCAACGTTTCTAGCCAAATCATCAATCTTAAGCATTTTTTATTCAACCGTAGCATTGAAAATCTTTTGAGAATTAATGAAATCTTTAATATTGTTCTCAAGATGAGAGGGTATTTTATTATAATTTCCATAAGAATTGTTGTGGTAATTACCATAATTATTAGGGGAATTACTAGGAAACAGCCTAGGGTTGAAGTTTCCTCTATACGTATTATTACCAAAATTGTTCCTACCAACAAAATTCACATCCATAGATTAATTGTTATTCTCAATCAAAGTGGACAAAGGAATGTCATTAGGATCAATAGGAGCACTCTTAATAGCAATTAATTTCATAAGTACATCTATCTTTCCACTCAAAGTATTAATTTCTTCAATCACATGCACTTTTTTGCTAGTAGAAGATCTTTCGTTGTGCCATTGAGAGTAATTTTATATAATATTATCTAGGATTTAGGTTGCTTCTGCTAAAGTGATTTCCATAAAAGTACCTCCTGCGGCAAAATATAAAAGATTTCTAGATGCAAAATTCAATTCGGCTTAAAAATTTTGTATGATCATCCATAAACTTAAACCATGAGTAGAGCAATTTCTTATCATCAATTTCATCCTCTCCCAAGATTGTGCAACATGTTCATGATCAAGTTGCTTAAAATTCATTATATCGTTCCTAAGGGAGATGATCTTAGCAGGAGGAAAGTACTTGGAAATAAAAGCATCTTTACACTAATTCCATGAATCAATACTATTTTTAGGCAAAGATGAAAACCAAGTTTTAGCACGATCTCGTAATGAGAATGGAAATAGCTTCAATATTTAACAATATCATTATCCACATCTTTTTTCTTCTGCATATCACACAACTCAATGAAAGTATTTAGAAGGGATGCAACATCTTCATTAGGACTTCCAGAAAATTGTTCTTTCATAACAAGATTCAACATAGCGGCACTAATTTCATAAGATTCCGCACTAGTGGCGGGAGCAATTGGAGTACTAATGAAATCATTATTAGTAGTATTGGAAAAGTCACACAACTTAGTATTTTCTTGAAACATCGTGACAAAGCAAGCAATCTAGCACATAAGCAAACGAAGAGCAAAACAAAAAGACGAACAGAAATAAGGTGAATAAAAAGGCAAATATTTTTGTGTTTTTCTGAAAATGTTTTAGAAGTGGGAGAGAGGAAAACGATAGGTAAATGGAAAATAATATAATGCAAGAGATGAGAGTTTATGATATGTACTTGGCAGGCTTGATGTAGAACCTCCTCGGCAATGGCGCCAGAAATTCTTCCTACTACTTCTTGAGCTTGCATTGATTTTTCGCTTGAAGAGGAAAGGGTGATGCAGCAAAGTAGAGATAAGTATTTCCCTCAGTTAAGAACCAAGGTATCAATACAGTAGGAGGCACAAGCAAGTCCCCAATATATACACCTGCACAAACTAACAAAAACTTGCACTCAACGCCAAAAAAGGGTTGTCAATCCCTTCACAGTCACTTGCAATAGTGAGATCTAATAGAGATAGATATAAAAGATAAGTAAAAGGCAAAACAAACTAAATATAAATAAATTGTAGCAAGGTATTTTTGGGTTTTTGGTTTTATAGATATGAAAATATATGATGGAAAATAGACCTGGGGGCCATAGGTTTCACTAGAGGCTTCTCTCTGAATAAAGCATACAGTGGGTAAACAAATTACTGTTGAGCAATTGATAGAAAAAACACAACGTTATGATGATATCTAAGGCAATGATCATGAATATAGGCATCACGTCCATGACATGTAGACCAACTCCTGTCCGCATCTACTACTATTACTCCACACATCGAATGCTATCCAGCATGCATCTAGTGTATTAAGTTCATAAAGAACGGAGTAACGCCTCAAGCAAGATGACATGATGTAGAGGGATAGATCCAATCAATATGGTATAAGCCCATCTTTTTGTCCTTAATGGAAACAATACAATACGTGCCTCACTACCCCTACTGTCACTGGGTGAGGACATCGCAAGATTGAACCCATCACAAAGCACCTCTCCCATTGCAAGAAAAACCAATCTAGTTGGCCAAATCAAATCGATAGATCAGAGAGAAACACAAAGCTATATTAATCATGCATAAAAGAGTTCATAAAAGACTCAAATAATATTTACGAATAATCTGATCATAAATCCACAATTCATCGGATCTCAACAAACGCACCACAAAAGAAGATTACATCGAATAGATCTCCGAGAACATCGAGGAGAACATTTTATTGAAGATCAAAAAGAGAGAAGAAGCCATCTAGCTACTAGCTATGGACCCTTAGGTACGTGGTAAACTACTCACGCATCATTCGAAGGGTAGCAAGGTTGATGTAGAGGCCCTCCGTGATCGAATCCCCCTCCGACGGAGCGCCGGAGAAGGCCCAACATGGGATCTCACGAGAACAGAAGCTTGCGGCGGAGGAAAAGTATTTTTGGTGTGCCCTCTAACGTAAGGGGAATATTTGGGAATTTATAGTGATGGAGTTATCATTAGGAGAGCCATAAGGGGCCCACAAAGCCTAGGGGCGCATCCCTCGGGGTGTGCCCCTAGGGCTTGTGGCCTTCTCGCGGGTCTTCTGGCCTCCTCCGGAAGCTTCCTAGGTGTCTTGTTGTCCAAGAAAAATCATCAAAAAGTTTGGTTCCGTTTGGACTCCATTTGGTATTGATTTTCTGTAGAAGACAAAAACACGGAAAAAACAGCAATTGGCGCTTGGCACTAGGTAAATAGGTTAGTCCCAAAAATAATATAAAATAACATATTAATGCATATAAAACATTTATAAAAGATATTATAATAGAACGATAAAAAATTATAGATATGTTGGAGACATATCAGGTTTCAATCATATTAATTGATTTTACTTTGTCTACATTATGTCATCATGCTCCAAGCATTACTTTGTTTGTTATGAACTTAATACCTCAGCTAGATAGTGGTCGATGGATGGAGTAATAGTAGTAGATTTAGTAAGATTAAAAGTCTACTTGTTATGGACGTAATTCCTATATATTGATCATGCCATGAATATCGTCATAACTATGTGGTTTTTCTATTAGTTGCCCAACAGTGATGTATTTACCCACTGTACTATGTTCATGAGAGAGATGCCTCTAGTGAATGCTATGGCCCTGGGTCCATTCACTTTATATTTAATAAAACACTAAAAATACTTGCTACAACTTATTTACTTTTATTTTCTCTTTCTATTATCTATCTATCATTATCAAATTTAATTCTTGCAATTAACAAGTACAAGGGGATTGAAAACTCTCTTACTCGCGTTGGCTGCAAGTACTTTCTTTGTGTGTGAAGTTACTGCTATGAGGAGTTTGTGTGACGTCCCCTACTGGTTCAATAAACCTTGGTTCTTAACTAAGGGAAATTCTACTACTATACTACATCACTCTTCCTCTTTCGGGAAATCCCAACGCCTATCACAAGTAGCGGCGGCACGTGGGCCTACCACGTGGAGGCCTTGTGGGCTCCACCTGGCCCATCTTCTAGCTTGTGGCTCCATATCTTCGGGAAAAAACAGTAAAAATTTCTAGCCTTTTGGAGCGCTGGAAAAAAATACTTTTTCTTTTGTCCTTTGTTTTGCAATATGGGAGTGTGAGTTTAGAGTAGGGAGTTGTCTTCATATTAAACCTAGGATGAGTCATTTTATTTCCAATCCTTTGTTTGGCTCATAATAGGAATTATGTATGCGGATTTGAGAAGAAATTGTATTCCCTTGTTTAGTTCTTGGGAACTGACGAGGGACTAGACAAGAAAAGATAATGTAAGCTTTGATGAAGGGTTGGGATGGACTAACTAAAACAATTCTCTTCCAACTCCCACCCCTCTTCCCTATTAATAAAATGGTGGGAGTTGAAGTTTCAAGTATACTTCCTTTTGAATTCCCAATCCCCTAACCAAACAATAGATTTGAAGTCTCATACCCCTTCAATTTTCATTCCTTAACTTTAATTAGCCCCAACAAAGCATGATGTAACGCGTAACCATTCCGGCTCTGACAAGCATAAAGGGTCTCCACCGCGGATCCGACCCCCTAACTCTTTTTTTAACAAAGACACAAAAGGGCAACTTAAATCTGATTAATATTGAGAAAAACAAAAATAAAACACTTGAAAAAATTGTTGACTACAGTCGAGCGTCAATCGCCCCCAATGATCGACACGTGTCCCACATGGGCCTCTCGCACCGCTCCATCCATTTTATCCTTATCTCAAGCTGCGGTAACGACACCCTTTCTTCCCGGCCGCCAACCCTCATGTCTCTCTATCTTACTTTGCTCACCTCAGATCTCGCCCTCTATTGCATTTTGAAGGATGATCCTAATTGTGTGGTACAAATGTATTTGAAATAGATGGAAGCAGCAGCCCACAACACTGTTGGACCAGACTACACATAGTGCGCGATTTTCAGACGAAATCTGATGACCAGGAACTCCCAGATCACGAAAACAAACACCCGAAAATGCAAATTTGCTGCGAGGGCAGGGATTATGTGCGGTTATACTGTCATTAATTTCTCACTGAGGATGAAATTTATTTTGATCTCCCCTTTCTTTGATGAATGACATTGAGAAGTTACTTTGTTGAAGGGAGAAGTTACCTTCTCTTAGATATTAGGATACCAATGATAGGATTAAGAAGTGATGTGAGCCTGACAAAGCTTGACTTGTTTGCTGGGTGTCCGCCTTAATTTTCTTTTATTCATTGGTGCATCCATATAATGTTGATGAAGTATTTATATTTTATCTTAGTTTTGGGTCATTAAGTTTTAGCATGGTTTTACCTAGTATCTCAGAACAGTTTAAATGATATTATCTTGTTACAAATTACAAAATAAAGTATATTTTTTCTCTCGAAACCGAGGCATAAGACTTGACTCATCGATTAATTAAGGGGGAAATAGAGTTTTTTTGCAGGTAGGGGGTTATAGAGTTGATGTTACAATAGAATGCAAAAAAGCATAAGAGAGAATTCAAAAGGAGGTCAATACTCTTTTATTTGTGTTTGAAAGTTGTCACTCTGATATCTCTTTAGGCTCTTGTATTAAACACACGACTCCAACAAGCTCGCGGTTCCAAATTAATATGCCCTCCCATTTGGCTTATTAAACTTGATGTGGCTATTTCGTCGACGCCCCTCTCCATGGAACGTATCCGGTGCAACGTTGAATTTGGTGCTACCGATGTGTCGATCTCCGTATCTCACTTTATGAAAATTGAAAATTTATGAAATTTTGTGATGGTGTAAGTATGACACATATCTACCATAGATAAAAAATTTAGATTCAAATTCAACATACATAGTTAGAAACAAAAAAGACAAATCATGTTGTGAACAGTACCTAATGCAACCCGGGCCTTGAAATTTGGCCCATTTTCTATATCATCGGTAAATTTTTGTTTTTTCTTTTCTAATGCCGTGTTTTCAATTTGGATCTCAAATTTTGTAGTATGACAGATTCTTGTTGCTAGTACAACATACTTTTTTCAGAATTTTTTGACATTCATAAATTGGATTTTATTAACTTGGTACACAAGTAGCACAAGATGGCTAGGTGCACTAGATATTCCCCCTCCCCTCTCCATAGGTGATTCGGAGAATTAAGACTACACGAGTTCTTACCCATGGCAAAAATAGATCAACTTCTTTGTTGTTGCATTTATAATTACTAGCAAATATGCCCGTGCGTTGCAATGGGTGAAAAACTATTATCCCCGCATGGCTGCATCCTCCAACTAAATGAATATGTTGTCCAAGACTGAAGAATAGTTATGGAGATGTAGTAGAGATACTTTTTTTTGAAATTATATGCTAAAATTAGATAAGGACTTTTAAAAGGCAACTAAGACTAAAATGGCTACTCCCTTCATTTATAAATAAATATGTCTTTTTAAAGAGTTTAATATAGACTACATACAGACATATACAGACATATTTTAGAGTGTAGATTTGTTCATTTTGCTCCGTATGTAGTCCATATTTAAATCTGTAAAAAAGACTTATATTTAGGAACGGAGGGAGTACATGTTAACATGGCCTAATTTTATAAAAGCATACACGGTAGTCATTTTTGTCCAATAAAGGAAGCCTCTATACACTGCAAGTATCTAAGTCATTGTCCCCAAGCTTGATATCCCTCTAGCCTTAAAGTACATCTCCAACAAATAAACAAATTAAAATTAATCGATCTCACATATGAGAAAAGCGTTGTAGTTGGTTATGTTTGTTAATGGATCGATTAGAAGCAATCCGATCCAATACAGTCGAACAATACAATATGATGAGTCCTCCTGAGACGCCTCCCTCTCTGTCTTGCTCCTCTAACCTGCTGGCAGCCATTGACCTCTGTCTGCTGCTCGCCTGCTGCGGCGGCAGCACATCCGCCTCGCTGCATCACCGGCAGCCGCCGGAGCATCCGTCCGGACACCAATCCCTCCTTTTGCCCTCTGCTTGTTTGATTTCCACGGCTGGGACTGTTTGATGGAAGAACGATATAAGAACGAATCGTTGATCGATGCTGCATGCTGCTCCCAAATCGATATATAAGGAAGGCACGACGCAGGCCTAGCGGCCTATGCAGGGAATCACCGAAAAATTGATAAACTTCAGCCCTACACAGATGAAAGAAATAGTTTTGTGGGCAAATTAGTCAACTTGTCATTGAATTATAGTTGGCGATCATTTAGACTAGGTTAAAAAAGTATAGTCCCCTTTTGTAGTTGAAATGTGTCGAAAATGTGATGGTTTTAGTCAGGTTTAAATCGAAATCATCAGATTTGCATGAACATTCTCTGGTTTGTACAAACCCTGTTTGAAATGTACGCAGACACGGTAGGATGTCCTTCTCCGGTATCACTATCCGCGGATGCGTCCGCAAACAAGCACCATATCCGGTTTAGGCAATGGCGATTCTAGTAGACAAGCTGAAGCCTGCCCTCCAAATTTGTTTGTACTATTTCTATTACTTTAGACCTAACCCACTAACTTAACTCTCAGACCCATCTACACATGCACAACTCCAATGCGCATACATAAAAAATGATCACTTTCAAGAGAGTCAAACACAGATAGCTAACTTGCCTAGTATCTTACTGTTTGTCACATGAGAGAAACTATTCGTATTTCTCCTTACAACGTGTGTTCAGTGGGTCTTCTTATCCTGCTTGAACTGTATATTTTTTTAAAGAAACCTAAAGCTTTTCAATATATGCTATATGTGCTTTGTTGTAATCTAAAGAAATTAGAGCTTATATGGACAACATGATTAGGAGATAATGACTATTTTGCTAGATAGGTCCAATATTTTGGTTAAAAAATTATATCTTTGAAAAAAATCCCAAACAATTTCATTAAATAGTACATGTTCCCGTTGCGATCTGAGTTTTTTTAGCTTAGTTGGTCCACATGGTTAGGAGATAATGACTATCTTGATAAACATATTCAAATTTTGGACAAAAAGCATTTAGTTTTCTTGCTGTTAACTTTGAGCCCACCCTTCATTTCTTTCTTGATTCGCTATTGGTTTTAGGTGCCCGCGTTAGAGATGCAATTATGTGCTTCTCCACGTTGCTTCGTTGCAAAGCACAAGTATCTCTTTTTAGAACATAGTTTATGTACTAAATTAGGATGGAGATTGGTCTATTGTTGCTTGTGTGGTGTCCCTTCCTAGTCCTTACTATTAGATTTCTCTTCATGCTTTCACATCATTTTAATTATTGGCAGCCGTCAGATTGAAAATTGTGGCATCCTCAAGTCATGCATGTAACACAAACTATAATTTTGTATTATTATATCCATGTAAACCATCTCACTCATCAAGTCATGCATGTCCTTTTTTTTTAAAGGAAATCAAGTTATGCATGTCAGTCACAAGCTAGATTTTTTGTGTTTATTTTGTATGTTCACGGCGATATATATATGTTGAATGCTCAGGATAAAAATATATACTTCGTACTTCACTTTTTTGTAAGGATGGTGTCACGTTAAGTTTGATTTAAGTATTTTTATGTTTTTTGGCAGGAAAAATATTTGTTATATTTTTATGCACCATTTTGCCACTTACGCAAACCGAGAACACTCTTGTATATGTTTGTCTATTACAAATTTAGTTGTTTTTAAATACCTGCATGAGGCATCATCTAGTTCTAGGGGGGGCAGCGATGCAAAGAAGTGGGTGAATGTGATAGATTCAATTGAAGAAGTGAGCATTGACAATGAAGAAATTGAAAGACCCACAAAAAAATAGAAAGACCCAAAAAAAAAAGACAATGAAGAAATTGAAGCTGGACCAGGCGTATATAAAACAAAATAAACAGGATGACTTGTGCTGACTGCTGAGACGTCTGGTCGGTTGGGAATCACGGTCCAGACCGTAAGTCCTGAGTGATAGGGAAAAATATTGAATTTTGATGAAAACATACAAATATAACACACACACACACACACACAGATATATATATTTCAGAAAATTTTCAACCTATCCATTCTTAATCCTGCCAATACAAAAATACCAGAGGTAATAAAAATTACAACCGAGTCTGTGGACCACCTAGCGATGACTGAAAGCACCGGAGCGAGCCGAAGGTGCGCTGCGTCATTGCGCCTTCCTCGCTGAAGCCGGACAAACCTTATTGTAATAGACAGTCGGGAATCCTCGTGCTAAGACCCCATAGAACCAACGCGCCAGAGCAACAAACATCACCGGTGCTCACACAAAGACGAATGAAAACTGGATCCAAAAGGATAACGACTCCGACCGAATCCTCCGAGATCTAACGGAGACACATCTCAACACGCCCTCCAACGAAGCTAGACACACCATAGAATGTGGAAGACACTATTCCTATAGGGGGACATTGTCGCTGTCGCACAGCCCCAACAAAGACGCGGGCCTTCTTTGGTTTAGAGGAATTTCATAGGATATGATTTCTATAGGAAAAATTCTTTTAAAGCCATTTGATTTGTAGGAATGAAATTCTATTCCTATGAAGGAATTCTTCCTATCCTCTATATTTCATAGGAAAATAAACATTAGTCTAGACTTAATGAAAAAGATTCTATGATGTGAATCAAAGGATATCTTCTTTCCTATTCCTACTCATGAAATTTGAAAATACATGTCATCTCATTTCCTATGACTTTTCTATTCCTACGATTTTTCTACCCTATAAAACCAAAGGAGGTCGTACTAAAGGACGAGAAAGGGGGTCCCTCCCGTTGGCAGTTGCCGAGGTCCTCCGCACCTCCATGGCCCAAAGGCCGTCGGAGATGAGACGGACCGGTGACTGCGCCGACAGAGAAGTGGAAAGTTTTTCTTGCAAGAGAGATGTACAAATAATATTTGAACCCATATTACTTCCTTGGAGGTCGTCGTCTTTGATTATGCACTATACCCAGCCGCTTTGCCTAGTAATCATGTGTGGAGTTGAGATAAAGACTGGACGCATGGCGCACGCGCACGTACCCAGCGCCAGCCAGCGGCAACGTACGGTAGGTGAGCACTCGCCGTCCACTGACCCTCGTGAGCATGATGCGTGCTCGCTCGCTCGCGCGTCACCCGTAACTGACTGACGTGCGTGCATGCCAAATAGCCATCTACGTCGGACATCCATCCGTCCGGGTCTTGTTTTCTCCCCGCCGGTCGCCGGTCGGTCACTCCATGCCGTCACACTCCGTGGACGCATTCGCCGATGACGTGCACGTCAGCGTCGATGACCAGAAAGGAAACTAGTGTATTACTTGCTGTCTTGGGCGACCCGATTAATTTGCCCGTATGGAACGGCCATACCAGCTGGCGTCGTTTTAATTAGGGTATACGCTGACATTTACTGATTTTCTACCATTCCTCGGTGTTCCAGTTGATTTTGTGTGGTAAGAGCATGTACAAACGGATACATCAAATCCGACCACTCAAACGTCTGCGTACGCGTCTGGATGCATTCGCGGACAGTGATCAGTCAGGTCTCGAATAATCTCTTTCACAATTGGATACCTCATTTAAAAAACTTCAAACCTATACAATTATATGCAACGTGAAACCTAATCTAAGTGGAGCTCATCTAGCTCCGCTATGCCCATGTCCGGCGGCTGGTTGCGCCCCTCGAAGTGTTACTCTAGTCATCGGTGAGGTAGACTAGGACATGGGACACACACCGGCTCGCGGGACTCGAGGCGCCGCCGTCTCCCATGTCCTGCTCTTTCTCGTCAGAGTCCGGAGCCTTGACGGTGTCGGTCGATGTGAGGTCGACGCCGGATCCGTCATGGTCAGAGGCCATGTCCACCACGACGCGGTTGCGGCGTCCGGGATTATAAGACATCCGTTGAGGTGCCAGAGAGTGCGACCCCGCCTCAGCAACGTCTGTCGCTTCGCTGATGTGGCCTCCCGCGCCCTATGCCTCGCATAGTGAGCATGTCGTGCCATACACTTAGCGGACTGGCCACGGATAGCCTCGTCGTCGGCACGCCAACGAAGGGGAAATGTGTCTGCCACGACATTCAGACACCAGACAGAGCGCACAGCCTCCGAGGAGGTAGCAACGACCTGCCTCGCGTCGGATCCACGCACCATTTGGGCGGACGCGATGGATTCGCGGCAGATCGAGTCCGACCGCTGCCGGGCATTCTCCTCGCAGGCGCGGCGGAGCGCAATGCGGACGACCATCTCCTCCTCGGTCCCGACTGAGATGAGGTCCCAGTTCGCGGATCGGCTGACGGAGGACTCCGGTCCGTTGCCGCCATGCCGGAGAAGGCAGGAGATTATATGTGGAGGGGAAGTGGAGTGGAGTGGTTAGGATTTAGTCCACACAGCAGATGGGGAAGATTATATGTGCGGTCGGGATGGGCCAGCGTGGGTCGGTTCCGACGTGGCGGACGCGCTCGGTGATACGTCTCCGTTGTATCTATAATTGTTGATTGTTACATGTCAATATTATACAACTTTCACATACTTTTGGCAATAATTTATATGATTTATTTGACTAATATATTGATCCAGAGCCCAGTGCCAATTCCTATTTGTTGCATGTTTTTTTGTTTCACATAATATACATATTAAATGAAGTGCAAACACGATAAAATTTTGCGAAGAATTATTTTGGAATATATGTGATTTTTGGGAATCAAAATCAACGCGAAACGATACCTGAGGGCCCCACAAGCTCGAGGGGCACGCCCCCTACCCTGGGCACGGCCAGCAGGCTTGCGGGGCCCTTGTAAGGTAGTTGGTGCCCTTCTTTCGCCGCAAGAAAGATAATATCTGAAAGAAAATCTCTTTAAAATTTCAGCCCAATCGGAGTTACGGATCTCCGGGAATTTAAGAAACGGCGAAAGTCTAGAAACAGGGGTTGCAAAACAAAAGAGAAACAGAGAGATAGATCCAATCTCAGAGGGGCTCCCGGACCTCCGCCACCATGGAGGCCATGGACCAGAGGGGAAACCCTCCTCCTATCTAGGTGGAGGTCAAGGAAGAAGAAGAATAATAATAAGGAGGAGGGGGTCTCTCTCCCCCTCTCTCTCGGTGGCCCCGGAGTGCTGTCGGAGCAAGGGTCGTGACGACGATCTACACCAACAACCTCGCTACCGTCAACACCAACTCTCCCCCCTCTATGCAGCAGTGTAACACCTCTTATACCCGTTGTAATCTCTACTTAAACATGGTGCTCAACGCTATATATTATTATCCAATGATATGTGGCTATCCTATGATGGTTGAGCATATCCGTTTTGTCCTATGGGTTGATTGATGATCATGATTGGTTTGAGTTGTATATTTTATTATTGGTGTTATCCTATGGTGCTCTACATGTCACGCAAGCGTGCGGGATCCCCGTTGTAGGGTGTTGCAATATGTTCATGATTCGCTTATGGTGGGTGGCGTGAGTAATAGAAGCACAAACCCGAGTAAGTGGGTTGTTGCGTATGGGAGTAAAGAGGACTTGATAGTTAATGTTATAGTTGGGGTTTACCTTAGTGATCTTTGGTAGTTGCGGATGCTTGCTAGAGTTCTAATCATAAGTGCATATGATCCAGGTAGAGAAAGTATGTTAGCTCATGCCTCTCCCTCATATAAAATTACAATAATGATTACTGGTCTAGTTATCGATTGCCTAGGGACAAATGACTTTCTTCTGAAAAAAAGCTCTCTACTAATACTAACTTATTTTTTTCTTTATATAAGTAGCCCCTAGCTTTTATTTACGCGTTCTTTATCATCTTGCAAACCTATCCCTTTACACCTACAAAGTACTTCTAGTTTCATACTTGTTCTAGGTAAAGTGAACGTTAAGTGTGCGTGGAGTTTATCGATGGTCGATAGAACTTTAGAGAATATTTGTTTTACCTTTAGCTTCTTGTTGGGTTCGACACTCTTACTTATCGAGAAAGGCTACAATTGATCCCCTATACTTGTGGGTTATCACTCGGTCATGCCCGGGTCTCCTCTTATACGCCTAAATTTCGGCTGGATATGAGGGGTGCTGGTCATCTCGGGCGTTTAAGGCCAGTTTGAAGCGCCTGTCTGCCCTCTACCCGGGCATTTCAGGGCAGTTTGAGGCACCCGACTGAAGATGCTCTAAATACAATTTTTCTAAGTTAAAATTTATTACTTCAAAATAATAGTTGCATTGTCTATAAAAAAGGGTACACTTTGACCCAGAGGCTCCTCAAACCACTCCTTAGTTGATGTAAATGTTGCCAACCTAGCGAGTTCATGAGTTATATCATTCACTTCCCTATTACAATGTTTAAACTAGTGAAAGAAAAATCACATGCCAAAAACTAAGACTCACTAAAACTGTTGCCATCGCTCCCGCAGAACGTCCCCCATCCTACTTGGTGTCAATGACCTCCATATTATCAGAGTTCATAACAAGACGAGTGTAGCCTGTCTTTTGCACAAGAGATGAACCCAATCTTAATGCCAAAGCTTGCACACCAATCAATCTTTTAATTTCCACCGACAATAAAGTTTCCTTTAGCATCTATGAGTACAACACCAATTGGCCCCTAAGTACATCTTGATCAAAAGATGCATCAACATCAAGTTCAACAAATCCCCAAGGAGGTCTGACTCATCCTCCTCTTTTAATGGTTAATTTGGGAGAGGAGGTAGTTACATACTTTGATGTTAAAGCACAAATCCCCATAGAAATTCAGAATGCATCTTAAGACTTTTCTTTATGAACCAACTTACATTTTCCCACTACAAGTACAAAGTGGTAGTAGCGATTAATTCAGGGGCACTTCGAAGACCCAAAATTGATAGATCCTGGTTTAGTAGAAGTAAGGAAAACTCAGGAACAACTTCCCCCACATGATTAATTTCACAAGATTTACTAATCACTTTTTGCATCCCCAAATTACACCAAATCTCCTTTGCTTTTGGGAAAAGAAACAACAAATGATTTGTATCTTGTGGCCCATTAGAACAAGTGGGACAAATAGGTGAGACTTTCAAATATCTATTAGCAAGCGTAACACGACATAGGGGAGTGCCATGCAACGTACGCCAAATAAAAGGAATACATTTGCCAGGCAAGATAAATTAAAATCTCACACCAAATAGGATTAGCATTGGTTCGTTCCATACCATTAGTATGTTGCAGTTTTTCTTCCATGTTGTTGCTCCAATTTCGTAAAACAAGCTAATCGAATAGTAAAAAAAATCATTTTTTTGTATAGCTCCAAGCAATAAAATCTGACATGTCATGCAAAGTAAGCGGAGTCGCAAGGACACGTTGGGCATCAATAGACCACAACTTCCGTCTCACCAAATCTTCATCCCAAAAATTTGTAACTAGATTAATAATATCCAAAACCTTGGACGAAAGGTGATCCCCTCGAGGAGTAATAATGTTTCTACTCGCACAATTCAGGAACCATGCATCTTCCCACATATTGATATCACATCCATTCTCAACTCGCCAGATATACCCATGCTTCAAAAAGTTGACTCTCGTATAATATTTTGCCAAGTAAAAGATGATCTTTTTAAATTTTGCATTCATCAAATCAACATCGGGAAAATACTTTGCTCTCTATATGTTAGCGCACAGAGAATAGGGATTATCAAGGAGACACCACACTTGTTTAGCCAATAAAGCAACATTGAAGCAATGCATATCACAAAAACCCATACCTCCTTCATTTTTTGGAATACACATCTTCCACCAGGCCATCTAATGCATCATCTTCCGATTGTCCTCATCACCCTGCCAGAAATGTGACATCACGTCAATGATTCCTTTATAAAAAATAAGAAATTTTAATACGAACATAACAAAGGTTGGAATAGCTTGTACAACAAATTTGAGGAGCATTTCCTTCCCTCTAACAAATAACATTTTTTCTTTCCATGCACTAATTTTCATAATTATCGATTGATAAAATATTGGAAACAGTGGCTTCTGTCCATACCCACATTGGCTAGAAAACCCAAATATCAGTCATTGAGAGCTTCAGTCATTATGTTTAGAGTTGTTCAAATCAGTTCCTTGTCATCAACCTTCATATTAGTAGTAAAAATATGCTAGCTTTTTCAACACTCACCAAGTTTCAACATAATATCCTTCAAGAAAGGCCACTCAACTCAATCATAAGCTTTGTAGATGTACGTCTTGATAGCAAACAAACCCTCTTTACCCTGCCTCTTGTACTTAATTATGTGGAAGCACTCATATGCCACTAAAATATTATCTGTAATCATTATTCCAAGCAGAATTAACTTAAACGAGAAACAATCACTTTTGAGATAACTTTGTATACCACATTACATAGACTGATTGGTCTAAATTGAGTTACCTTTTCTGATGAATTAACCTTTGGGATCATTACAATTGTATCCATCCTGGCAATTGTAACATCCCAAATTTTCAATTTGGAATGTTATACATTAGATCATCAATGCATATCATATATTATTTGCTTTTGGTTTTGATCCTAGAAATTCTATGCAACTCAAGGACCCACGGAGAGAGTAGGGGATTTTGTTATTTTCATATTTGTGTTTTCCAAAATTTTAAGAATATGATCATTTGATTTTAATTATTTTATCATCAATTATTTCTATTACAAAAATATGAGAGAGGGAATAAAATGACTTTCCCAAAATAAAGAAATATTGACGATTTAATAATAAAATCAAATAAGATTTTGTTTCGAAGTTTTTCGTTATTTTATTTGAATTTAGGAAAAATGTGCGTTTTTAAAAATTGCATTTAGGCCCCAAATAATTCACCTTGTGCGGCTTGATTTTAGAAGCCTGGGAAAATTTATTTCGAGATTTTTGGAGTCCGTTTAGTATTTCTTTTTATTTTTCTTCTACGCGTAATTATTTTAAAAAAATCGCACCGACCTACGGGCTGTGTCCGACCGGGACTCCGGCCCGACTAGCCTTTATAAGTCGGCCCACCCCGGGCCGAAACCCAAACCCTAGCCGCCCGCCCCGCCACCACCGCCGCCGCACGCCGCCGTCGCCAGAGCCGCCGCCCGCCGCCTCGCCGACCCGCCGCCCGAGGTCGCCTCGAAATCCATGCCATTGTTTTTTTTTGAAAAACCGTTCGGTTTTTCCGTCGCTTTTTTAGTATCTTTTTTTAAATAGATCGGTTTTTTTCCAATTTATTTAATTAGCGAGCGTTCGTCGTTTTTCTTTTTCTCGGATTAAATCCGCGATTTTTCTAATCGCGATTTCTGATCCGATTTTCTTTTTAGTATAACTTTTCCCTCGTTTATCGGAATCAGGCGATTCAAGCACCTGGAGTTCGTCTCGAAACCCTCTATCCGTTTAACCAACTTAAACAAGTTTTTGCTACTGTAAAATTTGACTTAGATCCAGATTAGTAGAACGAAGTTGTTTTCTTTCGCCGTTTGACTTTCGTTGCTTCGCTCGATTTGATTCTTTTTGCAAACCGGAGTTCTTAAGTTGAACTTTCTGGTTAGATCTCTTATTTGACTATTACCTGTGCATTAGATGAGTGCTTATTGTATGCTTGTTTGTTTGTCTGCGATAGAATACCCGGAGTGCGCCGCCTGTTACTTCGAATCGCTAGGTTTCGCGGATCATTAGCAAGGCAAGTAACATTTTGATCATATCTTTTCTACTACCCAGTTTTATTGCATTAGATCAATCCTCAAACATTGCATGATTAGGATCTAATTAAATTGTGAGATGGGAAGTAGTTGAGGTAGTACTTATTACCTGTTTACTATCAAACCTTTGGGAGTTACTATTACGTTATGCTTATAGTGCCATGCTATGCTAGTAGACGTGGATTGGGTGAGTGATATCCATGACAGATGTGAGTTTGTTAATCATGGTTTATCTAAGGTGGCAACTTAAACACACATCTGGGTGGATTGAGGTACCTGGGTATTCCAGGATTGCCTATTTTTCTTTATGGACCGCCACACAGGCTCAAAGGGATCATGAGATTATTCATACTAGAAACTTCCGTGTGCAGCCACAAGCCATTATGGGCTCTGGCATAGTTGATTATGTCGTGCGAACTCTTACAGGGTAGACTAGCAGATGTAGTGGAAAAGTAGGTGTAACAGTCTATCCATCGTAAGGTGCTAGTGCTTCTGAAAGACTATGTCTCGGTCATCCGTCTTCTCAAACACCATGTAGTGCGAGAAACCAAACGGAGGCGATCGAGTCTTGTGGGGAAAAGTGCGCAAGCCTCTGCAGAGTGTAATAAACTAATCATGATTAGCCGTGTCCCCGGTTATGGACTTTTTGAGTATCTAGTACTTGGATTATCATGTGAATCTCAACATTTTACTCTAAATTAATTTTGTTGGGTTTGTTTAATGATAATATTTAATTGGGATTGAGGATGCTGTCAACCATTCTCAATGTTTAACAACTACCATGATAATTAAATAAAATTTATTCCTTTGTAGTAGGGAAAATTTGGCTTTACGCAAAACTGTAACCATAGAGCTTTCCACCAGCCAAATATGCACATAGTATAGCTGTTTCATTCCATTACTCTCTATGCGTTACATTGCCAGCATATTCCATGTGCTGACCCGTTTCGGACTGCAATGTTAATGTTGCAGACTTTTCAGACGATGATTAAGGAGTTTTTAGGTCGTGGTTCTATACTCAGTTATGCCGTTGGAGTTGATGGACTCACTTATCTTCCAAGCCTTCCGCTGTTATCGTTATTAGATGGCCTTAAGCCATATTTATTGTAATAAGTTCTCTATGGAGACACTCGATGTAATAAGTGTGTGATTGCTACTCTGTTATAAATCCTCCGATTACTGTGTGGTGTCAGCATTACTGATCCAGGGATGACACCGGAGCACAGAGATCAGACTGTTTGAGGTCTGGTCGCTACAGCAATATGGTACTGAAGGAAATATGCCCTAGACGCAATAATAAAGTTGTTATTTTATATTTCCTTATTCATGATAAAGGTTTATTATTCATGCTAGAATTTTATTGATTGGAAACCTAAATACATGTGTGAATACATAAACAAACACCGTGTCCCTAATGAACCTCTACTTGACTAGCTCGTTGATCAAAGAGAGTTAAGGTTTCCTAACTATGGATGTTGTCATTTGATAACGGGATCACATCATTAGGACAATAATGTGATGGACAAGACCCATCCGTTAGCTTAGCATAATGATTGTTTAATTTTATTGTTATTTCTTTCTTCATATGAAATACATATTCCTTCTACTATGAGATTATGCAACTCCCGGATATCGGAGGAATGCCTTGTGTGCTATCAAACGTCACAACGTAATTGAGTAATTATAAAGATGCTCTACAAGTATCTCCAAAGTTGTCTGTTGAGTTGGAATAGATCGAGATTAGGATTTGTCACTCCGAGTATCGAAGACGTATCTCTGGGCCCTCTCAGTAATACACATCATAAGCTTGCAAGCAAATGACTAAGGAGTTAGACACGCGGTAATATATGATATCTACTACACAACCTTCTTCTTGTAGACGTTGTTGGGCCTCCAAGTGCAGAGGTTTGTAGGACAGTAGCAAATTTCCCTCAAGTGGATGACCTAAGGTTTATCAATCTGTAGGAGGTGTAGGATGAAGATGGTCTCTCTCAAGCAACCCTGCGACCAAATAACAAAGAGTCTCTTGTGTCCCCAACACACCCAATACAATGGTAAATTATATAGGTGCACTAGTTAGGCGAAGAGATGGTGATACAAGTGCAATATGGATAGTAGATAAAGGTATTTGTAATCTGAAATTATAAAAACAGGAAGGTAACTAATGATAAAAGTGAGTGTAAATGGTATTGCAATGCGTTGAAACAAGGCCTAGGGTTCATACTTTCGCTAGTGCAAGTTCCCTCCACAATACTAACATAATTGGATCACATAACTATCCCTCAACATGCAACAAAGAGTGACTCCAAAGTCACTAATAGCGGAGAACAAACTAAGAGATTATGGTAGGGTACGAAACCACCTCAAAGTTATTCTTTCCAATCAATCTGTTGGGCTATTCCTATAAGTGTCACAAACATCCCTAGAGTTCGTACTAGAATAACACCTTAAGACACAAATCAATCCAAACCCTAATGTCACCTAGATACTCCAATGTCACCTCAAGTATCCGTGGGTATGATTATACAATATGTGTCACACAATCTCAGATTCATCTATTCAACCAACACAAAGGACCTCAAAGAGTGCCCCAAAGTTCCACCGGAGAATCACGACAAAAACGCGTGCCAACCAATATGCATAGGTTCATGGGCAGAACCCGTAAGTTGATCACCAAAACATACACCAAGTGAATCACGTGGTATCCCATTGTCACCACAGATACGCACGGCAAGACATACATCAAGTGTTCTCAAATCTTTAAAGACTCAATCCGATAAGATAAATTCAAAGGGGAAACTCTCAATCCATTACAAGAGAGTAGAGGGGGAGGAGAAACATAAGATCCAACTATAATGGCAAAGCTCACGATACATCAAGATCGTGCCAAATCAAGAACACGAGAGAGACAGAGAGAGATCAAACACATAGCTACTGGTACATACTCTCAGCCCCGAGGGAGAACTACTCCCTCGTCATGGAGAGCACCGGGATGATGAAGATGGCCACCGGAGAGGGATTCCCCCTCCGGCAGGGTGCCGGAACGGGTCTAGATTGGTTTTCGGTGGCTACGGAGGCTTCTGGCGGCGGAACTCCTGATCTATTATGCTCCTCGATAGTTTTAGGGTACATGGGTATATATGGGTGAAAGAGATACGTCAGGGGAGCCACGAGGGGCCCACGAGGGTGGAGGGTGCGCCCTAGGGGGGTGGGCACGCCCCCTGCCTCGTGGCTCCCTCGTTCCTTTCTGACGTGCACTCCAAGTTTTTCCGGTAGCTTTCCTTCCAAAAATAACTTCTCCATTTGGTTTCATTCCGTTTTGACTCCATCTGATATTCCTTTTCTTCGAAACACCGAAATAGGCAAAAACAGTAATTCTGGGCTGGGCCTCTGGTTAATAGGTTAGTCCCAAAAATAATATAAAAGTGGATAATAAAGCCCAATATTGTCCAAAACAGTAGATAATATATCATGGAGCAATAAAAAATCATAGATACGTTGGAGACGTATCAAGCATCCCCAAGCTTAATTCCTGCTCGTCCTCGAGTAGCTAAATGATAAAAACAGAATTTTTGATGCGGAGTGCTACTTGGCATAAATTCAATGTAATTCTTCTTAATTGTGCTATGAATATTCAGATCCATAAGATTCAAGACAAAAGTTTAATATTGACACAAAAATAATAATACTTCAAGCATACTAACTAAGCAATTATGTCTTCTCAAAATAACATGGCCAAAGAAAGTTATTCCTACAAAATCATATAGTGTGGCTATGCTCCATCTTCACCACATAAAATATTTAAATCATGCACAACCCCGATGACAAGCCAAGCAATTGTTTCATACTTTTGATGTTCTCAAACTTTTTCAATCTTCACGCAATACATGAGCGTGAGCCATGGATATAGCACTATAGGTGGAATAGAAGGGTGGTTGTGGAGAAGACAAAAAGGAGAAGATAGTCTCACATCAACTAGGCGTATCAACGGGCTATGGAGATGCCCATTAATATATATCAATGTGAGTGAGTAGGGATTGCCATGCAACGGATGCACTAGAGCTATAAATGTATGAAAGCTCAACAAAAGAAACTAGTGGGTGTGCATCCAACTCGCTTGCTCACGAAGACCTAGGGCATTTTGAGGAAGCCCATCATTGGAATATACAAGCCAAGTTCTATAATGAAAATTTCCCACTAGTATATGGAAGTGGCAACATAGGAGACTCTCTATCATGAAGATCATGGTGCTACTTTGAAGCACAAGTGTGGTAAAAGCATAGTAGCATTGCCCCTTCTCTCTTTTTCTCTCATTTTATTTTTTTATTTGGGCCTTCTCTTTTTTTTATGGCCTCTTTTCACTTTTTTATTTGGGCTTCTTTGGCCTCTTTTATTTATTTATTTATTTTCATCCGGATTCTCATCCTGACTTGTGGGGGAATCATAGTCTCCATCATCCTTTCCTCACTGGGACAATGCTCTAATAATGATGATCATCACACTTTTATTTTCTTACAACTCAAGAATTACAACTCGATACTTAGGACAAGATATGACTCTATATGAATGCCTCCGGCGGTGTACCGGGATGTGCAATGATGCATGCGTGACATGTATGAAAGAATTATGAACGGTGGCTTTGCCACAAATACAATGTCAACTACATGATCATGTAAAGCAATATGACAATGATGGAGCGTGTCATAATAAACGGAAGGGTGGAAAGTTTTATGGCAATATATCTCGGAATGGCTATGGAAATGCCATAATAGGTAGGTATGGTGGCTGTTTTGAGGAAGGTATATGGTGGGTTTATGGTACCGGTGAAAGTTGCGCGGTACTAGAGAGGCTAGCAATGGTGGAAGGGTGAGAGTGTGTATAATCCATGGACTCAACATTAGTCATAAAGAACTCACATAATTATTGCAAAAATCTATTAGTTATCAAAACAAAGAACTACGCGCATGCTCCTAGGGGGATAGATTGGTAGGAAAAGTCCATCACTCGTCCCCGACCGCCACTCATAAGGAGGACAATCAATAAATAAATCATGCTCCGACTTCATCACATAACGGTTCACCATACGTGAATGCTACGGGAATCACAAACTTCAACACAAGTATTTCTCAAATTCACAACTACTCAACTAGCATGACTCTAATATCACCATGTCCATATGTCAAAACAATCATCAAGCATCAAACTTCTCTTAGTATTCTATACTCTATATGAAAGTTTTTATTATTATTGGATGCCTAGCATATTAGGATTATTTAAGAAAATTACCACGCTATTTAAAACTCTCAAAATGATATAAGTGAAGCATGAGAGTTCATCTATTTCTATAATACCACCACCGTGCTCTAAAAATATATAAGTGAAGCACTAGTGCAAACGACAAACTACTCCGAAAGATATAAGTGAAGATCAATGAGTAGTCGAATAATTATGCAACTATGTGAAGACTCTCTAACATTTAAGATTTTCAGATCTTGGTATTTTATTCAAACAGCGAGCAAAACATAATGAAATAAAATGACGCTCCAAGCAAAACACATATCATGTGGCGAAGAAAAATATAGCTCCAAGTAAAGTTACCGATGAATGACGACGAAAGAGGGGATGCCTTCCGGGGCATCCCCAAGCTTAGGCTTTTGGTTGTCCTTGAATATTACCTTGGGGTGCCTTGGGCATCCCCAAGATTAGGCTCTTTCCACTCCTTATTCCATAACCCATCGAATCTTTACCCAAAACTTGAAAACTTCACAACACAAAACTTAAAGTAGAAAACTCGTGAGCTCCGTTAGTATAAGAAAATAAATCACCACTTCAAGGTACTGTAATGAACTCATTCTTTATTTATATTGGTGTTAAACCTACTGTATTCCAACTTCTCTATGGTTTATAAACTATTTTACTAGCCATAGATTCATCAAAATAAGTAAACAACACATAAAAAACAGAATTTGTCAAAAACAGAACAGTCTGTAGTCATCTGGATCAAACGTATACTTTTGGAACGCATAAAATTCTAAAATAAATTGCTGGACGTGAGGAATTTATATATTAATCATCTGAAAAAAGAATTAACTCAATAGCGCTCTCCAATTAAAAATGGCAGCAATTCTCGTGAGCGCTAAAGTTTCTGTTTTTACAGCAAGATCAACAAGACTTTCCCCAAGTCTTCCCAACGGTTCTACTTGGCACAAACACTAATTAAACACATAAAACTACATCTAAACAGAGGCTAGATTAATTATTTACTGCTAAACAGGAACAAAAAGCAAGGAACAAAAATAAAGTTGGGTTGCCGCCCAACAAGCGCTATCGTTTAGCGCCCCTAGCTAGGCAAGATGATTTCAATGATGCTCACATAAAAGATAAGAATTAAAACATAAAGAGAGCATCATGAAGAATATGAATAGAACATTTAAGCCTAACCCACTTCCTATTCATAGGGATTTTGTGAGCAAACAACTTGTGGAACAATAATCAACTAGCATAGGAGGGCAAAACAAGCATAACTTCAAAACTTTAAGCACATAAAGAGGAAACTTGATATTACTGCAATTCCTACAAGCATATATTCCTCCCTCATAATAATTTTCAGTAGCATCATGAATGAATTCAACAATTGTAACATCGCAAATTTCCAATTTGGAATGTTATACATTAGATCATCATTGCATATCATATTTTATTTTGCATTTTGGTTGATCCTAGAAATTCTACGCAACTCAATGACCCACGGAGAGAGTTGGGGATTTCGTTATTTTCATATTTGAGTTTTCTCAAATTTTGAGAATAGGATCATTTGATTTTATTTATTTTATCATTAATTATTTCTATTACAAAAATATGAGAGAGGGAATAAAATGACTTTCCCAAAATAAAGAAATATTGAGGATTTAATAATAAAATCAAATAAGGTTTTATTTCGGAGTTTTTTGGTGTTTTATTTGAATTTAGGAAAAATGTGCGTTTTTCAAAATTGCATTTAGGTCCCAAATAAATGTTCACCTTGTGCGGCTTGATTTTAGAAGCCCGTGAAAATTTATTTAAGAATTTTTGGATTCCGTTTAGTATTTCTTTTTATTTTTTCTTCCGCGTGTAATATTTATAAAAAAAAGTGAACCGACCTAACCGGGCCGTGTCCGTCCGGGACTCTAGCCCAGCAGGCTTTAAAAGCCAGGGCAGCCCACCCGGGCAAACCCTAGCCCCGAGCCGCCCTGCCCCACCCCGCCCCACGCGCCGCCGCCGCTGCCCGCCGCCGCCGCCGGATTCCGCCGCCCGAGGTTCGCCGCGCCTCGACTTCCGTGCCATCGGTTTTTTTTGAAAAAAAAATAGATTGGTTCTCGTCGGTTTTTTCTGTTGGTTTTTTTTAGTTTCGGTTTTTTTAAATAGATCGCTTTTCCGGTTTATTTAAATAGTGAGCATTCGTCCGTTCGTTTGTTCTAGCGAACGTTCGTCGTTTTTCTTTTTCTCGGATTAAATCCACGATTTTTCTGATCGCGATTCCTCATCCGATTTTCGTTTTAGTATAATTTTTCGCTCGTTTATCGGAATCAGGCGATTCAAGTGCCTAGAGTTTCGTGTCAAAACCCTCTATCCGTTTAACCAACTTAAACAAGATTTTGCTACTGTAAAATTTTCCCTAGATCCAGATTACTAGAACGAAGTTGTTTTCTTTCGCCGTTTGACTTTCGTTGCTTCGTTTGATTTGATTCTTTTTGCCAACCGGAGTTCTTAAGTTGAACCTTCTGGTTAGATCTCTTGTTTGAGTTTTACCTGTGCATTAGATGAGTTCTTATTGTATGCTTGTTTGTTTGTTTGCGATAGAGTACCCGGAGTGCGCCGCTTGTTACTTTGAATCTCTAGGTTTCGCGGATCATCAGCAAGGCAAGTAACACTTTGATCATACCTTTTCTACTACCCAGTTTTATTGCATTAGATCAATCCTCACACATTGCATGATTAGCATCTAATTAAATTGTGGGATGGGAAGTAGATGAGGTAGTACCTATTACCTGTTTATTATCAAACCTTTGGGATTTACTTCTACGTTTGCTTATTATGCCATGCTATGCTAGTAGACGTGGATTGGGTGAGTGATATCCATGACAGATGTGAGTTTGTTAATTAATGGTTTATCTAAGGTGGCAACTTAAACACACATCTAGGTGGATTGAGGCGCCTGGGTATTCCAGGACTTGCCTGTTTTTCTTTTGGACCGCCACCCAGGCTCAAAGGGATCATGAGACTATTCATACTAGAAACTTCCGTGTGCAGCCACAAGCTATTATGGGCTCTAGCATAGTTGACTAAGTTGTGCGAACTCTTACAGTGGTAGACTAGCAGATGTAGAGGATGTAGGTGGTACGGTCTACCCGATCGTAAGGTGCTAGCGCTTCTGAAAGACTATGTCTCGGTCATCCGTCTTCTGAAACACCATGTAGTGCGAGAAACCAAACGGAGGTGATCGAGTCTTGTGGGGAAAAGTGCGCAAACCTCTGTAGAGTGTAATAAACTAATCATGGTTAGTCGTGTCCCCGGTTATGGACATCTTGAGTATCTAGTACTTGGATTATCATGTGAATCTCAACATGTTACTCTAAATTAATTTTGTTGGGTTATGTTTAATGATGATGCTTAATTGGGATTGAGAATGCTGTCAATCATTCTCAATGTTTAACAACTACCATGATAGTTAAATAAATTTATTCCTTTGAAGTAGGGAAAACTTGGCTTTTCGCAAAACTATAACCATAGAGCTTTCCACCAGCCAAATATGCATATAGTATAGCTGCTTTATTCCATTACTCTCTATGTGTTACATTGCCAGCATATTCCATGTGCTGACCCGTTTTCGGGCTGCAACGTTAATGTTGCAGACTTTTCAGACGATGATGAAGGAGTTTTTAGGTCGTGGTTCTATACTCAGTGATGCCGTTGGAGTTGATGGACTCACTTATCTTCCAAGCCTTCCGCTGTTATCGTTATTAGATGGCCTTAAGCCATATTTATTGTAATAAGTTCTCTTTTGAGACACTCGATGTAATAAGTGTGTGATTGCTACTCTGCTATAAATCCTCCGAGTACTGTGTGGTGTCAGCATTACTGATCCAGGGATGACACCAGAGCACAGAGATCAGACTGTTTGAGGTCTGGTCGCTATAGAGATGGTATCAGAGCACACGCTGACTGTAGGACACGACCACTAGGCTAAAGACCTAGATCACTATCCACTCTCTTCTTTTCTGACTTCTCATCTTTTCTACTCTTTAGGATGGCGGATGCAAGGAACAAGTTCACGCAACCGGATGAAGATACACCCTTTGGACGTCACTTGAAGGAAGTCAGTAGATACCTGAATATAGGAGTACCAAGCTTCACCAGAACCTACAATGCCACTTTACCTGAAGAAGAGCGCTGGATGATTGAAGTTCAAGTTCCAGGAAGGACGTTCATGCCCGTCACTGAGCCCATAGAGTTTTCTTTTGATGCACCAACTTGGAGTCTAGGAAAGAGCATGGCAGCTCATATCGCCATGGGACGCATTGGAGAAGTCTACCGCAAGGATCTCAAGGATACTATCTACCAAATTTGTGGGTGCCGAGATGAGCACTGGGAGATGATCAGCACCAGGAATGATAGATCAACCGCAGCTTTTATCCAGGAGTTAAACCAGCACATTCGACGACAGGAGAACCAGATGTGCACTGACATGATAGATCTGAAGAAGGCAAGGACAATAATCAAGGAACTAGAGGAAGAACTCAAGGCTACACGTGACGATTATGAGGAGGAAATTGAAGTATTGGTGGAGAAGAATGACGACCTGATCAAGAAGATTGAAATATTTACGGGAGGCCCTACGCCAGTAGATGAAGACGAAGAACCCAAGGAGATTAGCCCGGAAGACTACATCATCATCGACGACACTGACTCAGATCTAGATAGTAGCGATGATGACTATGTTGATGAAGCTGGAGCAGATATCATGGAGTCTGCAACCGAAGAATATTTCTAGTAGACCACCTCATCAGTAGTAGTAGTCCACCATGTAAATATAGTAGTCCGAGCACTTTTGCGATAGATAGATCGATTGTATGCCCTTGTTTGATTGAATGAAGTGAATTGTTTGCTTTTGCCTCATGTGCATATGGGTAGTGTTTTCTATTTAGACCCCCTCTATTTTTACATCTCATCTTTTCTAAACCCTCAGATGCTTCCAAGACGTCACCCCGGATTTGCCTTTCCACCGGAGCTCACCCAGTTGATCTAGCAGCAGAACACATTGATGCAGTTGGTAGTCCAGAATTAGAATCATGGGAACAACAACAACAACTCACCACCACCACCACCACCTATTGACCACTTAGCCCGTTTTCTTAGGCTGAATCCGCCGGTGTTTTCTAGTAGCACCGAGCTGATAGTAGCAGATGATTGGCTCCGCAAGACAGCTAGAGAGTTAACCACAGCAGGATGCACAGATGCGGAGAAGGTGAAGTTTGCCGCACATCATCTAGAAGGACCCGCAGCATCATGGTGGGAGAATTTCACAGCCACTTTCCTTGTCGACACTGTCACATGGGACCAGTTTCAGCAGGCTTTTCGTACTGCACATGTTTCAGCAGGAGCTATGGCCATGAAGAAGCGTGAGTTTTGCAACTTGCGCCAAGGAGGACGGACAGTTGGCCAGTATGTAGAGGACTTTAGTAAGTTAGCATGTTATGCCCCAGATGACGTTGCTACGGATGCAGCTAAGCAGGAGAAGTTTCTGGAAGGACTGAATGATGAGTTGAGCATGCAGTTGATGGTAGCAACCTTCAACAACTATCAGGAATTGGTAGACCGTGCTCTTATTATTGAAGGGAAGCAACAGCAAATTGAGAATCGCAAGAGGAAGTATGGACAAGGGAAGTACAATTTAGGAGCTCAGCAGAAGCCCACATTTTACCCCTAGACCGGGAGGACATTTTCAGCATACCCATGAAGGAGGTAGCTCGCACAACCACAATGGCACCAAGAATGGAAATGGCAATGGAGGAAGCAACGTCCAGAATCGCACCAACCCATCAACCCCAGGCATGAAGGACATGAGCCAAGTCACTTGCTTTAAGTGTCAGAAGACCGGACATTATGCCAATGAATGTCCTGAAGGCCAAAATGGCAATGGAAGTTCTGGGAAGAAGCCGAACCCTTTCAACAGGGGACAGGTGAACCACGTTAGCGTGGAGGAGGTTGAAGCTCAGCCCGATGCAATAATAGGTAAGTTTTTGGTTAAGTCATTTACTGCACTCGTTCTTTTTGATACTGGTGCATCACATTCATACATCTCAAGGGGATTTGTGGATAAGTATAACCTATCAACCCAAGCCCTTAGGTCACCCATGTTAGTAACTTGTGATCGGTTACCATTAAGGATTGGTAACTATGTTTTTCCCTCAGACCTAATAGTATTGGAATCTCAAGGATTGGATGTGATATTAGGCATGGATTGGTTATCAAAGTATGAAGGGAATATTGAATGTGCTAGTAAGTCAATTTTGCTTACCACCCCAGAAGGGAGAAGGATCAAGTATGTATCCCGACATGTGCCAAAGAGGACCCATGTAAATTGCTTAACAGGAGTTGTGCAGGAGGAAGTACCAGTGGTAAGGGATTTCCCTGAAGTATTTCCAGAAGAGTTGCCAGGCATGCCACCGAATAGAGATATTGAGTTTTTGATTGAGCTATTGCCAGGCACAGGGCCAATATCAAAGAGACCATATAGGATGCCAGCAAAGGATTTGGTGGAAATTAAGAAGCAGATTAAGGAGTTACTGGATAAGGGATATATTCACCCAAGTTCTTCGCCTTGGGGATCGCCAGTACTTCTAGTGGAGAAGAAGGATGGATCGTTAAGGATGGTTGTTGATTATCGAGGATTGAATGAAGTAACGATCAACAACAAGTACCCACTACCAATGATCAACGATTTGTTTGATCGATTGCAAGGAGCTAAGGTATTTTCCAAGATCGATCTGCGATCAGGATACCACCAGTTGAAGATTCGAGAACAGGATATTCCGAAGACAGCTTTTACCACCAGGTATGGGCTGTACAAGTATACCATTATGTCATTTGGTCTGACTAACGCACCTGCCTATTTTATGAACATGATGAACAAAGTGTTTATGGAGTTTTTGGATAAGTTCGTCATAGTGTTCATTGATGATATCCTGGTTTATTCGAAGAATGAAGAGGAGCATAAGGAGCATTTGCGTTTGGTACTTGGAAAGCTCAGAGAACATCAATTATATGCCAAGTTCAGCAAATGTGCGTTTTGGTTGAAGGAAGTAGGATTCCTCGGACACGTTATATCTGGAGAAGGTATAGCAGTTGATCCCACTAAAGTTGAAACCGTGACCAAGTGGGAAGCCCCAACAACAGTTGGAGAGATCCGGAGTTTTCTTGGACTCGCAGGATACTACCGGAGATTTATTGAGAATTTCTCAAAGATTGCGAAGCCTATGACTGAGTTGTTAAAGAAAGATACCAAGTTCATATGGACAGAGGAATGTGAGGCTAGTTTCCAGAGTTGAAGAAACGCTTAGTTACCTCACCAGTATTGATTTTGCCAGACCAAACCAAAGATTATGAGGTGTATTGCGACGCTTCACGTCGAGGACTTGGAGCAGTGCTTATGCAGGAAGGGAGAGTTGTTTCATATGCCTCAAGACAACTGAAGCCTCATGAGTTGAATTATGCTACGCATGATTTGGAATTAGCAGCCGTAGTGCATGCATTGAAAACATGGAGACATTTTCTGATTGGAAATCATTGTGAGGTGTACACGGATCATAAGAGTTTGAAGTACATTTTCACACAGAAGGAGTTGAACCTCAGACAAAGGAGATGGTTGGAGCTCATCAAGGATTATGATATGAGATTGCATTATCACCCCAGAAAGGCTAATGTAGTAGCTGACGCATTAAGCCGTAAGAGTCATGTCAACACGCTAATGACGGGAGAAATACCCAAGGAGTTAGCAGAAAATCTTCGTGAACTATGTTTGGAAATAGTTCCGAGAGGCTATGTAGCAGCAATGGAGATTTGGTCAACTTTGATGGATAGAATCAGGGAAGCTCAGAAAACTGACAAAGAGATTGCCGCTATAAAGGAGAAACTGAGCAAAGGAAAAGCTAAAGGATTTCGCGAGGATGAGCACGACACCCTATGGTTTGAAGACTGTGTTTATGTGCCCAATGACCCAGAGATCAGGAAGTTGATTTTTCAAGAGGCACACGATTCACCATATTCAATTCACCCAGGAAATACCAAGATGTATTTGGATTTGAAAGATATTTTCTGGTGGACCGGAATGAAGAAGGATATTGCGGAGTATGTAGCAGTTTGTGATGTATGTCAGAGAGTAAAGGCAGAGCATCAGAAGCCAGCAGGATTGCTACAACCATTGCCGATACCCGAATGGAAGTGGGATAAGTTAGGCATGGATTTTATCACGAGATTACCCAGGACTCGTTCAGGCTATGACTCGATTTGGGTTGTAGTCGATCGATTGACGAAAGTAGCTCATTTCATCCCAGTAAAGACCACTTTCACCAGTGCTAAGTTGGCAAAGATATACATGACCAGGATCGTATGTCTGCATGGAGTTCCAAGGAGTATCATATCAGATAGAGGAACCCAGTTTACCTCAAAGTTCTGGAAGCAGTTGCACGAAACTTTGGGAACCAGGCTAGAATTCAGTACAACTTTTCATCCACAGACAGATGGACAGACCGAGAGAGTCAATCAGATTTTGGAGGATATGCTGAGAGCTTGTGCGCTAGATTATGGATCTAGTTGGAACGATAATTTGCCATATGCAGAGTTCTCTTACAACAACAGTTACCAAACCAGTTTAAAGATGGCCCCTTTCGAAGCATTGTACGGAAGGAGGTGCAGGACACCGTTATCATGGGACGAAGTTGGAGACCGCCAGTTGTTTGGACCTGACTTGATTAAAGAGTCTGAACAGAAGGTGAAGTTGATTCGCGATAGGCTCAAGATAGCCCAGTCCAGGCAGAAAAGTTATGCAGATGCTAAACGCCAGGAGATAGTTTACGAAGTCGGAGATAGAGCTTATCTTCGAGTATCTCCACTTCGGGGAACAAAGCATTTTGGAGTTAAAGGGAAGTTAGCACCACGATTTGTAGGACCGTATCGAGTTTTGGAGCGTATGGGAGAAGTGGCCTACAAGTTGGAATTGCCCGAAGGATTGTCAGGAGTTCATGATGTGTTCCACGTTTCTCAGTTAAAGAAATCTCACGCGGAGATGGCTGACATACCGTTGAGAGACACAGTGCCATTGGAAACTATTCAGTTGGATAACGATTTGACCTACGAGGAGAAACCAATTAAGATTCTCGAATTTGCCAGTCGAGTCACTCGCAGCAAGGTTATCAAGTTTTGCAAAGTTCAGTGGAGCCACCACACAGAGGATGAAGCCACTTGGGAACGAGAGGAAGTTTTACTCAAGGACCACCCTCACCTATTTTCTAGCCAACCCAAATCTCGAAGGCGAGATTCATCTTAAGGGGGATAGGTTTGTAACATCCCAAATTTCCAATTTGGAATGTTATACATTAGATCATCATTGCATATCATATTTTATTTTGCATTTTGGTTGATCCTAGAAATTCTACGCAACTCAATGACCCACAGAGAGAGTTGGGGATTTCGTTATTTTCATATTTGAGTTTTCTCAAATTTTGAGAATAGGATCATTTGATTTTATTTATTTTATCATCAATTATTTGTATTACAAAAAAATGAGAGAGGGAATAAAATGACTTTCCCAAAATAAAGAAATATTGAGGATTTAATAATAAAATCAAATAAGGTTTTATTTCGGAGTTTTTCGGTGTTTTATTTGAATTTAGGAAAAATGTGCGTTTTTCAAAATTGCATTTAGGTCCCAAATAAATGTTCACCTTGTGCGGCTTGATTTTAGAAGCCCGTGAATTTTTTTTTTCGGAATTTTTGGAGTCCGTTTAGTATTTCTTTTTATTTTTTCTTCCGCGCGTAATATTTATAAAAAATAACTGACCCGACCTAACCGGGCCGTGTCCGTCTGGGACTCTGGCCCGGCAGGCTTTAAAAGCCGGGGCAGCCCACCCGGGCAAACCCTAGCCCCGAGCCGCCCCACCCCGCCCCACGCGCGGCCGCCGCTGCCCGCCGCCGCCGCCGCCCGAGGTTTGCCGCGCCTCGACTTCCGTGCCATCGGTTTTTTTAAAATAGATCGGTTTTCATTAGTTTTTCCATCGTTTTTTTAGTTTCAGTTTTTTTAAATATATCAGTTTTTCCGGTTTATTTAAATAGTGAGCGTTCGTCCGTTCGTTCGTTCTAGCGAACGTTCGTCGTTTTTCTTTTTCTCGGATTAAATCCGCGATTTTTCTGATCGCGTTTCCTGATCCGATTTTCATTTTAGTATAACTTTTCGCTTGTTTTTCGGAATCAGGCGATTCAAGCGCCTAGAGTTTCGTCTCGAAACCCTCTATCCGTTTAACCAACTTAAAAAAGATTTTGCTACTGTAAAATTTTCCCTAGATCCAGATTACTAGAACAAAGTTGTTTTTATTCGCCGTTTGACTTTCGTTGCTTCGTTTGATTTGATTCTTTTTGCCAACCGGAGTTCTTAAGTTGAACCTTCTGGTTAGATCTCTTGTTTGAGTTTTACCTGTGCATTAGATGAGTTCTTATTGTATGCTTGTTTGTTTGTTTGCGATAGAGTACTCGGAGTGCGCCGATTGTTACTTCGAATCTCTAGTTTTCGCGGATCATCAGCAAGGCAAGTAACACTTTGATCATAGCTTTTCTACTACCCGGTTTTATTGCATTAGATCAATCCTGACACATTGCATGATTAGGATCTAATTAAATTGTGGGATGGGAAGTAGATGAGGTAGTACCTATTACCTGTTTATTATCAAACCTTTGGGAGTTACTTCTACGTTTGCTTATTATGCGATGCTATGCTAGTAGACGTGGATTGGGTGAGTGATATCCATGACAAATGTGAGTTTGTTAATTAATGGTTTATCTAAGGTGGAAACTTAAACACACATCTGGGTGGATTGAGGCACCTGGGTATTCCAGGACTTGCCTGTTTTTGTTTTGGACCGCCACCCAGGCTCAAAGGGATCATGAGACTATTCATACTAGAAACTTTCGTGTGCAGCCACAAGCTATTATGGGCTCTAGCATAGTTGACTAAGTTGTGCGAACTCTTACAGTGGTAGACTAGCATATGTAGGGGATGCAGGTGGTACGGTCTACCCGATCGTAAGGTGCTACCGCTTCGGAAAGACTATGTCTCGGTCATCCGTCTGCTCAAACACCATGTAGTGCGAGAAACCAAACGGAGGCGATCGAGTCTTGTGGGGAAAAGTGCACAAACCTCTGCAGAGTGTAATAAACTAATCATGGTTAGCTGTGTCCCCGATTATGGACATCTTGAGTATCTAGTACTTGGATTATCATGTGAATCTCAACATGTTACTCTAAATTAATTTTGTTGGGTTATGTTTAATGATGATGCTTAATTGGGATTGAGAATGCTGTCAACCATTCTCAATGTTTAACAACTACCATGATAGTTAAATAAATTTATTCCTTTGAAGTAGGGAAAAATTGGCTTTCCGCAAAACTGTAACCATAGAGCTTTCCACCAGCCAAATATGCATATAGTATAGCTGCTTCATTCCATTAATCTCTATGTGTTACATTGCCAGCATATTCCATGTGCTGACCCGTTTTTGGGCTGTAACGTTAATGTTGCACACTTTTCAGATGATGATTAAGGAGTTTTTAGGTCGTGGTTCTATACTCAGTGATGCCGTTGGAGTTGATGGACTCACTTATCTTCCAAGCCTTCCGCTGTTATCATTATTAGATGGCCTTAAGACATATTTATTGTAATAAGTTCTCTTTTGAGACACTCGATGTAATAAGTGTGTGATTGCTACTCCGCTATAAATCCTCTGAGTACTGTGTGGTGTCAGCATTACTGATCCAGGGATGACACGAAGCATAGAGATCAGACTGTTTGAGGTCTGGTGGGCTCGGGGCTAGGGTTTGCCCGGGTGGGCTGTCCCGGCTTTTAAAGCCTGTCGGGCCAGAGTCCCGAACGGACACGGCCCGGTTAGGTCGGTTCACTTTTTTTTATAAATATTACGCGCGGAAGAAAAAAAAAGAAATACTAAACGGACTCCAAAAATTCCGAAATAAATTTTCACGGGCTTCTAAAATCAAGCCGCACAAGGTGGACATTTATTTGGGACCTAAATGCAATTTTGAAAAGCGCACATTTTTCCTAAATTTAAATAAAACACCGAAAAACTCCGAAATAAAACCTTATTTGATTTTATTATTAAATCCTCAATATTTCTTTAGTTTGGGAAAGTCATTTTATTCCCTCTCTCATATTTTTGTAATAGAAATAATTGATGATAAAATAAATAAAATCAAATGATCCTATTCTCAAAATTTGAGAAAACTCAAATATGAAAATAACGAAATCCCCAACTCTCTCTGTGGGTCATTGAGTTGCGTAGAATTTCTAGGATCAACCTAAGTGCAAAATAAAATATGATGTGCAATGATGATCTAATGTATAACATTCCAAATTGGAAATTTGGGATGTTACACCAACACACCCAATACAATGGTAAATTGTATAGGTGCACTAGTTCGACGAAGAGATGGTGATACAAGTGCAATATGGATAGTAGATAAAGGTATTTGTAATCTGAAATTATAAAAACAACAAGGTAACTAATGATAAAAGTGAGCGTAAACGGTATTGCAATGCGCTGAAACAAGGCCTAGGGTTCGTACTTTCGCTAGTGCAAGTTCCCTCAACAATACTAACATAATTGGATCACATAACTATCCCTCAACATGCAACAAAGAGTCACTCCAAAGTCACTAATAGCCGAGAACAAACGAAGAGATTATGGTAGGGTACGAAACCACCTCAAAGTTATTCTTTCCAATCAATCCGTTGGGCTATTCCTATAAGTGTCACAAACAGCCCTAGAGGTCGTACTAGAATATCACCTTAAGACACAAATCAATCAAAACCCTAATGTCACCTAGATACTCCAATGTCACCTCAAGTATCCGTGGGTATGATTATACGATATGCGTCACACAATCTCAGATTCATCTATTCAACCAACACAAAGGACCTCAAAGAGTGCCCTAAAGTAATACCGAAGAATCACGACGAAAACGTGTGCCAACCCCTATGCATAGGTTCCCAATGTCACGAAACCCGCAAGTTGATCACCAAAACATACATCAAGTGGATCAATAGGGTATATGGCGGTGGAACTCCTGATCTATTATGCTCCTCGATAGTTTTAGGGTACATGGGTATATATGGGTGAAAGAGATACGTCAGGGGAGCCACGAGGGGCCCACGAGGGTGGAGGGCGCGCCCTAGGGGGGTGGGCGCACCCCCTGCCTTGTGGCTCCCTCGTTCCTTTCCTGACGTGCAGTCCAGGTTTTTCCGGTAGCTTCCCTTCCAAAAATTACTTCTCTAGTTGGTTTCATTCCGTTTCGACTCCGTTTGATATTCCTTTTCTTCGAAACAGTGAAATAGGCAAAAAACAACAATTCTGGGCTGGGCCTCCGGTTAATAGGTTAGTCCCAAAAATAATATAAAAGTGGATAATAAAGCCCAATATTAAACAAAACAGTAGATAAGATAGCATGGAGCAATAAAAAATTATAGATACGTTGGAGACATATCAGTATATTATGAAACGAGTAAAGAGACTTGCTGGTAACGAGATTGAACTAGGTATGAAGATACCAATGATCAAATCTCGAGCAAGTAACATACCGATAGACAAAGCGAATTACATATGTTGTCATAACGGTTCGACCGATAAAGATCTTCGTAGAATATGAAGGAGCCAATATGGGCTTCCGGGTTCCGCTATTGGCTATTGACCAAAGAGGTGTCTCGGTCATGTCTACATAGTTGTCGAACCCGTAGGTAAGGGAGTCCTGGATTAAGGGGTCCTCGAGTGGCCAGATTACTCATTATGGGCCGGACTGATGGGCCGTGAAGATCACTACAAAAGATTATCTCCAGTATCCGGATATGACTCCTATATGTGTAGAATGGCAAGTTTATAGTTCGGGTGTAATGTTTCCTTCCTCTGCAAGACGGTTATTTACAACCCTAGGCCCCTCCGGTGCATATATAATCCGGAGGGTTTAGTCCGTAGAGGCAGAATCACAATTACCATAGGCTAGGCTTCTATGGTTTAGCCACATCGATCTCAAGGTAGGTCAACTCTTGTAATCCTCATATTCATCAAGATCAATCTAGCAGGAAGTAGGGTATTACCTCCATTAAGAGGGCCCGAACCTGGGTAAATATCGTGTCCTTGTTTCCCCTTGTTACCATCGATCCTCAGATACACAGTTCGGGACCCCCTACCCGAGATCCGCCGGTTTTGACACCGACATTGGTGCTTTCATTGAGAGTTCCACTGTGTCGTCGATAGAAGGATTGATGGCTTGCTTCGTCGTCAGCGACAGCACCACCCCCGGGGAGATCTTCCTCACCGACCAGCTTTTCGTGTTTGGCGGCTTCGTGCTATGTGCCAATTCGGATGGCCACCTTGAGCAGGTTGATAGCTATGCCCCTAGTCATCAGATCGGGTTTGGAAGTCTGAGTTACGTCGCCGACGTCCGAGGAGATTTGATCTTCGAAGGATTCGCACCCTCAGCTGTCTCTCCCTGCCTACACGGTAAAGACATCCCAGATCTATCACCAAATCCCCTCCATGGGTCAACATCCGTGTCCGCTCTGACCCTAGATCTGTAGCAAGTCAATTCATCTGAAGACGGGAGGATAAACCCCGCCGGACTCTCCCCCTCCATGGAATTTTTAACCAGTGGCTCAACGACGAACTCATGGGATCTCCCCGCCGCTCACAAACCTAGAATTGAACGGGACTCTCCCCGCCGCTGGGAAGCCGGACTCATTTCCGATTACGAGCTCCGAACTCATGGGATCCGCACTCTCCGGGCTCGATCAAGTGGTCATCACCGAGCCTGGCTCCGCAGACCCCCAAACTCCTATACAACTCTCGCTCTTAAACGAGGCGTTGGACTTACTGCAATCTCTTGCAATTACGGAGGATTCACCGCCGAACTGTGCCCAGTTAAAACTAGGGGCTGAGAACAGGGAATTTTGCTTCCCACCCACCACCCACTTGGTAGCCACGGTCGAAGAGTTAACCGACGTACTAGTCTATGCTTCCGAAGACTATAATGAAATGGGCGGCCACTTCCACCTACGAGGTATACATGGTGGACACACCCCAACATAAGTCGAGGACAATGGCAGCCCTTACTACACTTATGACCCACTTTTGCGTGGGCGAAGATAGCTGGTTGGCTCGTAGAAGCAACAGTACCAGCGACCCTGGCACTTCCGAAGTCAGGGATGGCAATGGCAAGCCACGACGCAATAAGAATAAGCGTCAGAACAATAACGGAGAAATAGATGACACGACAGTAAATGCCGGATTCAGTGGCTCCAGATTCGGTCAACATAAGAAGCCGTTCAAAGGAAATAGGGATGGTCCATCCAGCCTGGGCAAGATATTGGAGAGACCTTGCCAGATTCATGGCACCCCTGACAAACATGCAAACCACACCAACAGAAATTGTTGGGTCTTCAAGCAGGCCGGCAGGTTAAATGTCAAACACAAGGGGAAAGGACCCCAAAGGGAGGACGAAGAAGAGCCTCGCCCACCGAATACTAGCGGACAGAAGCAATTTCCCTCGGAGGTGAAAACAGTGAATATGATTTACACCACCCATATCCCCAAGAGGGAGCGCAAGTGCGCACTAAGGGATGTTTATGTCGTAGAGCCCGTCGCACCCAAATTCAACCCATGGTTGGCTTGTCCGATCACATTCGATCGTAGGGATCACCCAACTAGTATCCGTCACGGAGGTTCAGCGGCCCTAGTACTCGATCCTATAATCAATGGATACCATCTTACTCGAGTCCTTATGGACGGCAGCAGTAGTCTAAACTTGATATATCAAGACACTGTCCGCAAGATGGGGATAGACCTGTCAAGAATCAAGCCTAGCAGCACTACCTTTAAAGGAGTGATACCTGTCGTAGAGGGTCACTGCATGGGCTCATTGACACTGTATGTGGTATTTGGCTCTCCAGAAATTTTTTGAAGTGAAGAGTTAATCTTCGACATCGCTCCTTTCCGAGGTGGCCATCATGCACTACTTGGAGGAACGGCCTTCGCCCGCTTTAATGCAGTCCCGCACTATGCTTACCTGAAGCTTAAAATTCCTGGACCGCGTGGCTTCATCACGGGCAATGGAAACATGGAGCGCTCCCTTCATACAGAGGAGGATACTATGACCCTGGCAGCCAAAGTTCAAGGCGGCCTATTCAAGCCAAATAATTCACTAGTCGTCAAGACCAGAGACACTGCCAAACGTGTCCGGCCGGCATTACAATGCGGCAGCTCAGACGAACCTGAGCATGATTAGCAGTTACGCCTCCACCGACTGCCTTACAAGGTAGTAGCATACATACCTCATGTACACAAGCCCTTAAAATACCTTGGGCAGCGCCGGGGGCACACTGCATAGAAACAATCCATAGTTTGACTTGACCCTATTGGGACTCTAAAACATATCTTCATTTGAAGGTTCATTAAAAGAACCCACCTTATATATGGTCGTGTAGGGCATTATTTTTCAGAGTTCTCCTTCCTTTTTCACAGACGGCCATCAAACCTCTCCCCTTCAAGGACATGTTATAAAGGAGAAACGACACAACCATGCAGCAGGGCCTCCATCGAGATTTTTAAATCATTAATTTTAGGCTTTGTGTAAACCTTTCCCTTTATCACATTTCTTCCCTTTTTCTTTGGCATGTAAAATGCTCAAGATGTTATTGGAATTATCTATTACCATGCGGCTCGCCGTATTAAAGGGGATATAAAAGAAGCAGTTTGGTTCCAATTTGTTTGAAGTTTATTTTATTACCATCTGTGTTCTCTCCCTACCTCAGATTGCCACATGTGCCTCAAATCTGCATTTAATACCAGGGGTTGTATCCAACCTTGCACACTTCAAAGTCCAAACACCTATAGGGAATTGTTTGGCATCCCGGATATTGCGTTGTATGCATCGGCTCCGAATCATGTCTTGAGTCTATAGTTGGGTTGCCTGGCTCCTGTGCTTACCACCTTACGTTCCATATTGTTCGGCTAAGGTAGTAAAGGGAGAACTAATGCCATTGTATTTTTGGTTCATTCGGTCAAGTACCTCAGTAGATAAAGCCTAAAACTGACTATCATGATAAGCGAGAACCGGTCGGTGATTCGGCAACTTAGTATTATACTATAGATCATTAGCGATCTACTCTGTGTTACACGAGGGGCTGGTCTTCGCCCAGCCGAGTAGAGCAGGTGCTGTAATCCGGATAGCTGCACACGCACGAGGGGCTAGTACTTAGCCCCACAGTCAAACTCCTATGACTAAATGAAAGAATTAAAGCCGCATAGTCCAATTGCTTGGTTCACTTCGCGGACACCTCCTTTATGGACCAAGACGTTGGGTAAAGTGTAGTCACGCGTCATGCTGAACACCCCTGTAGCATCTACATGGGGGCTGAAGCCGACGACTGAAAACTTTCAGGTATAAAATAAACAGTCACACAGGAGGAAAAGTCGCTTGAAATATAAGGCGCAAAAATATATACATATCGGTTCATAAGCATAGTATTTACAATCTGAATACATTAACTCAAAGGCCACATCCTTTGAGCACTGGCCCTCTATAATACGGGCTCCTTCTAGGACGTCATCGAAGTACCTCTCCGGCCTCCGATGATCCTTGCCCTCGGGCGGGCCGGCGATTGCCACTTCAGCGGCCTTCATCTTTGCCCAGTGCATCTTGATGCGGGCAAATGCCATTCGTGCACCGTTTATACAGGTTTAACGCTTCACAGCGTCGACCCGCGTCCTCGCATCGACGAGTCGCTTCATCAATCCAAAGTAGCTACTCTAGATTGGCTCAGTGGTCTAGAGCCAGACTATTAAGTCATTCATGGCTGCACCCGCCATGTTGTGCAGCTCGACCAGCTGCTTCAACTGGTCGTTTAGAGGTACTGGATGCTCTGGTGCAAGGAATTGCGACCAGAACAACTTCTCTATGCTATTCCCCTCCTGGGCTCTGAAGAATTCGGCGGCATCAGCAATACTCTTCGAGAGATCCGCAAATGCGCCTGGAGAACTCCACAATCGCGTCAGTTACACATACTTCCGACCTCCAAAGATACCCTGCAGAAGAAAGGCCTTACCAGCCACTATCTGCCGCGCCTGCTTGATCTCCTCGGGAGCACTCCGGGACATGCTCCGTGCCTCCTTGGCGGCATTGAGAGGCTTATTAAGCTCAGATGCTTGATCCGAAGTCTTCTGCTCCCACTCCTCGCATTTGCGGATGGCATCTCGCAGCTCTTGTTCGACCTCGGCCACCCGCGACGCATGTTGTCAGCAGGAGACCTGTTCGGCCTCTAGCTCGGCAACAGCTTTCTCAGCGGCTGCTTCGTTCATCTTGGCCTCCTTCTTGGCCTGTGCAAGAGCGCCTTTGAGTGTCTCGACCTCAGCTGTGCCAACTGTGACATAATCACACTGCACAATGAGTTCATACTCTTACAATCAAGCACATCGTCTTTTGAGATAATAATTCTTTGAAAGTCCCATAACTTGCATTTCATCAAACCGCTTATTAACGCGGTCGAGCTCTGCGTCGACTGTTTGAAGCTTCTGATTAATCTCGGAAACCTCTGCGGTCTGGGCGGATGCCTCTACCAGGGAAGCCTATTCAAACAAATGGCACAATATGTTCTATTATCTGGTACTACATGGATGATCTGTCCGATTCTCTTTAGAATCAAACAAAGCATTAGGGGATATTGTCCGTGTACAGGTTTGTTATCCTATACAAATAAAACGTAAAGTTCTTTTAGAGTATTATGTCGCATACCTCAAAGCATGTCAGTAGGCTGTTGAAGGCTTCATTCAGTCCGCTTTTGGCAGACTGAATCTTTCCTATAACTGCACCCATCAGGGTGCAGTGTTCCTCCATGCTGGAAGCACCTTGGAGTGCTTCCTCCAGCATGTTCGGCACCTCCAGATTAATGGAGGACGCCGTTGGAGCTGATGCTCCTCCCCCTATCGTAGGGTGCCTTCCCGATCCCGGAGCCATGCTGGCCTCCGGAACGGTGTTCGGCGGGAGCTTAGGTTGCTTGGGCTCTCCGCCGTCGGTTGCCATAGGGACTATTTCTCCTTGGCAGACGGTGGCTGAGGTGTCGACCTCGGGCACCCACTCGTCCGTCCCACTCCCACCTCCTCACGCAGGAGACACCCACTGGGAAGTCACCTCGGTGTTCCCTGGTATGATGGGCGATTGAGCCTGTGGCGGTGTGTCATTCTCCGCCATGTCAGTTAGCAGAGCGCTCCCTGACAATAATGGTGTGCTGGGGAGTGTGAGGGGAGGACTGCAAAACAACAAATATAATTGCTTATGTAATGATAACAAACTGCCGAACATAACAGAAAAAGTCTGAACACTTACGATTCGGCCAGGGGCTTGCTCCTGGGTTGCTTTCGGAAATCAGCTCCAAACTCTGAGTCCGAGCTGTTCGGGAGGTTCAGTTTCCTCCTGGGTGCCCCCTTTTCCACGTCTTCGGGGGCCGCCCTCTTCCCCCCTTTTCCCTTGAGGGGGGAATCATTTTCTTTCTCCTCCTCTTCCTCTTCGTCATGGGAGGAGTGGGTGTTGGTCTCTTCGGACACAGTACCTGAAGGACCCTTAGGGCGGGGGTTGCTCTTGACCTCCTTGCCCTTCTTCTTAGCCTTCTTTTCCGGTGCCTTGTATGGCGCCGGAACCAGCATCGCCGTCAGTTGGGGCGTGGCTGGATTTTCGGGCAACGGAGTCGGACAGTTGATCCGCTCCGCTTTCTTCGTCCAGGCCTGAATGGAACGTAAGAGTTCTAATTCATGTCATAATTGAAATATGGATAGGATACGTATCCGACAAAAATGTGCTTACCTCTGAGGCCGAAGTCACGCTATTGAAGTCCTTGTCTTCGGTCTCCTCTGGCCATTCCTTCTGGGCCTTGAAAAGCTGCATCCATATGTCTTCGTGCGTAGTGCCGAAGAAGCGCTTCAAGGTCCGTGGCTTCTCCGGATTAAGCTCCCATAAGTGGGAGGCCTGGAGTTGGCAGGGAAGGGTACGGCGGAATAGCATCACCTAAATCACGTTGGTGAGGTGGGTGCCCTTCGACATCATGCTGGAGATGCGGTTTTGGAGCATCCTCACCTCCTTCTGAGACCCCCAATCAAGGGCCTTGGTGGTCCATGAGGTGAGCCTCTCAGGGGGCCCAGATCTGAATTCAGGCATGGCCGCCCACTTGGCATCGTGGGCTTCGGTGATGTAGAACCACTCCTGCTGCCATATCTGGTTGGTCTTCACGAAGGCCCCTTTGGGCCAGGTTGTGTTTGGGAACTTGCTCACCATAGCTCCCCCATTATCTGCGTGCTGCCCGTCGACCACCTTCGGCTTTAGATTGAACGTTTTGAGCCATAAGCCGAAGTGTGGGGGGATGCGGAGGAAAGCTTCACACACGACTATGAAAGCCGATATGTGGAGGATAGAGTTTGGGGCTATATCATGGAAATCTAGCCCATAGAAGAATAAGAGACCCCAAACAAAGGGGTGAAGTAGAAACCGCAACCCTCGAATAAAGTGAGGGGTGAATACCACCCTCTCACAAGGCTCAGGGACGGGGATCACCTGATCCTCGTTAGGAATCCGGTGTGCTATGTCGTCGGCAAGGTAGCCCACGCTCTGAAGACTCTTCACGTTCTTCTCTGTGACAGTGGAGGCCTCCCACTTGCCCTTGGAACCAGATCCAGCCATTGTTAGAGAAGGAGGCGGTGGTGGAGGAGATGGGAACTGCGGGAGCTGGAGCTATGGGCGCTGGAGCTAAGAGATTGGGAAGCAAGGGCTTGAGGAGAGAGTGAGGTAAAAATAGGGGATCTATGTCCTTTCATAGGAAGTAATACCAAACGTCCCCCCACTCGAGCCGTAAAACTCGCCTGTTCCCACCGTAATCGTGCGTAAGGTGCGTTTGGGTTACCCAAATCATATTAATGAGGATCCCACGATAAGCGCACATGATCTCTACTTTGACAAGACATACCAATAGAAGCCATGCCTCGAAACGCGAAACCGGAGTCAAGAAAACGGATTGAAATATTAAAGGATCAAGCATGACGTTTCACTGGAAAGTTGTCAGTAAAGACACAATGTTTCTTTTGACACATTGCCTTCATGGCTAAGGGTTGTACTAATCATGCAGAGCCGGACATGGTTCCTTTATGTAGGAAATAAACTTCATATGTGCAGAAGGAGGAACCCACCTTGCGATGCCGAAGACAGTACGTGCACCGGACTCATTGTCATTGAAGACTGGTTCAGGAGCTACTGAGGGAGTCCTGGATTAAGGGGTTCTCGGGTGGCCGGATTACTCGTTATGGGCTAGTGGGCCATGAAGATCACTACAGAAGATTATCTCCCGTATCAGGATAGGACTCTTATATGTGTAGAATGTCCAGTTTAAAGTTCGGGTGTAATGTTCCCTTCCTCTGCAAGATGATTATGTACAACCCTAGTCCCCTTCAGTGCATATATAAACCGGAGGGTTTAGTCCATAGAGGCAGAATCACAATTACCATAGGCTAGGCTTCTAGGGTTTAGGCACATCGATCTCGAGGTAGGTCAACTGTTGTAATCCTCATATTCATCAAGATCAATCTAGTAGGAAGTAGGGTATTACCTCCATTAAGAGGGCCCGAACCTGGGTAAATATCGTGTCCTTGTTTCCCTTGTTACCATCAATCCTTAGATACACAGTTCGGGACGTCCTACCCGAGATCCGCCAGTTTTGACACCGATAGTAGGGTCCGCACGCTTAACGTTCCATGACAATATAATATTATATGAGTTATATGATTTGGTGACCGAATGGTGTTCGGAGTCCCAGATGATATCACGAACATGACATGGAGTCTCGAAATGGTTGAGAGGTAAAGATTGATATATAGGACGATGGTATTCAGACATAGGAAGTGTTTCAAGGGGTACCGGGTACTTATCGGGTCACCGGAAGGGGTTCCGGGCACCCCCGGCAAAAGATATGGGCCTTATGGGCCAAGAGGGGAAACGCACTAGCCACAAGGGGCTGGTGCGCCCCCATATGGGCCGGCCTAAGGAGAAGGGAAAGGTAAGTGTGGATTAGGATTCCCACTCCCTTCTCACTCCCCCCTCTTTCCTTCCCCCTCCGACAAATATGGCAGGGGGGCGGCCAAGGACAGGAGCCCAGGTAGGATTTGGACCTACTTGGGGCGCCCCTTGGCCTCTCCCCTCTCCCTCCCACCTATATATATGAGGAGGGGGCGCCTAGCACACACCAGACAATTGTTTAGCCGTGTGCGGCGCCCCCCTCCATCGTTTACACCCCCAGTCATATTTTCTAGTGCTTAGGCGAAGCCCTGCGAGGATCACTTCACCATCACCTCACGACGCCGTCGTGCTGGTGGAACTCATCTACTACCTCTACGTCTTGCTAGATCAAGAAGGTGAGGGACGTCATGAGTTGAACGTGTGCAGAATGTGGAGGTGCCATGCGTTTGGTACTTGATCGGTTGAAGCGCGAAGAAGTTCAACTACATCAACCGTGTTGTGAAACGCTTCCGCTTACGGTCTACAAGGGTACGTAGACACACTCTCCCCTCTTTGCTATGCATCTCCATGGATAGATCATTGTGTGTGCGTAGAATTTTTTGTTTTCCATGCAACGATTCCCAACAATGGCATCATGAGCCAGGTCTATGTGTAGATGATATGAACGAGTAGAACACAAAGAGTTGTGGGCGGTGATAGTCATACTGCTTACCACCAACGTCTTATTTTGACTCGCGGTATTGTAGGATGAAGCGGCCTGGACCAACCTTACATGTCCACGCACATGACACCAGTTCCACCGACAGACATGCAACTGGTTTTGCATAAAGGTGGTTGGCGGGTGTCTGTTTCTCCTACTTTAGTTGAATCGAATTTGACTGCGGCCGACCCTTGAAGAAGATTAAAACAACAAACTTGACGAAACACAATTGTGGTTTTATGCGTAGGTAAGAACGGTTCTTGCTAGAAGACCGTAGCAACCACGTAAAACTTGCAACAACAAAGTAGAGGACGTCTAACTTGTTTTTGTCGGTTATCTTGTGATGTGATATGGTCAAGACATGATGTGATATATGTTATTGTATGAGATGATAATGTTTTGTAAGATATCAGGCAACCGATAGGATCCTTATTGTTGTCTCTTTATTGTATGAAATGCAAACGACAAGTAATTGCTTTACTTTATCACTATGCGTTAGTGATAGTTGTAGAAGCAATAGTTGGCGAGACGACCACGACGCTACTATGGAGATCAAGGTGTTGAGCCGGTGACGATGGAGATCATGACGATGCTTTGGAAATGGAGACCAAAAGCACAAGATGATAATGGCCATATCATGTCACATATTTTGATTGCATGTGATGTTTATCCTTTATGCATCTTATTTTTCTTAGAACAGCGGTAGCATTATAAGATGGTACCTTCACTAAATTTCAAGGTAAAAGTGTTCTCCTTGAGTATGCACCGTTGCTACAGTTCGTCGTGTTGAGACACCACATGATGATGGGGTGTGATAGACTCTACGTTCACATACAGCGGGTGTAAGACAGTTTTGCACATGCGGAATACTTGGGTTAAACTTGATGAGCCTAGCATGTACATACATGGCCTTGGAACACTGGAGACCGAAAGGTCTAACATGAATCATATAGTAGATACGATCAACATGGAGATGTTCACCATTGATGACAACCCCATCTCACGTGATGTTCGGACATGGGTTAGTTGATTTGGATCACACATCACTTAGATGACTTGAGGAATGTCTTTTAAGTGGGAGTTCTTTAGTAATATGATTAATTGAACTTAATTTATCATGAACTTAGTCTTATAGTTTTTGCATATGTATGTTGTAGATCAATAGCTCACAATATAGCTCCCCTATTTTTCATATGTTCCTAGAGAAAAATAAGTTGAGAGATGATAGTAGCAATGATGCAGACTGGGTCTGTGATCTGAGGATTATCCTCATTGATGCACAGAAGAATTATGTCCTTGATGCACCGCTAGGTGACAGACCTATTGCAGGAGCAGATGCAGACATTATGAACGTTTGGGAAGCTCGATATGATGACTACTTAATAGTTTAGTGCGCCATGCTTTACGGCTTAGAATCGGGACTTCAAAAATGTTTTGAACGCCACGAAGCACATGAGATGTTCCCAGAGCTGAAATTGGTATTTCAGACTCACGCCCGTGTCGAGAGGTATGAGACCTCAGACAAGTATTTTGCCTACAAGATGGAGGAGAATAGCTCAACCAGTGAGCATGTGCTCAGAATGTCTGGGTACTACAATCCCTTGAATCAAGGGGGAGTTAAACTTTCAGATAAAGTAGTGATTGAGAAAGTTCTCTAGTCACTATCACCAAGCTACTAGAACTTCGTGATGAACTATAATATGCAAGGGATGACAAAAATGATTCCCGAGCTCTTCGCGATGCTAAAATCGGCGATGGTAGAAATCAAGAAAGAGCATCAAGTGTTGATGGTTAACAAGACCACTAGTTTCAAGAAAAAGGGCAAGGGAAAGAGAGGGAACTTCAGTAAGAATGGCAAGCAAGTTGCCGCTCCCATGAAGAATCCCAAAGTTGGACCCAAGCCTGAAACTGAGTGCCTCTACTGCAAAGGAAATGGTCACTGGAATCGGAACTGTCCCCAATACTTGGCGGATAAGAAGGATGGCAAAGTGAACAAAGGTATATTTGATATACACATTATTGATGTGTACCTTACTAGTATTAATAGTAGGCCCTCGGTATTTGATACAGGTTCAGTTGCTAAGATTAGTAACTTGAAATAGGAGTTGCAGAATAAACAGAGACTAGTTAAGGGTGAGGTGATGATGTGTGTTGGAAGTGATTCCAAGGTTGATACGATCACCATCGCACACTCCCTCTACCTTCGGGATTAGTGTTGAACCTAAATAAATGTTATTTGGTGTTTGCGTTGAGCATGAATGTGATTTGATCATGTTTACTGAAATGCGGTTATTCATTTAAGTCAAAGAATAATTCTTGTTCTATTTACATGAATAAAACCTTCTATGGTCATACACCCAATGTGAATGGTTTATTGACTCTCGATCGTAGTGATACACATATTCATAATATTGATGCCAAAAGATGCAAAGTTAATAATGATAGTGCAACATACTTGTGGCACTGCCGTTTAGGTCATATTGGTGTAAAGCGCATGAAGGAACTCCATGCAGATGGGATTTTGGAATCACTTGAGTATGCATCATTTGATACTTGCGAACCATGCCTCATGGGCAAGATGACTAAAACTTCGTTCTCCGGAATAATGGAGTGAGCTAATGACTTATTGGAAATAATACATACCGATGTATGCGGTCCTATGAGTGTTGAAGCACGTGGCGGGTATTGTTATTTTCTGACCTTCACAGATGATTTGAGTCATTATGGGTATATCTACTTGATGAAACACAAGTCTGAAACATTTGAAAATTTCAAAAATTTCAGAGTGAAGTGGAGAATCATCGTAACAAGAAAATAAAGTTTCTATGATCTGATCATGGAGGCAAATATTTGAGTTATGAGTTTGGCCTTCATTTAAAACAATGTGGAATAGTTCCACAACTCACGCCACCTGGAACACCACAGTGTAATGGTGTGTCTGAACGTCGTAACCGTACTTTATTAGATATGGTGCGTTCTATGATGTCTCTTACCGATTTACCACTATCGTTTTGGGGTTATGCATTAGCGACAGCCACATTCATGTTAAATAGGGAATCGTCAAAATCCGTTGAGACGACACCGTATGAACTGTGGTTTGGCAAGAAGCCTAAGCTGTCATTTCTTAAAGTTTGGGGTTGCGACACTTATATTAAAAGGCTTCAGCCTAATAAGCTCAAACCCAAATCTGAGAAGTGAATCTTCATAGGATACCCTAAGGAAACAATTGGGCACACATTCTACCACATATCTGAAGGCAAGATCTTTGTTGCCAAGAATGGAACTTTTCTAGAGAAGGAGTTTCTCTCGAAAGAAGTTAGAGGGAGGAAAGTAGAACTTGATGAGGTAATTGTACCTTCTCTCAATTTGGAAAGTAGCACATCAGAGAAATCCGTTCCCGTGATGCCCACACCAACTAGAGAGGAAACTAATGATGATGATCATGAAACTTTAGATCAAGTTGCTACTGGACCTCGTAGGTCGAACAGAGCACATTCCGCACCAGAATGGTATGGTAATCCTGTTCTGGAAGTCATGTTACTAGACCATGGCGAACCTATGAACTATGAATAATCTATGATGAGCCCAGATTCTGATAAATGGCTTCAGGTCATGAAATCTGAGATAGGATACATGTATGAGAACAAAGTATGGACTTTGGTGGACTTGCCCGATGATCAGAAAGCCACTGAGAATAAATGGATCTTCAATAAGAAGACTGATGCTGATGGTAATGTCACTGTCTACAAAGCTCGACTTGTCGCGAAAGGTTTTCGACAAGTTCAAGGGGTTGACTATGATGAGACCTTCTCACCCGTAGCGATGCTTAAGTCAGTCCGAATCATGTTAGCAATTGCCGCATTTTATGATTATGAAATTTGGCAAATTGGCGTCAAAACCGCATTCCTTAATGGATTTCTTTAAAAAAGAGTTGTATATGATGCAACCAGAAGTTTTTTTCGACCCTAAAGGTGCTAACTGATACGTCTCCAACGTATCTATAACTTTTTTAATGTTCTATGCTATTATATTATCTATTTTGGATGTTTTATATGCATGAATATGCTATTTTATATGATTTTTGGGACTAACCTATTAACCTAGAGCCGAGTGCCAGTTTCTGTGTTTTCCTTGTTTTAGAGTTTCGCAGGAAAGGAATACCAAACGGAGTCCAAACAGAATAAAACTTTCGCGATGATTTTTCTTGGACCAGAAGACACCCAGGAGACTTGGAGTGCAAGTCAGAAGAGCCACGAGGTGGCCACAAGGGAGGAGGGCAAGCCTAGGGGGTGGGGCGCGCCCCCAACCTTGTGGGCCCCTTGTTGGCCTCCTGACCTAGATCTTCCTCCTATATATACTCTTATACCACAAAAACTTCCGGGAGAGCCATGAAACCACTTTTCCACCGCTGCAACTGAGGGAGTCCTGGACTAAGGGGTCCTCGTGAAGGAAATATGCCCTAGAGGCAATAATAAAGTTATTATTTATTTCCTTATATCATGATAAATGTTTATTATTCATGCTAGAATTGTATTAGCCGGAAACATAATACATGTGTGAATACATAGACAAACAGAGTGTCACTAGTATGCCTCTACTAGACTAGCTCGTTAATCAAAGATGGTTATGTTTCCTAACCATGGACAAAGAGTTGTTATTTGATTAACAGGATCACATCATTAGGTGAATGATCTGATTGACATGACCCATTCCATTAGTTTAGCACCCGATCGTTTAGTATGTTGCTATTGCTTTCTTCATGACTTATACATGTTCCTATGACTATGAGATTATGCAACTCCCATTTGCCGGAGGAACACTTTGTGTGCTACCAAACGTCACAACGTAACTGGGTGATTATAAAGGAGCTCTACAGGTGTCTCCAAAGGTACATGTTGGGTTGGCGTATTTCGAGATTAGGATTTGTCACTCCGATTGTCGGAGAGGTATCTCTGGGCCCTCTCGGTAATGCACATCACATAAGCCTTGCAAGCATTGCAGCTAATGAGTTAGTTGTGAGATAATGTATTACGGAACGAGTAAAGAGACTTGCCGGTAACGAGATTGAACTAGGTATTGGATACCGACGATCGAATCTCGGGCAAGTAACATACCGATGACAAAGGGAACAACGTATGTTGTTATGCGGTCTGACCGATAAAAGATCTTCCTAGAATATGTAGGAGCCAATATGAGCATCCAGGTTCCGCTATTGGTTATTGACTGGAGATGTGTCTCGGTCATGTCTACATTGTTCTCGAACCCGTAGGGTCCGCACGCTTAAGGTTTTGATGACAGTTATATTATGAGTTTATGCATTTTGATGTACCGAAGTTTGTTCGGAGTCCCGGATGTGATCACGGACATGACGAGGAGTCTCGAAATGGTCGAGACATAAAGATTGATATATTGGAAGCCTATATTTGGATATCGGAAGTGTTTCGGGTGAAATCGGGATTTTACCGGAGTACCGGGAGGTTACCGGAACCCCCCGGAAGGTATATGGGCCTTAATGGGCCTTAGTGGAATAGAGGAGAGGTGGCCAGGGCTGGGCCGCGCGCCCCTCCCCCCCTAGTCCGAATAGGACAAGGAGAGAGGGGGCCGGCGCCCCCCTTCCTTCTCTCTCTCCTCTTTCCCACTTAACGAATCCTATTCCAACTAGGAAAGGGGGGAATCCTACTCCCGGAGGGAGTAGGTCTCCTCCTGGCGCGCCCTATCATGGCCGGCCGCACCCCCCCCCTTTGAACCTTTATATACGGAGGCAAGGGGCACCCCTTGGGACACAGGTTGATCCACGTGATCATATTCTTAGCCGTGTGCAGTGCCCCCTTCCACCATAGTCCTCGATAATATTGTAACGGTGCTTAGGCGAAGCCCTGCGACATTAGTACATCAAGATCGTCACCACGCCGTCGTGCTGGCGGAACTCTTCCCCGACACTTTGCTGGATCGGAGTCCGGGGATCGTCATCGAGCTGAACGTGTGCTAGAGCTCGGAGGTGCCATAGTTTCGGTGCTTGATCGGTTGGGCCGTGAAGACGTACGACTACATCAACCTAATGCTTCCGTTGTCGATCTACAAGGGTACGTAGATCACACTCTCCCCTCTCTTTGCTATGCATCACCATGATCTTGCGTGTGCGTAGGATTTTTTTTTGAAATTACTACATTCCCCATTAGTGGCATCCGAGCCAGGTTTTATATGTTGATGTTATATGCACGAGTAGAACACAAGTGAGTTGTGGGCGATATAAGTCATACTGCTTACCAGCATGTCATACTTTGGTTCAGCGGTATTGTTGGACGAAGCGGCCCGGACCGACATTACGCGTACGCTTACGCGAGACCGGTTCTCCCGACGTGCTTTGCACATAGGTGGCTTGCGGGTGACAGTTTCTCCAACTTTAGTTCAACCAAGTGTGGCTACGCCCGGTCCTTGCGAAGGTTAAAACAGCACCAACTTGACAAACTATCGTTGTGGTTTTGATGCGTAGGTAAGATTGGTTCTTGCTTAAGCCCGTAGCAGCCACGTAAAACTTGCAACAACAAAGTAGAGGACGTCTAACTTGTTTTTGCAGGGCATGTTGTGATGTGATATGGTTAAGACATGATGCTAAATTTTATTGTATGAGATGATCATGTTTTGTAACCGAGTTATCGGCAACTGGCAGGAGCCATATGGTTGTCGCTTTATTGTATGCAATGCAATCGCGCTGTAATGCTTTACTTTATCACTAAACGGCAGCGATAGTCGTGGAAGCATAAGATTGGCGAGACGACAACGATGCTACGATGGAGATCAAGGTGTCGCGCCGGTGACGATGGTGATCATGACGGTGCTTCGGAGATGGAGATCACAAGCACAAGATGATGATGGCCATATCATATCACTTATATTGATTGAATGTGATGTTTATCTTTTATGCATCTTATCCTATTTTGATTGACGGTAGCATTATAAGATGATCTCTCACTAATTATCAAGAAGTGTTCTCCCTGAGCATGCACCGTTGCGAAAGTTCTTCGTGCTAAGACACCACGTGATGATCGGGTGTGATAGGCTCTACGTTCAAATACAATGGGTGCAAAACAGTTGCACACGCGGAATACTCAGGTTATACTTGACGAGCCAAGCATATATAGATATGGCCTCGGAACACGGAGACCGAAAGGTCGAGCGTGAATCATATAGCAGATATGATCAACATAGCGATGTTCACCAATGAAACTACTCCATCTCACGTGATGATCGGACATGGTTTAGTTGATTTGGATCACGTAATCACTTAGAGGATTAGAGGGATGTCTATCTAAGTGGGAGTTCTTTAAGTAATATGATTAATTGAACCTAAATTTATCATGAACTTAGTACCTGATTGTATCTTGCTTGTTTATGTATGATTGTAGATAAATGGCCCGTGCTGTTGTTCCGTTGAATTTTAATGCGTTCCTTGAGAAAGCAATGTTGAAAGATGATGGTAGCAATTACACGGACTGGGTCCATAACTTGAGGATTATCCTCATTGCTGCATAGAAGAATTACGTCCTGGAAGCACCGCTGGGTGCCAAGCCTACTACTGGAGCAACACCAGATGTTATGAACGTTTGGCAGAGCAAAGCTGATGACTACTCGATAGTTCAGTGTGCCATGCTTTACGGCTTAGAACCAGGACTTCAACGACGTTTTGAACGTCATGGAGCATATGAGATGTTCCAGGAGTTGAAGTTAATATTTCAAGAAAATGCCCGGATTGAGAGATATGAAGTCTCCAATAAGTTCTATAGCTGCAAGATGGAGGAGAACAGTTCTGTAAGTGAGCATATACTCAAAATGTCTGGGTATAATAATCACTTGATTCAAATGGGAGTTAATCTTCCAGATGATTGCGTCATTGACATAATTCTCCAATCACTGCCACCAAGCTACAAGAGCTTCGTGATGAACTATAATATGCAAGGGATGAATAAGACTATTCCTGAGCTCTTCGCAATGCTGAAAGCTGCGGAGGTAGAAATCAAGAAGGAACATCAAGTGTTGATGGTTAACAAGACCACTAGTTTCAAGAAAAAGGGCAAAGGGAAGAAGAAGGGGAACTTCAAGAAGAACATCAAGCAAGTTGCTGCTCAAGAGAAGAAACCCAAGTCTGGACCTAAGCCTGAAACTGAGTGCTTCTACTGCAAGCAGACTGGTCACTGGAAGCGGAACTGCCCCAAGTATTTGGCGGATAAAAAGGATGGCAAGGTGAACAAAGGTATATGTGATATACATGTTATTGATGTGTACCTTACTAATGCTTGCAGTAGCACCTGGGTATTTGATACTAGTTCTGTTGCTAATATTTGCAACTCGAAACAGGGACTACGGATTAAGCGAAGATTGGCTAAGGACGAGGTGACGATGCGCGTTGGAAACGGTTCCAAAGTCGATGTGATCGCGGTCGGCATGCTACCTCTACATCTACCTTCGGGATTAATATTAGACCTAAATAATTGTTATTTGGTGCCAGCGTTAAGCATGAACATTATATCTGGATCTTGTTTGATGTGAGACGGTTATTCATTTAAATCAGAGAATAATGGTTGTTCTATTTATATGAGTAATATCTTTTATGGTCATGCACCCTTGAAGAATGGTCTATTCTTATTGAATCTCGATAGTAGTGACACACATATTCATAATGTTGAAACCAAAAGATGCAGAGTTGATAATGATGGTGAAACTCATTTGTGGCACTGCCGTTTAGGTCATATCGGTATAAAGCGCATGAAGAAACTCCATGCTGATGGACTTTTGGAACCACTTGATTATGAATCACTTGGTACTTGCGAACCGTGCCTCATGGGCAAGATGACTAAAACGCCGTTCTCTGGAACTATGGAGAGCAACAGATTTGTTGGAAATCATACATACAGATGTATGTGGTCCAATGAATATTGAGGCTCGTGGCGGATATCATTATTTTCTCACCTTCACAGATGACTTAAGCAGATATGGGTATATCTACTTAATGAAACACAAGTCTGAAACGTTTGAAAAGTTCAAAGAATTTCAGAGTGAACTTGAAAATCATCGTAACAAGAAAATAAAATTCATACGATCTGATCATGGAGAAGAATATTTGAGTTACGAGTTTGGTGTACATTTGAAACAATGTGGAATAGTTTCACAACTCACGCCACCCAGAACACCACAGCGTAATGGTGTGTCCGAATGTCATAATCATACTTTACTAGATATGGTACGATCTATGATGTCTCTTACTGATTTACCGCTATCGTTTTGGGGATATGCTCTAGAGACGGCCGCATTCACGTTAAATAGGGCACCATCAAAATCCGTTGAGACGACGCCTTATGAACTGTGGTTTGGAAAGAAACCAAAGTTGTCGTTTCTGAAAGTTTGGGGCTGCGATGCTTATGTGAAAAAGCTTCAACCTGATAAGCTCTAACCCAAATCGTAGAAATGTGTCTTCATAGGATATCCAAAGGAAACTATTGGATACACCTTCTATCACAGATCCGAAGGCAAGACTTTTGTTGCTAAATTCGGAAACTTTCTGGAGAAGGAGTTTCTCTCGAAAGATGTGAGTGGGAGGAAAGTAGAACTTGACGAGGTAACTGTACCTGCTCCCTTATTGGAAAGTAGTACATCATAGAAACCTGTTTCTGCGACACCTACACCAATTAGTGAGGAAGCTAATGATAATGATCATGAAACTTCAGAACAAGATACTACTGAACCTCGTAGATCAACCAGAGTAAGATCCGCACCAGAGTGGTACGGTAATCCTGTTCTGGAAGTCATGCTACTAGACCATGATGAACCTACGAACTATGAAGAAGCGATGGTGAGCCCAGATTCCGCAAAATGGCTTGAAGCCATGAAATCTGAGATGGGATCCATGTATGAGAACAAAGTATGGACTTTGGTTGACTTGCCCGATGATCGGCAAGCAATTGAGAATAAATGGATCTTCAAGAAGAAGACTGACGCTGACGGTAATATTACTGTCTACAAAGCTCGACTTGTCGCAAAAGGTTTTCGACAAGTTCAAGGGGTTGACTACGATGAGACCTTCTCACCCGTAGTGATGCTTAACTCTGTCCGAATCATGTTAGCAATTGCTGCATTTTATGATTATGAAATTTGGCAGATGGATGTCAAAACTGCATTCCTGAATGGATTTTTGGAAGAAGAGTTGTATATGATGCAACCGGAAGGTTTTGTCGATCCAAAGGGAGCTAACAAAGTATGCAAGCTCCAGCGATCCATTTATGGACTGGTGCAAGCTTCTCGGAGTTGGAATAAACGCTTTGATAGTGTGATCAAAGCATTTGGTTTTATACAGACTTTTGGAGAAGCCTGTATTTACAAGAAAGTGAGTGGGAGCTCTGTAGCATTTCTGATATTATATGTGGATGACATATTACTAATTGGAAATGATATAGAATTTCTGGATAGCATAAAGGGATACTTGAATAAGAGTTTTTCAATGAAAGACCTTGGTGAAGCTGCGTACATATTAGGCATACAGATCCATAGAGATAGATCAAGACGTTTAATTGGACTTTCACAAAGCACATACCTTGACAAGATTCTGAAGAAGTTCAAAATGGATCAAGCAAAGAAAGGGTTCTTGCCTGTGTTACAAGGTGTGAAGTTGAGTCAGACTCAATGCCCAACCACTGCAGAAGATAGAGAGAAAATGAAAGATGTTCCCTATGCTTCAGCCATAGGCTCTATCATGTATGCAATGTTGTGTACCAGACCTGATGTGTGCCTTGCTATAAGTCTAGCAGGGAGGTACCAAAGTAATCCAGGAGTGGATCACTGGACAGTGGTCAAGAACATCCTGAAGTACCTGGAAAGGACTAAGGATATGTTTCTCGTATATGGAGGTGACAAAGAGCTCATCGTAAACAGTTACGTTGATGCAAGCTTTGACACTGATCCAGACGATTCTAAATCGCAAACCGGATACATGTTTACATTAAACGGTGGAGCTGTCAGTTGGTGCAGTTCTAAACAGAGCGTCGTGGCAGGATCTACGTGTGAAGCGGAATACATAGCTGCTTCGGAAGTAGCGAATGAAGGAGTCTGGATGAAGGAGTTCATATCCGATCTAGGTGTTATACCTAGTGCATCAGGTCCAATGAAAATCTTTTGTGACAATACTGGTGCAATTGCCTTGGCGAAGGAATCCAGATTTCACAAGAGAACCAAGCACATCAAGAGACGCTTCAATTCCATCCGGGATCTAGTCCAGGTGGGAGACATAGAGATTTGCAAGATACATACGAATCTGAATGTTGCATACCCGTTGACTAAGCCTCTTCCACGAGCAAAACATGATTAGCACCAAGGCTCCATGGGTGTTAGAATCATTACTGTGTAATCTAGATTATTGACTCTAGTGCAAGTGGGAGACTGAAGGAAATATGCCCTAGAGGCAATAATAAAGTTATTATTTATTTCCTTATATCATGATAAATTTTTATTATTCATGCTAGAATTGTATTAACCAGAAACATAATACATGTGTGAATACATAGACAAACAGAGTGTCACTAGTATGCCTCTACTAGACTAGCTCGTTAATCAAATATGGTTATGTTTTCTAACCATGGACAAAGAGTTGTTATTTGATTAACGGGATCACATCATTAGGTGAATGATCTGATTGACATGACCTATTCCATTAGCTTAGCACCCGATCGTTTAGTATGTTGCTATTGCTTTCTTCATGACTTATACATGTTCCTATGACTATGAGATTATGCAACTCCCGTTTGCCGGAGGAACACTTTGTGTGCTACCAAACGTCACAACGTAACTGGGTGATTATAAAGGAGCTCTACAGGTGTCTCCAAAGGTACATGTTGGGTTGGCGTATTTCAAGATTAGGATTTGTCACTCCGATTGTCAGAGAGGTATCTCTGGGCCCTCTCGGTAATGCACATCACATAAGCCTTGCAAGCATGGCAGCTAATGAGTTAGTTGTGAGATGATGTATTACGGAACGAGTAAAGAGACTTGCCGGTAACGAGATTGAACTAGGTATTGGATACCGACGATCGAATCTCGGGCAAGTAACATACCGATGACAAAGGGAACAACGTATGTTGTTATGCAGTCTGACCGATAAAAGATCTTCGTAGAATATGTAGGAGCCAATATGAGCATCCAGGTTCCGCTATTGGTTATTGACCGGAGATGTGTCTCGGTCATGTCTACATTGTTCTCGAACCCGTAGGGTCCGCACGCTAAAGGTTTTGATGACAGTTATATTATGAGTTTATGCATTTTGATGTACCGAAGTTTGTTCGGAGTCCCGAATGTGATCACGGACATGACGAGGAGTCTCGAAATGGTCGAGACATAAAGATTGATATATTGGAAGCCTATATTTGGATATCGGAAGTGTTTCGGGTGAAATCGGGATTTTACCGGATTACCGGGAGGTTACCGGAACCCCCCGGAAGGTATATGGGCCTTAATGGGCCTTAGTGGAAGAGAGGAGAGGTGGCCAGGGCTGGGCCGCGCGCCCCTCCCCCTAGTCCGAATAGGAGAAGGAGAGAGGGGGCCGGCGCCCCCCTTCCTTCTCTCTCTCCTCTTTCCCACTTAACGAATCCTATTGCAACTAGGAAAGGGGTGGAATCCTACTCCTGGTGGGAGTAGGACTCCTCCTGGCGCGCCCTATCATGGCCAGCCGCACCCCCCCTTTGAACCTTTATATACGGAGGCAAGGGGCACCCCTTGGGACACAGGTTGATCCACGTGATCATATTCTTAGCCGTGTGCGGTGCCCCCTTCCACCATAGTCCTCGATAATATTGTAGCGGTGCTTAGGCGAAGCCCTGCGACATTAGTACATCAAGATCGTCACCACGCCATCGTGCTGACGGAACTATTCCCCGACACTTTGCTGGATCGGAGTCCGGGGATCGTCATCGAGTTGAATGTGTGCTAGAACTCGGAGGTGCCGTAGTTTCGGTGCTTGATCGGTTGGGCCGTGAAGACGTACGACTACATCAACCTAACGCTTCCGTTGTCGATCTACAAGGGTACGTAGATCACACTCTCCCCTCTCGTTGCTATGCATCACCATGATCTTGTGTGTGCGTAGGAATTTTTTTTGAAATTACTACGTTCCCCATCACCTCGAGCATCCGGCCTGTTATCTATGGGCTGGACTAATGGGCTGTGAAGATATGAAAGACCGAAGACTGTACCCGTGTCCGGATGAGACTCTCCGTGGCGTGGAAGGCAATCTTGGTGAACAACTATGAAGATTCCATCTTATGTAATAGACTCCATGTAACCCTAGATCCCCCCGGTGTGTATATAAACCAGAGGGTGTAGTCTAGAGAGGATATACTCAATACCTTAGTCATATAGGCTAGACTTCTAGGGTTTAGCCATTACGATCTCGTGGTAGATCAACTCTTGTAATACTCATATTCATCAATATCAATCAAGCAGGACATAGGGTATTACCTCCATCAAGAGGGACCGAACCTGGGTAAAACTTCGTGTCCCCTGTCTCCTGTTACCATCAACCTTAGACGCACAGTTCAGGACTCCCTACCCGAGATCCGACGGTTTTGACACTGAAATTGGTGCTTTCATTGGGAGTTCCTCTTTGCTATCACTGAAAGGTTCGATGGCCCCTTCAATCATCAATAATGACGATGTCTATAGAGAAACTTTCCTCCCCGGGCAGATCTTCGTGTTGGGGGTTCGCACTGCGGGCCAACTCGTTTAGCCATCTGGAGCAGATCGAAAGCTACGTCCCTGGACATAAGATCAGATTTGGGAGCTTGAACTACGTCATGGACACCCGTGGAGACTTGATCTTCGCCGGATTCGATTCCGCGGTGGCCGCTCCCGGTCACCCCGATGATCATGACCTAAATCTGTCATCGGGCCGCATCCAGGAGATCGCTCCTGTAACCGCTCTGGCCCTAGAGCCGGAGCAGGCCGTGCCATCCAGAGACGGAAGGATTAGCCCCACGTCGGAGGCCACAGATTCCACGGTGTTGGAGCCGTACATGGACCTGGTCTCACACGAGGCCTATGCCACCGGAATGCCGAACTCGTCTCCGGCAGCAGGTTCCGAACCGCGCGAGCCCCGGACGCCGAGCTTGATCGTTTATTGATCTTCAAATTCAGTGCCCCAGACATCTTCAGCACTCGCCTTTGGGCGATGTGCTGAACTCATTAAAAACCTGTCCTTGGTGGAGGACCCACAGCCGAACTATATCCTGCTCGAACTAGGGGCTGGCGATTGAGAATTTTACGTCCCACCCGCCACCCACTTTATAGCCACGATCAAGGATTTGACCGATGAACTTGATTATGACTCCGAGGACATCGATGGTATGGACGACGGTGCCGGAGAATAGAAGGCCCAGAACCCGCCGTTCACCGGACGCTGGACGACCACTTCCTCGTATGACATATACATGGTGGATGCACCAAAGGAGCACAACGGCGATGATAAGGAAGACCCAGTTGAGGACAAACCTTCTGAAATACAATCAAAGCACCATCGTCAGCGGCGCCGCTCTAAGTCACGCCGCAGTAAAGACAGCAACATCGGCACAGGAGAAGATGGCACTCCGGAAGGTGCCGAAGACAACGAAGACCCCGTCGATAAAGAAAACGAACAAGATGAACGGGAAGATGAGCAGGTTAGCCCTGTTAAACAGGCCACGCACGAAGATTCGGAGGACGATAATTACCTTCCGCTCTCCAAAGATGAGGCGAGCCTCGGTACCGAAGATTTCATCATGCCCGAGGAACCTCTTGAGCAGGAGCGCTTCAAGCGCTAGCTAATAGCCACGGCAAGGAGCCTGCAAAAGAAGCAGCAGCAGCTTCAAGCTGACCAAGACCTGCTCAATGATAAATGGACTAATGTCCTAGTAGCCGAAGAATAAGGCCTCAAGTGCCCAACCAAAATCTACCCAAAGTGCAAATTGCTACCTCAGTTCGACGAGGAGGCGCCGGAGTACATACCACCATCGCACAATACGGCCAATCGACCACCATGTGGTCGGGACAAAATGGCAAGTCATGCCGAACACCAGCCCGCCCCGCCTCATCACTCAAGCAGAGGTAAATTAGCCCACGGCCATACATATGACCTCCGGCAGACACTGAACAATAAAGTAGGACATACAAGATCAATCTACGGATCACGAGGATGCGCCTCGACACGCGACCATGACTACCTATTCGGACGTGACAAACCCAGTCATGCGGGGGCCGAACACCGCAGACGGACTCTATCAGAGCTGCGTCATGATACGGCTCGATATAGAGGCCCCGCACACCCTCATTACTTCACTGATGAGGTCCTGGATCACAAATTCCCCGAAGGATTCAAGCCCGTGAACATAGAATCATACGGTGGAACCACGGACCCCGCGGTGTGGATCGAGGACTTCATTCTCCACATCCATATGGCCCGCGGAGATGACCTCCACGCCATAAAATACCTTCCTCTAAAACTCAAAGGGCCAGCTCGGCATTGGCTAAACAGTCTGCCTAAAAATTTCATCGGAAGCTGGGAGGACATGGAAGAGGCTTTCCTCGATAACTTCCAAGGTACATATGTTCGATCTCCGGACGCTGATGACTTAAGCCATATAGTTCAACAGCCCGGAGAGTCCGCCAGGAAATTCCGAACAAGGTTCTTAACTAAAAAGAACCAAATTGTCGACTATCCGAACGCCGAAGCTCTAGCAGCTTTTAAGCATAGCATCCGCGACGAATGGCTCGCTCGGCACCTCGGCCAAGAAAAGCCAAAATCCATGGCGGCCCTCACGGCACTCATGACCCGCTTTTGTGCGAGCGAGGACAGTTGGTTGGCCCGTAGCAAAAACAATGCAAGCGATGCCGGCACCCCTGAAGTTAAAAGCAACAAAGACAAGTCTCGACGCAATAGATACAAGCGCTGAAACAACAGTGACAACACCGATGATACGGCGGTCAACGCCGGATTCAGAGGCTATAAGTCCGGTCAGCGGAAGAAGCCGTTCCAAAAGAACAATTTGGGCCCATCCAGCTTGGACCGCATACTTGATCGTCCGTGCCAGATTCACGGCACCCCCGACAAGCCTCCTAATCATACAAATAGAGAGTGCTGGGTTTTCAAACAGGCCGGCAAATTAAACGCCAAAAACAGGGAAAAGGGATCGCAAAGCGAGTATGATGACGAAGAGCCACGACAACCGAACACAGGGGGGCAGAAGAAGTTTCCCCCTCAGGTCAAAACGGTGAACATGATATATGCTACCCATATCCCCAAGAGGGAGCGCAAGCGTGCGCTCAGGGACGTCTACGCGATAGAGCCAATCGCCCCAAAATTCAATACATGGTCGTCATGCCCGACCACCTTTGATCGCCGGGATCCCCTGACCAACATCTGTCATGGAGGCTCAGCCGCACTGGTCTTAAACCCAATAATTGATGGGTTCCACCTGACTCATGTCCTCATGGATGGCGGTAGTAGCCTCAATCTGCTCTATCAGGATACAGTGCGAAAATGGGCATTAACCAGTCAAGGATCAAGCCTACAAAGACCACCTTTAAAGGAGTCATTCCAGGCATAGAGGCCCGTTGTACGGGCTCAATCACATTAGAGGTTGTCTTCGGATCTCCGGACAACTTCCGAAGCGAGGAGTTAGTCTTCGATATCGTCCCATTCCGTAGCGGCTATCATGCACTGCTCGGACGAACTGCGTTTGCTCGATTCAACGCAGTGCCACGCTATGCTTATCTCAAGCTCAAGATGCCTGGCCCATGCAGTGTCGTAACAGTCAATGGCAATACAGAACGCTCTCTCCATATAGAAGAGCACACAGTTGCCCTAGCAGTAGAAGTACAAAGCGGCCTTCTCAAGCAGAACCTTCATTCGGCTGCCGAGCCCTCGGACACCCTTAAGAGGGTCTGGACTACTCTGCAGCAGGAGAGCTCGGCTCGTCGGGAGCTCGACTAGCAATCCGGCCTCCGTCTCAGTCCCAATCAAGTGCTGGACTGCGTACCACGCATACATAACTATGCACTCAAAATTCCATGGGCATCGACGGAGGCATAGATAGCTTGTGATCCACGACACGGCTCAACCGACATCGGATACACACATACTTTCAATTTTGCTTGTTTTATTTCAGGTTTTAATCCCACAGACCCCATCGGGTGGTCTGGTTATCGGTCCTCTTGAAGGATAAACCCACCAAGATGGCGAGGAGCGCAAACATACGGGGACTTTCTAGGTGATTCCGTTAATGATAACTCTACCTGTCTTCCAGGACCCATATGCAGCTCTTCCATGGTTTTGGCATGTTAAATAACCTATTTCTTATTTCACTACTTGTATCAATGCGCCTTAACGTACTAATTACATTACAATGAAAACAGTTTGTAGCTGGAGCTGTAGGACCCCAACTTTTTTACCTCTACATCTTTTCTGTTTTCTTTCTCTCTTTTCTTTATTTTTTCAGTTTCCATGTGGATAACCCCATCAGGTAGCACCCATACACTTCGGTATGTTTTGATGTTTTCCAGGGGCTTTACAGCACCCACATTACGGCAACAAAAGTCCGAACACTTCTTATAAGTATAGTTCAGCACCCCGAATTTAGCATTATATGCATTGGCTCTGAATCATGTCTTTGGTCAATAGTTGGGTTGCCCGGCTCCTGTGCTTGCTACCCTATGTTCTGCTACATCGTCTAGGGTAGTAAAGGGAGAACTACTACGATTGTGCCCTGGTCTAAACCGGATGAGCACCTTACTAGGAAAGTCGAAAACTGACTGTCATGATGTGGCGAGAGCCGGTCAGCTGTTCGGAGGTATCAAATCGTTGGAGGTTTTTCCTCATTTCGCGAAGGATCGGTACTTCCGATCACATGCTGACAGCACCCTGGTTCATATACCAGGGGCTGCGCCTATGTTTTATTATAAAACTCCTATGGCTAAGTGAGAGTGTTCAAGCCGTATACTCTGGTTGCCTGGTTCGTTGCGCTAAACAACTGCTTCAAGGACCATATAATTGGATCAAGATTGTTTAGATACCATCCCGAACACCTCCATACTACCTGCGTGAGGGCAGAAGCCGACGACTAGCCAACCCTCAGATTTCATACATCACGGCCGCACACGAGGATACAATTAAAACATAATAACAATTATATTACAAAGCGGATTTGTTTTCATCATACAAGGCAAAATATGAATGTATTTATTCGATAATAACATCCTTTGCGCACTGCGTTGCTACAAGTCAAGATCCATCCAGGACATCCGCAAAATATCGCTCGGGTGTGCGGTGCTCCTTGCCCTCAGGCGGCCCCCGGGCCACCTCGACGGCATCCATCATCGCCCACCACATCTTGCAACGAGCGAAGGCCATGCGGGCACCCTCGATGCAGACTGATTGCTTGACGATATCTAGCCGCGGACAAGCCTCCACCACCCGCTTCACGAGGAAAAAATAACTGCTAGGTACAGCTTCGGCTAGCCATAGTCGGATAATTAAATCCTTCATGGCCATTTCGGCCATCCCGTGCAGCTCGACTAACTGTTTCAGTTGATCGGCAAAGGCCACCGGATGTTCTGGCACAGCATACTGCGACCAGAACAGCTTCTCCGGAGAATCCCCTTCCCTGGCTCGAAAGAACTCTGCAGCATCGGATACACTGCACGGCAGATCCACAAAAGCCCCTCGGCAACTCCGAATCCGGGTTAGTAAAACGTACTTCCTCTCCGCATACTTGCTTTGCATGTTAAACGCCTTACCTGCTGCGATCTTCTTCACCTCCTGGATCTCCTGGAGAGCGTCCCGGGCCTCATTCCGTGCGGCCTCCGCGCTCTGATGAGCTTTGGTAAGTTCGGCCTCTCGAGCCGACGCCTCACGCTCCAATGCTTCACACTTATTCACCATGTCCTGGAGCTCCTGCTGGACCTCGCCGACCCGGGCCTTGAGCTTCTTACGAGAGGCTTGCTGTTGGACATCCTTCCCCTCGGTTTCGGCCAGGGCCTTTCTCAGGGCCTCGACCTCGGTCGCCGCTTCTATACAAATCATGGCATTTTGGTCATCGCATATCATTTTCTTCTTTTCGAATATATAGCAGATTATTGCTTACCTTGCTTCTTCTCGAGTTGTCGTTTCACTTGGCTCAGCTCCTCCTCAGCCTTGGCTAGTTTTTGCTTCAGTCCGAAGACTTCGGCAATATGTGAGGCCGTGGCCAGCAACGATGCCTATAGTTAAGAAAAATTTAGTTAGTTTCCTGACGTCGGAGATTGATCCTCTGTCCGGTTTTTTTCTTTCCGAACACCGGACAGTGTCTCAGGGGCTACTGTCTACATTGGGATTCTCTCCTATTTGCATCACTTACCTCAAAACCTATCAGCAGGTTGCCGCATGCCTTGGTTTGTCTGCTCTTGGCGGACTGAACTTTTTCAATCACCGTGTCCATAAGGACACGGTGCTCATCCATAATGGAAGCGCCTCGCAGCGCTCCCAGCAGATTGTCCGGTGCCCCTGGTTGGACAGGGGCCACCGGTGGAACAGACATCCCCCTTCTTTCGAAGGAGGGTGCGTGCTGGATTCCGGAGCCGCCTCGGTCTCCGGAATTGAGTCTGGTTGAGGGCCGAATTGTATACGACCCTTCCCGCCAGTCTCTGGGGGATTGGTTCCCCTTGGTGTCCGGCGACGGGGGTAACGCCTTCGGGCGCCTCCCGAGCCTCTCCCCCGCCGGGAACAGTCCTTCGGGACAGCGCCTCCGCATCATCCCTGTTCTTGGGGGAGTGTGCGGCTGGCGGGGAGTTGCTCGCCATCGCCTTGGAATCCAGCGAGCCTCCTGACGAGGATCATGGAGGGCTGTTGTGGGCCGGACTACAATAACATAATCAATCGTCTTAGCACAATAAAGAGGGGAAACATCATGGGCAGATAAGGTGTTAGTACTTACGATGCGGCCCGAGACTTAGTGCGGGGGCGTCTCTCTGGACTGTCCTCGACGTCCCATGCGGAGTTATCCGCGAGGGAGCCCTGATACGTCTCCAACTTATCTATATTTTTTTATTGCTCCATGCTATATTATCTACTGTTTTGGACATTATTGGGCTTTATTATCCACTTTTATATTATTTTTGGGACTAACCTATTAACCGGAGGCCCAGCCCAGAATTGTTGTTTTTTGGCTATTTTAGGGATTTGAAGAAAAGGAATATCAAACGGAGTCCAAACGGAAAGAAACCTTAGGGAACGTGATTTTCTCACCGAACAAGACCCATGAGACTTGGACCCTACGTCAAGACACAAAAGAGGAGGCCACGAGGTAGGGGGCGC
>NC_041384.1:174504164-174539573 GCF_002162155.2 Triticum dicoccoides
CCACCCTCGTGGGCCCTGTGTTGCTCCACCGACGTACTTCTTCCTCCTATATATACCTACGTACCCCCAAATGATCAGAAATGGAGCCAAAACCCTAATTCCACCGCCGTAACTTTTTGTATCCATGAAATCCCATCTTGGGTCCTGTTTCGGAGCTCCACCGGAGGGGGCATTGATCACGGAGGGATTCTACATCAATACCATAGCCCCTCCGATGAAGTGTGAGTAGTTTACCTCAGACCTACGGGTCCATAGTTATCAGCTAGATGGCTTCTTCTCTCTTTTTGGATCTCAATACAATGTTCTCCCCCTCTCTTGTGGAGATCTATTCGATGTAATCTTCTTTTTGCGGTGTGTTTGTTGTGACCGATGAATTGTGGGTTTATGATCAAGTCTATCTATGATTAATATTTGAATCTTCTCTGAATTATTTTATGTATGATTGGTTATCTTTGCAAATCTCTTTGAATTATCAGTTTGGTTTGGCCTACTAGATTGATCTTTCTTGCAATGGGAGAAGTGCTTAGCTTTGGGTTCAATCTTGCGGTGTCCTTTCCTAGTGACAGTATGGGCAACAAGGCACGTATTGTATTGTTGCCATCGAGGATAACAAGATGGGGTTTTCATCATATTGCATGAGTTTATCCCTCTACATCATGTCATCTTGCTTAAGGCGTTACTCTGTTTTCATTACCTTAATACTCTAAGATGCATGCTAGATAGCAGTCGATGAGTGGAGTAATAGTAGTAGATGCAGGCAGGAGTCGGTCTACTTGTCTCGGACATGATGCCTATATACATGATCATACATAGATATTCTCATAACTATGCTCAATTCTGTCAATTGCTCAATAGTAATTCGTTCACCCACCGTAGAATACTTATGCTCTTGAGAGATGCCACTAGTGAAACCTATGGCCCCCGGGTCTATCTTCATCATATTAATCTTCCAATACTTAGTAATTTCCTTTGATTTTTACTTTGCTTTTATTTTACTTTGCATCTTTATCATAAAAATACCAAAAATATTATCTTATCATATCTATCAGATCTCACTCTTGTAAGTGGTCGTGTAGGGATTGACAACCCCTTATCGCGTTGGTTGCGAGGATTTATTTGTTTTGTGCAGGTATGAGGGACTCGTGCGTAGCCTCCTACTGGATTGATACCTTGGTTCTCAAAAACTGAGGGAAATACTTATGCTAGTTTGCTGCATCATCCCTTTCTCTTCGGGGAAAACCAACGCAGTGCTCAAGAGGTAGGAAGAAGGATTTCTGGTGCCGTTGCCGGGGAGTCTACGCAAAAGTCAATATACCAAGTACCCATCACAATCCCTATCTCCTGCATTACATTATTTGCCATTTGCCACTCATTTTCCTCTCCCCCACTTCACCCTTGCCATTTTATTCGCCCTCTCTCTCTCTCTCTATCCTCCCTCTCTTTCTCTATTTGCCTCTTTTTGCCCGCTTGCCTTTTGTTTGCTTGTGTGTTAGTTTGCTTGCTTGTGACGATGGCTCAAGATAATACTAAATTGTGTGACTTTTACCAATACCAACAACAATGATTTTGTTAGAACTCCGATTGCTCCTCTTACCAATGCTGAATCTTGTGAAATTAATACTGCTTTGCTGAATCTTGTCATGAAAGATCCGTTTTCCGGCCTTCCTAGTGAAGATGCCGCTACCCATCTAAATAGCTTTGTTGATTTGTGTGATATGCAAAAGAAGAAAGATGTGGATAACAATATTGTTACATTGAAGCTATTTCCTTTTTCTCTTAGGGATCGTGCTAAAGCTTGGTTTTCTTCTTTGCCTAAGAATAGTATTGATTCATGGAATAAGTGCAAAGATGCTTTTATCTCTAAGTATTTTCCTCCCGCTAAGATCATCTCCCTTAGAAACGATATTATGAATTTTAAGCAACTTGATCATGAACATGTTGCATAAGATTGGGAGAGGATGAAAGTAATGATACATAATTGCCCTACTCAAGGTTTGAATCTATGGATGATTATACAAATTTTGTATGCCGGATTGAATTTTTCTTCTAGAAATCTTTTAGATTCGGCCGCGGGAGGCACTTTTATGGAAATTAGATTGAAGCTACTAAACTCCTAGATAATATTATGGTTAATTATTCTCAATGGCATACTGAAAGATCCACTAATAAAACGGTGCATGCGATAGAAGAAATTAATGCCTTGAGTGGAAAGATGGATGAACTTATGAAATTATTTGCTAGTAAAAGTGTTTATTTTGATCCTAACGATATGCCCTTGTCTACTTTGATTGAGAATAATAATGAATCTATGAATGTGAATTTTGTTGGTAGGAACAATTTTGGTAACAACGCGTATAGAGGAAATTTTAATCCTAGGCCTTATCCTAGTAATCCCTCTAATAATTATGGTAATTCCTACAACAATTCTTATGTAAATTATAATAAGATGCCCTCTGATTTGAATCTAACATTAAAGAATTTATTACTTTGCAAAAGAATTTTAATGCTTTGATTGAAGAAAATTTGCGTAAGATTGATGAGTTGGCTAGTAACATTGATAGAATTTATCTTGATGTTGATTCTTTGAAACTTAGATCTATTCCACCTAAGCATGATATCAATGAGTCTCCCAAAGCCATGAGAATTTCCATTGATGAGTGCAAAGAAAGAACCGCTAGGATGCGTGCTAAAAAGATGACTTTATAAGAGCGTGTTCCTCTAGTTCCTACGAAAATAAAGATGAAGATCTAAAAGTTATTGATGTGTCCCCTATTAAATCTTTGTTTTGCAATATAAATCTTAATAATGATGGGACTGATTATGATCCACCTTTACCTATAAGGCATTCCAAGAATTCGGAGTTTTTAGATCTTGATGCTAAAATTGATGAAAGTGGGATCGAAGAAATTAAAACCCTAGATGTTGCTAAACCCACTATTTTGGATTTCAAGGAATTTAATTATGAAAATTGCTCTTTGATTGATTGTATTTCCTTGTTGCAATCTGTGCTAAATTCTCCTCACGCTTATAGTCAAAATAAAGTGTTCACTAAACATATCGTTGATGCCTTGATGCAATCTTATGAGGAAAAACTTGAATTATAAGTCTCTATCCCTAGAAAACTTTATGATGAGTGGGAATCTACTATTAAAATTAAAATTAAAGAACATGAATGTTGTGCTTTGTGTGATTTGGGTGCTAGTGTTTCCACGATCCAAAGAATTTGTGTGATTTGTTAGGTTTCCGTGATTTTGATGATTGCTCTCTAAACTTGCACCTCCCGGATTCCACTATTAATAAACCTATGGGAACAATTAATGATGTTCTTATTGTTGCAAATAGGAATTATGTGCCCGTAGATTTTATTGTTCTTGAAATAGATTGCAATCCTTCATGTCCTATTATTCTTGGTAGACCTTTCCTTAGAACGATTGGTGCAATTATTGATATGAAGGAAGGAAATATTAGATTCCAATTTCCGTTAAGGAAAGGCATGGAACACTTTCCTAGAAATAAAATTAAATTACCTTATGAATCTATTATGATATCCACTTATGGATTGCCTACCAAAGATGGCAATACCTAGATTTATCCTTGCTTTTTATGCCTAGCTAGGGGCGTTAAATGATAGCGCTTGTTGGGAGGCAACCCAATTTTATTTTTATTCCTTGATTTTTACTCATGTTTAGTAATAAATAATTTATTTATCCTGTGTTTAGGTTGTGTTTTTTGTGTTTAATTAGTGTTTGTGCCAAGTAGAACCGTTGGGAAGACTTGGGGAAAGTCTTGTTAATCTTGCTGTAAAAAACAAAAACTTTAGCGCTCACGAGAACTGATGCCATTTTTATTTGGAAAGTGCTATTTAGTTAATTATTTTTGAAGATGATTAATAGATAAATTCCACACGTCCAGAAATTTATTTTATAATTTTTGGGTTTCCATATCTTGCTCTAGATACAGATTACTAGAGACTGTTCTGTTTTTGACAGATTCTGTTTTTCGTGTGCTGTTTGCTTATTTTGATGAATCTATGGCTAGTAAAATAGTTTATAAACCATAGAGAAGTTGGAATACAGTAGGTTTAACTCCAATATAAATAAATAATGAGTTCATTAAAGTACCTTGAAGTGGTCTTTTGTTTTCTTTCACTAACGGAGCTCACGAGTTTTTCTACTTTGAGTTTTGTGTTGTGAAGTTTTCAAGTTTTGGGTAAAGATTTGATGGATTATGGAACAAGGAGTGGAAAGAGCCTAAGCTTGGGGATGCCCATGGCACCCCCAAGATAATCTAAGGACACCTGAAAGCCAAAGCTTGGGGATGCCCCGGAAGGCATCCCCTCTTTCGTCTACTTCTATCTGTAACTTTACTTGGAGCTATATTTTTATTCGCCACATGATATGTGTTTTGCTTGGAGCGTCTTGTATGATTTGAGTCTTTACTTTTTAGTTTAACACAATCATCCTTGCTGTACACACCTTTTGAGAGATCCATACATGATTTGGAATTTGTTAGAATACTCTACGTGGTTCGCTTATATCTTTTGAGTTATATAGTTTTGCTCTAGTACTTCACTTATATCTTTTAGAGCACGATGGTGGATTTGTTTTATAGAAAATATTGATCTCTCATGCTTCACTTAGATTATATTTGAGAATCTATTTGCTTAAAAATCCTTATATGCTAGGTATACAAGATTAATAATAAAATTCTCTTATGCGTGTGTTGAATACTATGGGAAGTTTGATGCTTGATAATTGTTTTGAGATATGAAGATGGTGATATTAGAGTTATGCTAGTTGAGTAGTTGTGAATTTGAGAAATACTTGTGTTAAAGTTTGTGATTCCCGTAGCATGCACGTATGGTGAACCGTTATGTGATGAAGTCGGAGCATGATTTATTTTTTGATTGTCTTCCTTATGAGTGGCGGTCGGGGACGAGCGATGGTCTTTTCCTACCAATCTATCCCCCTAGGAGAATGCGCGTAATACTTTGCTTTGATAACTTGTAGATTTTTGCAATAAGTATATGAGTTCTTTATAACTAATGTTGAGTCCATGGATTATACACACTTTTCTCACCCTTCCACCTTTGCTAGCCTCTCTAATACCGCGCACCTTTCGCCGGTATCATACACCTCCCGTATACCTTCCTCAAAACAGCCACCATACCTACTTATTATGGCATTTCCATAGCCATTCCGAGATATATTGCCATGCAACTTTCCAGCGTTCCGTTTATTATGACACACTCCATCATTGTCATATTGCTTAGCATGATCATGTAGTTGACATCGTATTTGTGGCAAAACCACCATTCATAATTCTTTCATACATGTCACTCTTGATTCATTGCACATCCCGGTACACCGCCGGAGGCATTCACATAGAGTCATATTTTGTTCTAAGTATCAAGTTGTAATTGTTGAGTTGTATGAAAAATAAAAGTGTGATGCTCATCATTATTAGAGCATTGTCCCAGTGAGGAAAGGATGATGGAGACTATGATTCTCCCACAAGTCGAATGAGACTCCAGAAGAAAAATAAAAAAAAGAGAAAGAAAAGAGGCCATAAAAAAGAGAGAAAAGGCCCAAATAAAAAAATGAGAGAAAAAGAGAGAAGGGACAATGTTACTATCCTTTTACCACACTTGTGCTTCAAACTAGCACCATGATATTCATGATAGAGAGTCTCCTATGTTATCACTTTCACATACTAGTGGGAATTTTTCATTATAGAACTTTTCTTGTATATTCCAATGATGGGCTTCCTCAAATTGCCCTAGGTCTTCATGAGCAAGCAACTTGGATGCATCCGTTGCATGGAAATCCCTACTCACTCACATTGATATCTATTGATGGGCATCTCCATATCCCATTGATACGCTTAGTTGATGTGAGACTATCTTCTCCTTTTTTGTCTTCTCCACAACCACCATTCTATTCCACTTATAGTGCTATATCCATGGCTCACGCTCATGTATTGCGTGAAGATTGAAAAATTTTGAGAACACCAAAAGTATGAAACAATTGCTTGGCTTGTCATCGGGGTTGTGCATGATTTAAATATTTCGTGTGGTGAAGATGGAGCATAGCCAGACTATATGAATTTTTAGGGATAACTTTCTTTGGCCATGTTATTTTGAGAAGACATGATTGCTTTGTTAGTATGCTTGAAGTATTATTATTTTATGTTAATATTAAACAACTATCCTGAATCTTTCGGATCTGAATATTCATACCACAATTAAGAAGAATTACATTAAAATTATGCCAAGTAGCACTCTGCATCAAAAATTCTGTTTTTATCATTTACCTACTCGAGGACGAGCAGGAATTAAGCTTGGGGATGCTTGATACGTCTCCAACGTATCTATAATTTTTGATTGCTCCATGCTATATTATCTACTGCTTTGGACATTATTGGGCTTTATTATCCACTTTTATATTATTTTTGGGACTAACCTATTAACCGGAAGCCCAACCCAGAATTGCTGTTTTTTTGCCTATTTTAGGGTTTCGAACAAAAGGAATATCAAACGGAGTCCAAACGGAATGAAACCTTCGGGAACGTGATTTTCTCACCGAACAAGACCCAGGAGACTTGGACCCGACGTCAAGAGACAAAAGAGGAGGCCACGAGGTAGGGGGCGCACCTACCCCCCCCCCCAGGCGTGCCCTCCACCCTCGTGGGCCCCCTGTTGCTCCACCAACATACTCCTTCCTCCTATATATACCTACGTACCCCCAAACGATCAGAAACAGAGCCAAAACCCTAATTCCACCTCCGTAACTTTTTGTATCCACGAGACCCCATCTTGGGGCCTGTTCTGGAGCTCCACCGGTGGGGGCATCAATATCGGAGGGCTTCTACATCAATACCATAGCCCCTCCGATGAAGTGTGAGTAGTTTACCTCAGACCTATGGGTCCATAGTTATTAGCTAGATGGCTTATTCTCTCTTTTTGGATCTCAATACAATGTTCTCCCCCTCTCTTGTGGAGATCTATTCGATGTAATCACTACAACAAGAACCCCCCTTCAACAACGCATCAATGCGTTGTCGTATGTCCATATATGCGTTGCTAATGTCTACACCAACGGATTTGTATGCGTTGCCGTTGGTGGCGTTGGAAGGGTCTACAATAATGTATCTGCATACGTTGGTAAATGGTGTGTAGAAGCGTTGTTAGGTAGAAACATATAAAGCTATAGCCCAACAACACCTCATATGCGTTGGTGGCGACCCTGTACAAAAGGATTTTCAAATGGACATTAAAAATAATTGGAACTACTAAAAGCTTTGATAGATAGCATGAACAATTGATGATATTTTATATATTGCTGTCCATAATTACAGGAGGTGAAAGTATATCTTGTAGTGGCCCAATTCTTGACCTTGCAATCAACAATAATTTTTGAAACATTAATCATAAATTGGCATTCTAATTATCGTGTAGTAGCTCCAATTCTTAACCTTGCAATCAACATTTGAGCCATGCATCAACATTTTGTCTTCGTGACCTACAACAACAACAATATGTGATGAGTAACTTGCAGTAGAGAAAAGCAGGCTCATAGAGAAGTAAAATTTAAATGAGCACCATAGAAATGTCTGCACATGTTTTGAATATCCATGGCTCATTGAGATAAGAATCTGCATAGCAAAATAGACACCTTTGATGAATCAAATCTGGCTGTTCATTATGAATAACTATCAGCCTGTATTTGCTACTAAAAACTATCCAAACAATATATTATAATAACTACGTGATGAATTCAACATCTTACTAATGACAAGCAATAGTATCAACTATTACAAAATGGAACATCTCCATTGTCCAGAGGTCTCTGCACTAATTAGCTTTGCATCACATTACTCCCGTACTACTCATGCTTGGGATGATTCATTAGTCATGCATTCTATGGTGTCTTAGAAGAAATCTCATTGCCAACAACTCGAAAATCTTTAAATAATCTGCATCACACAAGATTCCATAATTACCTGAAAATTAGAAAGCCACAAATTATAGTTTCCTGATCCATGAATAAAATTCTCAAAACCCGGAGAAGCAGCAACACAAAAAAAGCATCATCATATTCAGGACAGTTTGAGTTATCAACTCATGACTACATGTTCTCTCCAATAAGACATGGCAAGATGCATTCAAACTGAAAGCATAAACAAAAAGAAAAGTAGATCACCACCCCATCTGATCTAGTGTAGAACACTCTGTATACTATTGTTATCTTATAGCTAGGAGATTTCATTTCAACTCTAGCCAAATTTAAGCAAACGATCATACATCTAAACTATTTTTGAGAACCAAGGCAATGCCTATGTAATACTGAATACTTAACCAAGCCATGTGACACACATAGTTCCCAAATAGAATGCAACATCAAGGGTATTGTTATGTACCGGCTTATTACCCTGCACTTGAAAGTAGCACGTGGCTCCATGGACATAACCATGTGGTCATTTCAAAGAAATATTAGGCATAGCTGATTTATAGAATGGTCTGGAGCACGCGCACAATTAGACGTCTAATATCCAATTGTCAGAAGTGGACAATCAAGCTACCAAATATGGAGTAGTTACTCACTAAAACAAAAATTGTGAAAAGCATTAGTGTATTATACAACAGATTTCCAAAAAAACACATGTACAATCAAACAATATCTCCCTATTACAATGCAAGAGGCTCAATATCTCCCTATTACAAATATATCAATGCAATGAGGCGTGTGCATACTGGTCACATGTGGTTCAACAAGGAAACAAAAGAAGCTATATAATAAAGTGTGGGGACCCCGACTCATAAGTTGAGATCACCGAATGCACGTGTACAGTGATCCCAGAGATCAATGCTCACTGAACACACAGAAGCTGAATAACAAGAGTCTTACATCCATACATACCGTATTACACAAGTAGGACCATTATGGTCAAGTCTTGAGTATAACATCGCAGCGGAAATCTTTGTCGATAACTTGGACCCATGCCATCTGCCTTAACCCTACAGGCATTCTGACTGGGAAGCGTCCTAGCTCGCATGTTTGTCACCGAGGTACTCTTCTTCATATTATGTTCTTTCATGCCTGGCCAATAAAATAACCAGTGGCAAGCTAATGAGTACTTTGAATGTACTCGCAAGCGACCCAAGGGTGATAATAGAATAATTATGCAAGGCACTACTGCTAATTTGGCATTTTTGCGGAAAGCTAGTTTTTCTCATGCAAATATGATCAACATTTATCAAGGATATGAATGCGTCTGCAACAAGTATCAGGAGGTTACAGACATCAACATCGGGATAGACTTGTGAGCAACTCATACTCAAGATTATCGTGACTTCCTCACGAATCACGTCAACAGATTTACCAAACCATGTTGTTTGTCAGAAACATATGGACGTAGTCTAAGCAGCACCACCCAACTGTCCTTGACCGTGGACACGGCTATTCGAATAGTTTTACACTCTGCAGAGCTTGCACACTTTACCCACAAGATCGGGGGAACTTCCGTGTCATCCACGACCCGCGGTACTTCAAGTACCCGGGGTAAGCACCCGATCACTATCTTTCCCTAGACGACACTAACATGGAGTCCACTCGATTGGTAGTAACCCCCGTGCCCAACCTTTCACAACTTAAAATTGTGGAGCCTTGCTCCCATATTCATCACATACCACTGGCACGGGGTACCAACGGTGTGTCCTGTGCCCCATAAAAATGTTCTTGGCCGCCCTACCTGGCATGACCCCATCCCGAGAGAGAGCACAAACTCCCCCCCGTCACTAGTAATGCGGGCTCCAAGCTAGTATCGGCCTAGGTAATCAATAATGCCCTTTCCCATACAAGGGTAGAGTGGTTGCGCATGTAAGGTTGGGACAGTCGACAAATCTTAAATCTAATCCGTCTGTGTAAGCAACACTTTTATCGAGCCTCGGAACACTACCTCTCCACCAAGTAGTGACCTTGTTCATCATCATCTCCCAGGGGCATTAGTGGCACCCACTGGGCTGTTTGCAAGTATGTCAAACCACACTTGTTTCTTTCCATGCATAACCCTGACCCACTTTGCGTAGCCATTTACTCTAGCATATTTCTACAACCCACCAACACAACTCTAAGCAAGGGTAGAGTCATGAAAAATGCAAGTATCAATGGAGTATGCAACGGAGGCAAGCCTAGCAAGGTTGCCATTCAAGGTATATCATGCACTCAGTGAAGCAACGAAAAATGCCATCATGATGTAAAATGGTTCATCATGGTCAAAGGGCTGCTTGCCTGTTTTAACAAAGTCTTCGAGGTCTTCAAATATATCTGGTCCAACTCCGAGCATTTCGTCTACTTCGTCAACTATCGTTGAAAGCAACCATAATAAGCAACACAACAAGGCATAAATAAAATTGCTCCAAAAATATTGATTTGACTTTTCTAGGACATCTATGGTTATAGGAAAATTAACCATAGTGGTTTCATTGGAATTGGGTCAGTGGATATTTCTAAACATTTTGATATGATTGAATCAAGGGGTTTATGGATTTGCAAGAAGTGTACAAAAACATATTTTTGAAAAATGAGCAAAGGCACCCATTTAACAAAACATGATTTTAGAAGCATCTAGGAGTTGGTTTCACTGGATTTGGAGTTCAAATGAATTTCCTATGAATTTGCAGTGTTGACAAATATGAAGAAATGGCTCATTATTTTATGTGGTGCAGAAAGTATTAAAGAAAATGTTCATAAACTAAGTTATGAACTTAGAAACATCTAGGAATTTGAATCATGGCATTTGGATCAAATTTGAGCTCTCTGTGATTTTCTAAACTACACCACAGAAATAAGAAAATAGGATTTATTTAATATGTGTGAAGGGAAATGTGCTAGAAAAATGTGCAAAAAGCACCATGTGATAGGGCATGATTTTAGGAACTACTAGAAATTTGAATCATCCAATTTGGAGTTAATTTGAACTATGTATGGATTTTACAAATTGTTCAGAAAAGAAAAGGGAAAAGGACTCTGTGCCTGCTGGGCCAGAACAGCCGCAGGGCAGCGGCCCAGCCAGCGACGCGGCCCCGCCGAGCCGGCACGCGCGCGCCAGGTTTGAACCTGACGGGCGGGGCCCAGCTGCCAGTGGGAGAGAGGGGGCGAGAGAGAGGTGAGGATGACAGGCGGGGCCCACCTGTCATCACTAACCCATGGACAAGGGGGATCACGGTGCTCACCGGCGACGATGCAAGCCATGGCGAGCTCCGACGAGTGCGGGGATGGCTTCAGGAGACTGCCGCACGTCGGTGGGTGGTGGACTTGGCCGGCGGGGGTGCCTTGTTCACCGGCGATGAGGAGCTGCGGCGGAGAAGCTTCGGGAGGCGGTGACTCCGGCCGTTTCCGGCAGCTACAGAGAGGGGAAAGAAGGGGGAAAGGATCAATGGCCTGCAGGGGTTCCAGATCGAGGCAGAGGAGGAACGGGGAAGGCCTATACCTCGCGAACTCCGGCGAGCCGAAGCGGCAGAGCTCGAGCTCGATCTCGAGCTCGGGTGGTCCTGGAGGAGAGTGGAGGGCACAAGGGGCCGATTTGGAGGGGTTAGGAGCGAGTGGTGGTGAGGGAGAGGCTCGGGGAGGCCCTTAAATAGGCGAACAGCGAGGTGCCGTGGACCCGTGCGCCGGCGGGCTTCTATGCGTCGCCACAGGGCTCGGGAGGAGCTGGCGCCGTGTCTGGGGTGTTTGTGAGGCTGGTCCAGTGCTAGGGGAAGGAAGAGGGGGAGCGGGGAGGGGTCAGATATGTCACGCGTGTGAGCTCGCTCACTGGAGCTCTCGGGCGGCAGGTGTTCCTGCGAGCAGGGCCAGGAGAGAGAGAGGGAGGAGGGGGCCGACCAGCTGCCATGTCCTGGACGCCGAGCCGTCTCGTCGGGCGCGCTAGGGAGGCCCGAGGTGGCCGGAGGTGCTTGGCAGGGGGCGGCTACAGTGCGGGAGCGCACTGTAGCACGCTCCAGAGCGCCCAAATGGCATGCCATGGCATTTTATATGCCTTGTGGGCGCGGCCACTAATGTCTGGTAGCTCTAGGAGGGAGTAAAGAAAGGGGAGGAAGCATTGGATGCCATGGAGGGCCACTGGAATGAGGAGGGAGGTGAGAAAGGAGAAGAATGCTGCTGTCCAGAAGTGTAAATGGGGGTGTTTCACCCCTCAATCATTGAGCTGAGGCTAGGGAAGAGTTACTGGAGATAGGAGAAGACTAGGAGGATATGTGGTAAAAAGTTGAGCTCAAGGAGATTAGTGGAAGAGGTCAAAATGATGATTTTGGTAAAATGGCAGAAGGTGTTTGTTGTTGGTTTGGGCAAGAAAATTAATTCCACTTGCCATGAGAATTAACAGGATGGAATGGCACATAGAAGTAGGATGTTCCACCAAGTTTGAGCTCATTAGGGCAAAGTAGCCAATGTAACTTTGGTAAACCCTAGAAATCAACAGAAATGGGTTTTCCAAGATCTAGTCATGCAAAACCATTCTCCTTGATGCACCACTTGGTGTAGTGTCATCATTTTGGGATTTGAACATGTCCACAAAAATTCAGATTAAAAGGACACACTTGGCAATGTAGAGTTGTTCAAATTTGGTTCTGGACAGAAAGGGTTTTGGGGCACTTTGATCAATATAACATTTTCTCCAACTTGTGCCATTTCGTCTGGATGAATTATTAGACCATTTGAGTATGTTCACAAGGTTTGAGAACATTTGGACATGTTTGGCAATGTAAGGTTGCTCAAACTTCAAAATGGACAGAAATGGTTTTGAGGGGATTTCATGGGGTTATACTATTCTCCATGACGTGATACTTTCCAAAATCATCAAACATGTCATATGTGACATGCTAGAATTTTCTTGGAAATTTTGGAGAATATTTCCTTTGTAAATATTTCAAAAGCTTGAAATATCCAGGAAGGGTTTTTGAGGGATTCGACCAATATTTTGAACATGACCATGTGTTGAAACTCTTATATATGGGAAATATATGCCCACTGAGTTTCCCTGATTTTTTTCAAATATTTTTAAAACAATAAAATAATTTTTCCCTATTAAAGACCATTTCTGGCCTTAAGAAAAAGCTTTTAAATAAAATAGGAAAATAACTTTTAAAATTATATTTTTGTGGTTTCTGGGTATCCTATATCTAATAGGTTTCAAATATACCTTTTCAGAGATTTTTCATACCTCAAATTAAGTACTTGCAGTGCAAATCTCAATTCAAGGGTTTTTGGAAAACTACTTTTAGAAAATACTTTTTGGCCAAATTATTTTTGTAAGAAAATACTATATTGCACTATACACATGGCATGATCATTGGGCAGAAGTTTGCACCAAGGAGATGAAGTATAGAAGGTGAAGCTATGTTGACTTTTAAGAGCACTAGAAAAACACAGAGAGAAAACCAATTCAAATAAAAAGTCAAATAATGCAAAAGTTTTTGTCAAACCACACTTTATCATGATTTATCATCTTAAGTGTTGTGCCATGAAAATCAGGGTGTGACAGACCTACCCCCCTTACAAGAATCTCGTCCCCGAGATTCCCAAACTAGGCGTGGGAAGGAATACGAAAACTGGATCCAGGGTAGTCTTCTTGTCCTTATACCGCTTGTGCTTCCGAGTGGTGCTCCATTGAACCTTCAAGTACTTGATGGTGTGGCTTCGTGTATGACGTTCTTGCTTGATCCAGGTTGCTAAGGGGTCCCTCGCGTTAGGTCAGGTTGGGCTGGGGGTCAATGGTTCGGTGATTGATGCCCCGGTAGGGATCGGGCTAGTTAGGAAGTCGAAAACACTTCCGGAGTTGTGTCATGTGGAAACATTACACACAGTGGGTAACTCAAGTAGTAGCTCCATCTGGTAACTGTCTTCTCTTCGTCTCGTAGTGATCTCAGAGGGGGCCGGTAAATCTTGGAGTGAGCTTCCCTTTAACATGGAAATGATTGGTCCTTCTGAGAGGAGTGGTTTGCAGATACGGATGGTCTCCGACGAGTAAGTTCACTTCTTGACGATGGTGGTTAGTATAGGTCTTCCTCCTTGACATGGCGGTCTTCAAATGTTCCTTAACTAGCTGAATGGCTCTTCTTCCATCTTCGGGTAGAGAAGTATGTCATCAAGGAAGGATGACAACTAACTTGTCCAAGCACTCCATGAAGTCTATGGGGTACGTAAAGTGGGCTGAGGCATTGGTGATGGTCACGGTTGAGCATTGGCCAAGGTCTTATCGATCTAGAGCCAAAGCCCAAGGTCAGGATCCGACCATGTTGTGGCTTGGTAAGGCGTAAGGGTCTCAGGGATCTATTGTGCGAGCGAATGTTTGTCACCTTATCCTGAAGCACGGTTCCTGAGATGCCAGTTTTTCTATCTAGTCCTTTAAACAAATAACCTTATACCACCGAAAGCATCAACTTTTGTGCTATATTAGGATGACAATGTGCTTGCTCACTATGTCCACTAGTTCCATAATGATCCCAGTGTTGTGCAAGGTTTACATAGGCTTAATTGGTTCTCTTGCAATTCTGTGGGTTAAGCACATGGTTAAGGACTCGAGTTGGGGTATCTTGTGAAGTCTCGAAAGGTCTAGGAATGGGTTTCTAGTCTGGAGGGTTAAACACAACTCCACGGGGTTTTACTTGGTCGAGGAGGCTATAGAAAAGTTCTTCAGTGCTAGTTGGTCGCCGAGGTAGAATCCTTGGTGTATCTTGTCTTGCTGGCCTTCAGTTGAGGAGAGAGATGATAGGGAAAAGTAGCATAGAGGAGGGGAATGCCTAAAGGGGGTTCTATAGTGCAAGTGCAACCAAATGGGTGCCAAAAAGGGCCAAACAAAGGAAAACAAGGAAGGTGATATAGTCGCGTACTTGTTGCCTAGGGCAAAAGTGCGACTTATATCAAAACACAATCAAATAAAAACAAGCAACACCCAGTCATGGTTCTATTCGAACCATCATACGGACTCGATTGCGCATAGGGGGTACACGACTCATCCTACCCTAGGGGTTCTCGGACTCAGTAATCGTGCCTTGAGCCTCGTGCAGTCTTCTGGGTTTTCTCAGGAGTTGCTACGTCTCTTGTAGTTGTTCGATGAAACGATCCAGGTTGAGCCTGAAGATTCTTCAACAACTTCTTGCCTGTTGAAGTGATGGGGTGAAGGTGGCTCCTCGTAGCAGGCATTGACTCGGTCTTCTGTTGTCTTCTTATTCATGACGATCCCGTTTTGTCTTCTAAGGCGTCGATGGTACCAGGTAGGTAATCTTTTATGCAATGATATTAACAAGGCATAGTAGAGATCCAACATGTCGGTTACGTTGATGACAACATCGACACCAAGAGCGGGGGATGAAGAGAACCGTTTTCCTGCTCACTATAGTGAGGCAGACCAAATGGCGAGGTTCTCATCCACCAGTGGTTGCCGATACAACATCGGTAAGCACATGGTTGCTCTATTAGCGATGCATATCATGATCTTGCATATTCTATGCCCTGATGATCGTAGGCTAAGGTTGCATCATCTTGGGGCAGTGTCAAGGGTGTCACCATCTCCTGGGTCTTCAGGTCCTCATTCCTCGAGGATGTATCTTCTGTTGGTATCATCTTGTTGTGATGTCGCCAATCTTCTGTTCAGGAGATGTGGGTGAATGTCTGGCAAGGCATCTTCCTTCTAGATTATCCACGAGGATTACAAGGAATCCAGTGGTTAGAGGCATAAGGGTTCTAGCGACCAAAGGTTTTGAAGGGGAAGAGATCAATAAGGAAAGTATACCTTAGTTTTCAAAAAACTGAGAAGGGAAGAGAAGTATAGATAGTTTTGAAAACTAGTAGTAGTTTTGGAAATAGTTTTACCCTAACTAACGACCATGCTAACTAAGGCTTCCTACAGTCAGGATGGCTCTGATACCAGCTCTGTGGGGACCCCGACTCATAAGTCGAGATCACCGAATGCACGTGTACAGTGATCCCAAAGATCAATACTCACTAAACACACAGAAGCTGAATAACAAGAGTCTTACATCCATACATACCATATTACACAAGTAGGACCATTATGGTCAAGTCTTGAGTATAACATCGCAGCGAAAATCTTCGTCGATAACTTGGACCCATGCCATCTGCCTTAACCCTACAGGCATTCTGACTGGGAAGCGTCCTACCTCGCATGTTCGTCACCGAGGTACTCTTCTTCATATTATGTTCTTTCATGCCTGGCCAACAAAATAACCAGTGGCAAGCCAATGAGTACTTTGAATGTACTCGCAAGCGACCCAAGGGTGATAACAGAATAATTATGCAAGGCACTACTGCTAATTTGGCATTTTTGCGGAAAGCTAGTTTTTCTCATGCAAGTATGATCAACATTTATCAAGGATATGAATGCGTCTGCAACAAGTATCAGGAGGTTACAGACATCAACATCGGGATAGAGTTGTGAACAACTCATACTCAAGCTCATTGTGACTTCCTCATGAATCACGTCAACAGATTTACCAAACCGTGTTGTTTGTCAGAAACATATGGACGTAGTCTAAGCAGCACCACCCAACTGTCCTTGACCGTGGACACGGCTATTCGAATAGTTTTTTACACTCTGCAGAGGTTGCACACTTTACCCACAAGATCCGGGGAACTTCCGTGTCATCCACGACCCACGGTACTTCAAGTACCCGGGGTAAGCACCCGATCACTATCTTTCCCTAGACGACACTAACATGGAGTCCACTCGATTGGTAGTAACCCCCGTGCCCAACCTTTCACAACTTAAAATTGTGGAGCCTTGCTCCCATATTCATCACATACCACTGGCACGGGGTACCAACGGTGTGTCCGATGCCCCATAAAAATGTTCTTGGCCGCCCTACCTGGCACGACCCCGTCCCGAGAGAGAGCACCAACTCTCCCCCGTCACTAGTAATGCGGGCTCCAAGCTAGTATCGGCCTAGGTAATCAATAATGCCCTTTCCCATACAAGGGTAGAGTGGTTGCGCATGTAAGGTTGGGACAGTCGACAAATCTTAAATCTAATCCGTCTCTGTAAACGCCACTTTTATTGAGCCTCAGAACACTACCTCTCCACCAAGTAGTGACCTAGTTCATCATCATCTCCCAGGGGCATTAGTGGCATCCACTGGGCTATTTGTATGTATGTCAAACCACACTTGTTTATTTCCATGCATAACCCTGACCCACTTTGCGTAGCCATTTACTATAGCATATTTCTACAACCCACCAACAAACTCTAAGCAAGGGTAGAGTCATGAAAAATGCAAGTATCAATGGAGTATGCAACGGAGGCAAGCTTAGCAAGGTTGCCATTCAAGGTATATCATGCACTCAGTGAAGCAACGAAAAATGCCATGATGATGTAAAATGGTTCATCATGGTCAAAGGGCCGCTTGCCTGTTTTAACAAAGTCTTCGAGGTCTTCAAATATCTCTGGCCCAACTCCGAGCATTTCGTCTACTTCGTCAACTATCGTTGAAAGCAACCATAATAAGCAACACAACAAGGCAGAAATAAAAGTGCTCCAAAAATATTGATTTGACTTTTCTAGGACATCTCTGGTTATAGGAAAATTAACCATAGTGGTTTCATTGGAATTGGGTCAGTGGATATTTCTAAACATTTTGATATGATTGAATCAAGGGGTTTATGGATTTGCAAGAAGTGTACAAAAATATATTTTTGAAAAATGAGCAAAGGCACCCATTTAATAAAACATTATTTTAGAAGCATCTAGGAGTTGGTTTCACTGGATTTCGAGTTCAAATAAATTTCCTATGAATTTGCATTGTTGACAAATATGAAGAAATGGCTCATTATTTTATGTGGTGCAGAAAGTATTAAAGAAAATGTTCATAAACTAAGTTATGAACTTAGAAACATCTAGGAATTTGAATCATGGCATTTGGATCAAATTTGAGCTCTCTGTGATTTTCTAAAGTACATCACAGAAATAAGAAAATAGGATTTATTTAATATGTGTGAAGGGAAATGTGCTAGAAAAATGTGCAAAAAGCACCATGTGATAGGGCAAGATTTTAGGAACTACTAGAAATTTGAATCATCCAATTTGGAGTTAATTTGAACTATGTATGGATTTTACAAATTGTTCAGAAAAGAAAAGGGAAAAGGGCTCTGTGCCTGCTGGGCCAGAACAGACACAGGGCAGCGGCCCAGCCGAGCCGGTGCGCGCGCGCGCGCCAGGTTTGAACCTGACAGGTGGGGCCCAGCTGCCAGTTGGAGAGAGAGGGGGCGAGAGAGAGGTGAGGATGACAGGCGGGGCCCACCTGTCATCACGAACCCGTGGACAAGGGGGGTCGCGGTGCTCACCGGCGACGATGCAGGCCACGACGAGCTCCGGCGAGTGCGGGGATGGATTCAGGAGACTGTCGCACGTTGGTGAGTGGTGGACTTGGCCGGCGGGGGTGCTTGGTTCGCCAGCGACGAGGAGCTGCGGCGGAGGAGCTTCGGGAGGCGGTGACTCCGGCCGTTTCCGGCAGCTACAGAGAGGGGAAAGAAGGGGGAAAGGATCAGAGGGCTGCAGGGGTTCCAGATCGAGGCAGAGGAGGAACGAGGGAGGCCTATACCTCGTGAACTCCGGCGAGCCGAAGCGGCGGAGCTCGAGCTTGATCTCGAGCTCGGGTGGTCCTGGAGGAGAGTGGAGGGCATAGGGGGCCGATTTGGAGGGGTTAGGAGCGAGTGGTGGTGAGGGAGAGGCTCGGGGAGGCCCTTAAATAGGCGAACGGCGAGGTGCCGCGGACCCGTGCACCGGCGGGCTTCTGTGCGTCGCCACAAGGCTCGGGAGGAGCTGGCGCCGTGTTTGGGGTGTTTGTGAGGCTGGTCTAGTGCTAGGGGAAGGAAGAGGGGGAGCGGGGAGGGGTCAAAGATGTCGCGCGTGTGAGCTCGCTCACTGGAGCTCTCGGGCGGCCAGTGCGCGTGCGAGCAGGGGCAGGAGAGAGAGAGGGAGGAGGGGGCCGACCAGGTGCCGTGTCCCGGACGCCGAGGCGTCTCATCGGGCGCGCCAGGGAGGCCTGAGGTGGCCGGAGGTGCTTGGCAGGGGGCGGCTACAGTGCAGGAGCGCACTGTAGCATGCTCCAGAGTGCCCAAATGGCATGCCATGGCATTTTATATGCCTTGTGGGCGCGGCCACTAATGTCTGGTAGCTCTAGGAGGGAGTAAAGAAAGGGGAGGAAGCATTGGATGCCATGGAGGGCCACTGGAATGAGGAGGGAGGTGAGAAAGGAGAAGAATGTTGTTGTCCAGAAGGGTAAATGGGGGTGTTTCACCCCTCAATCATTGAGATGAGGCTAGGGAAGAGTTACTGGAGATAGGAGAAGACTAGGAGGAGATGTGGTAAAAAGTTGAGCTCAAGGAGATTAGTGGAAGAGGTCAAAATGATGATTTTGGTAAAATGGCAGAAGGTGTTTGTTGTTGGTTTGGGCAAGAAAATTAATTCCACTTGCCATGAGAATTAACAGGATGGAATGGCACATAGAAGTAAGATGTTCCCCAAGTTTGAGCTCATTTGGGCAAAGTAGCCAATGTAACTTTGGTAAACCCTAGAAATCAACAGAAATGGGTTTTCCAAGATCTAGTCATGCAAAACCATTCTCCTTGATGCACCACTTGATGTAGTGTCATCATTTGGGGATTTGAACATGTCCACAAGAATTCAGATTAAAAGGACACACTTGGCAATGTAGAGTTGTTCAAATTTGGTTCTGGACAGAAAGGGTTTTGGGGCACTTTGATCAATATAACATTTTCTCCAACTTGTGCCATTTCGTCTGGATGAATTATTAGACCATTTGAGTATGTTCACAAGGTTTGAGAACATTTGGACATGTTTGGCAATGTAAGGTTGCTCAAACTTCAAAATGGACAGAAATGGTTTTGAGGGGATTTCATGGGGTTATACTATTCTCCATGACATGATACTTGCCAAAATCATCAAACATGTCATATGTGACATGCTAGAATTTTCTCGGAAATTTTGGAGAATATTTCCTTTGTAAATATTTCAAAAGCTTGAAATATCCAGGAAGGGTTTTTGAGGGATTTGACCAATATTTTGAACATGACCATGTGTTGAAACTCTTATATATGGGAAATATATGCCCACTGAGTTTCCCTGATTTTTTTTCAAATATTTTTAAAACAATAAAATAATTTTTCCCTATTAAAGACCATTTCTGACCTTAATAAAAAGCTTTTAAATAAAATAGGAAAATAACTTATAAAATTATATTTTTGTGGTTTCTGGGTATCCTATATCTAATAGGTTTCAAATATAACTTTTGACAGATTTTTCATACCTCAAATCAAGTACTTGCTGTGCAAATCTCAATTCAACGGTTTTTGGAAAACTACTTTTAGAAAATACTTTTTGGCCAAATTATTTTTGTAAGAAAATACTATACACATGGCGTGATCATTGGACATAAGTTTGGAGCAAGTAGATGAAGTATAGAAGGTGAAGCTATGTTGACTTTTAAGAGCACTAGAAAAACACAGAGAGAGAAGCAATTCAAATAAAAAGTCAAATAATGCAAAAGTTTTTGTCAAACCACACTTTATCATGATTTATCATCTTAAGTAGTGCCATGAAAATCAGGGTGTGACATAAAGAAACAAATTAGAGGTAAGGGGAAAACAATTGAAAGAACAAAAACTGAAATATCACATGTAGCTCATTCTATATCCACTTGTTATAATTTTCAAGAGCGCCTGAAATCAATGAGCTGAGGTAAAGTAATCACATAGGAAAATTTAGAAGCAAAACTATACGTAGAAACAGTAACTAATGGCACTTATGATTGTTCCATGCCCAATTTAAGTTGCTAGCTCCACATGAATAAGGGTGAGCAGGAGGCAAAACAGGGACATAAATTTTGTGAGGAATCAATTGTTGGGGGCAAAACATTAGAAGATTAGCTCACCAATTATGGAAAAGATGGAAGAGAATCGTTGGTTGGCACTTTGACCCTTCATGAGGATAAGATGGGAGGAAGAACACGTTGGTGAGAGGTTTTAGAGGTTGGGGGCAAGGACATAATTGCGTAGTTGCTGCTAGTGATGCTAGCTTGGGCAAGCGTTGGTAGAGGCTAGAGGGTCTTATCCTTGTGTTAGACATTCATGCATGGAAATAAGATGTGGATTGGATAGGAACGAAGTGCTGCAAGGCTGCACTGCAAGGCAGATGTGATAGGGATGGGGAGGCCATATCTCCGGCAGTAGTGATGGCAACGCAACCACCATTTTCTTCTTCTCTCTGGTACATCTCCCTTATCTTGCTTCTCCTCTTCTGAAGTTGTAGGAAAGGGTTAGATTGAGACAGTTCCTGGTCCCGTTTCCTGCTACATCCTAACTAGGGCTGAATTATCAAATTATCCTCACCAACTAATCAGTTGCTGTGGGCATGGATTTGGTTTTTCTGTTTTCCAGATTTCTGAAATCGACTTAGTAATGATCAGAGTTGATTACCACACATACTTATTAAGAGTATACTCTGCTTATTTGTAACTATGTAATGCCTTTCTAGTGAAGATTTAAACAGGGAAGCAACAAGAAGATAAGCTTTTGCTTTATTATTAAAATAATCATGGTAAACAAACATGTAGTTGTCTCGTAAAAGCAATGTGATGATGCATTAATTGGGATCTAGACGTACACTGATTCTTGAAATCTGTTGATCATAAGAGTCCTTCTACTTCAAATCTGTGTGCTTTGTTATCTACAATCATGATATAATAATCAACCCCTCTCAAACCTTGTGTATAACCAAAAAATATTTAGATCAAGGGGAATAGTTGATGCAAGGGATTCAATACCAAAACGGATCTGAGTAAGATGCAGGAATCATGTGTTAATTGGTTCCCTTTTGGGAATAAATGAAACTGAACAAAGCCTTAAGGGATACCAATAAAGAATTGCAGATGCGCGAGGGACAGAGAAAGACCTGTTGAACTGCTGCAGTTTAGGATGATGGGTGCATCGGTACTTGGTTCATTCGTAGCTGTGTGGACGAACAACGACAACGGCTGAATCTCTGGTCGCGTGGAGGAACGGCGATTGCGACGGCTTCTCCGAAGCAGGAGGATGGGTGGCGGCGACACCTTCCCCGGCATGGGAGGATGGGTGGCAGTGACGCCTTCCCCGGCGCGGGAGGATGGGCGGCCATGACGCCTTCCCTGGCACGGGAGGATGGGCGGCGACACAGTCTGTTTCACCAGCGAGGGAAGAAAGTGACGACGGAGGCGGCAGAGGGCGAGGGGGCGGCGGCTGTGGTGGGAACCCTGGCTTCTAGCTATGTCTCCCGATTTTTTCAGAGAGGTGCTTATGCAAAGGAAAAAAATGAAAGGATATTTCTGATGTGCGAGAGAGAGGGAGGTGGGGGAGGTTAGCACTAATGGGGAGGGTGTTAACATCGTTGCAAGACATGTGTTGCTGTAGGGGTTTTTTGTTGTAGTGAATATTCTTTCGCGGTGTGTTTGTTGGGACCGATGAATTGTGGGTTTATGATCAAGTCTATCTATGAATAATATTTGAATCTTCTCTGAATTCTTTTATGTATGATTGGTTATCTTTGCAAGTCTCTTTGAATTATCAGTTTGGTTTGGCCTACTAGATTGATCTTTCTTGCAATGGGAGAAGTGCTTAGCTTTGGGTTCAATCTTGCGGTGTCCTTTCCCAGTGACAAGAGGGGAAGCAAGGCACGTATTGTATTGTTGCCATCGAGGATAACAAGATGGGATTTTCATCATATTGCATGAGTTTATCCCTCTACATCATGTCATCTTGCTTAAGGCGTTACTCTGTTTTCATGAACTTAATACTCTAAGATGCATGCTGGATAGCGGTCGATGAGTGGAGTAATAGTAGTAGATGCAGGCAGGAGTCGGTCTACTTGTCTCGGACGTCAAGCCTATATACATGATCATACCTAGATATTCTCATAACTATGCTCAATTCTGTCAATTGCTCAACAGTAATTCGTTCACCCACCGTAGAATACTTATTCTCTTGAGAGAAGCCACTAGTGAAACCTATGGCCCCCAGGTCTATCTTCATCATATTAATCTTCCAATACTTAGTAATTTCCTTTGATTTTTACTTTGATTTTATTTTACTTTGCATCTTTATCATAAAAATACCAAATATATTATCTTATCACATCTATCAGATCTCACTCTCGTAAGTGGTCGTGTAGGGATTGACAACCCTTTATCACGTTGGTTGCAAGGATTTATTTGTTTTGTGCAGGTATGAGGGACTCGCGTGTAGCCTCCTACTGGATTGTTACCTTGGTTCTCTAAAACTGAGGGAAATACTTACGCTACTTTGCTGCATCATCCCTTCCTCTTCGGGGAAAACCAACGCAGTGCTCAAGAGGTAGCAAGCCCTTCCCCCTTTTGGGCGCCTCCGCCTCCAGAGTTGCAGAGGCCGCCCTCTTCTTCCTCCCCCCGTCAGGGGGAGAGTCGCTCTCCTCCTCCTCCTCCTCATCCACTTTGTGTTCGGCGGCAGGGGAATGGGCCTTGTCTCCGGACATCGCGCCCGAGGTACCCTTGCGGCAGACGCCGCTCCAGGCCACCTTGGCCTTCCCTGTGGCCTTCTTCTCTGGTGCCTTATAAGGTGCCGACTCCAGCATCTTTGCTAAGCGTGGGATGACTGGCTCCTTGGCAAGGGAGCTGGACACCAGATCTGCTTCGCCTTCTTCAACCAGTACTGAAAAAGCAATGGTAATGGAAGCTTAGATATCATCCTTGAAACAAGGAAGTAAGGGATGTGTTGAAAACAACATACCTCGTTGGGAGGGTGATTTATGTCGTGACCTCGGTCCGAGCCAGTGGCCGGTGGTATCTCGTTGCCCTTGAAAAGCAACTTCCAGGCATCTTCGTGAGTCATTTCAAAATGCCTCACCAGGGTATGGTGTTTCTTCGGGTTGAAATCCCATAGAGGACGGCTTCGGCTGTGGCAGGGAAGGATTCGGCGCACCAACATCACTTGGATTATGTCGACAAGCTTGATGTCCTTATTGATCATACTTTGGATACGCGTTTGCAGTGCAATTAGCTCCTCCGATGAACACCAGTTTGGGCTCTTCTCGACCCAGGAGGCGAGCCGCACGGGGGCGCCAGAATTGAATTCGGCAGCCAAGGCCCAGGTGGCATCACGGGGTTTGGTGATGTAGAACCATGGATTCTTCCATTCCTTGACAGATTCCACGAATGTGCCTTTTGGCCAGGAGACATTGGTGAGCTTACTCACCATGGCGCCCCTGCACTCTGCGTGCTGTCCGTCCACCACCTTGGGCTTCACGTTGAAGGTTTTGAGCCACAGCCCGAAGTGGGGGTGGATGCGGAGGAAGGCCTCGCACACGACAATGAACACCAAGATATTGAGGAAGGAGTTCGGGGATAGATCATGGAAGTCTATCCCGTAGTAGAACATTATCTCGCGGACGAAGGGGTGGAGTGGAAACCCTAGCCCGCAGAGGAAATGAGGGATGAACACTACCCTCTCGTTGGGCTTCAGTGTGGGGATGATTTGTCCCCGGGCTGGAAGACAGTGGGCGATTTCCTTCGCCAGGTACCCGGTCGCTCGAAGCTCGGCGATGTCCTCCTCCTTAACTGAGGAGGCCATCCATTTGCCTTGACCTCCGGATCCGGACATGGTTGAGTGCTTTCTCGAGACGGGGAAATGAGAGCTTGGGCGTTGGAGCTCAAGAACGGAGAGGCAGGAAGAAAGCGTGGGAGAAGAAAGGGGAATCTTATCTGCTTATAAGGGCGGTGAATATCGAACGCCCCTCATTCGCCTTAAAATTCGCCTGCTCCCAAGGGCTGTGTAAACGGCGCGGTTGGGTTACCCACGCCCGCATTTATGAGAATCCCGTAATAAGGGAACATGATCTCTGCTTTGACAAGACGTTCCAATGACAACCGCGTCTCGAAACGTGGGGCGAAAAATGGTTCGAAATTATGACCGGATAGGCGTGACATCGCCTTACTAAAGTTGTCAGCAGATTGGACTTATGTGTTATTATATTCTCTCTGTGGTTGTGTGCGGTGTGTGTTATAGGTCCGGACACGATCAATTCGTGTGGAGACTATTCGGGAGTTCAGAAGGAGGAACCCTCCTTGCAATGCCGAAGACAGCACTACGCGTCGGATACCTTGTCATTGAAGCCAGGTTCAGGGGCTACTGAGGGAGTCCTCGACTAAGGGGTCCTCGGGCGTCTGGCCTATTATCTATGGGCCGGACTGATGGGATGTGAAGATATGAAAGACCGAAGACTGTACCCGTGTCCGGATGAGATTCTCCGTGGCGTGGAAGGCAATCTTGGCGAACAACTATGAAGATTCCATCTTATGTAACCGACTACATGCAACCCTAGATCCCCCCGGTGTCTATATAAACCAGAGGGTGTAGTCCGGAGAGGATATACTCAATACCTTAGTCATACAGGCTATACTTCTAGGGTTTAGCCATTACGATCTCATGGTAGATCAACTCTTGTAATACTCATATTCATCAATATCAATCAAGCAGGATGTAGGATATTACCTCCATCAAGAGGGCCCGAACCTGGGTAAAACTTCGTGTCCCCTGTCTCCTGTTACCATCAACCTTAGACGCACAGTTCGGGACCCCCTACCCGAGACCCGCCAGTTTTGACACTGATAGCAACCTTCTATACCTGTGAGATCCCATCTAGGGGCCTTCTCCGGCATCCTGTTGGAGGGGGATTCGATCACGGAGGGCTTCTACATCAACACCATTGCATGTATGTTGAAGCGTGAGTAGTTTACCTCAGACCTACGGGTCCATAGTTAGTATCTAGATGGCTTCTTCTCTCTCTTTTATTCTCAATACCATGTTCTCCTCGATGTTCTTGGAGATCTATTCGATGTAATACTATTTTGCGGTGTGTTTGCCGAGATCCAATGAATTGTGGATTTATGATCAGCTTATCTATGAATATTATTTGAATCTCCTCTGAATTCTTATATGCATGATTTGATATCTTTGCAAGTCTCTTCGAACTATCGATTTGGTTTGGCCAACTAGATTGGTTTTTCTTGCATTGGGATAAGGGCTTAGCTTCGGGTTCAACCTTGCGGTGCTTGATCCTAGTGACAGAAGGGGAACCGAAACGTATTGTCTAGTTGCCATCGAGGATAACAAGATGGGGTTTTCATCATATTGCTTGAGTTAATTCCGCTACATCATGTCATCTTACTTAATGCGTTACTTTGTTCTTATGAACTTAATACTCTAGATGTAGGCAGGAGTCGGTCGATGTGTGGAGTAATAGTAGTAGATGCAGAATCGTTTCGGTCTACTTGACACGGACGTGATGCCTATATTCATGATCATTGCCTTAGATATCATCATAACTTTGCGCTTTTCGATCAGTTGCTCGACAGTAATTTGTTCACCCACCTAATTCCTTTCTTGAGAGAAGCCTCTAGTGAAACCTATGGCCCCCGGGTCTATTTTCCATCATATAAGTTTTTGATCTACATTTATAGTTTCCTATTTACTTTCTTTTGCAATCTTTTATTTGCGTTCCATAAACGAAAAATATTACTTTACCGTTTATCCATCTCTATCATATCTCACTTTGTGAATAACCGTGAAGGGACTGACAGCTCCTTTGTCATGTTGGTTGCAAGTCGGTGTTTGTTTATGCAGGTATTCGGTGGCTTGTCGCGTTGTCTCCTACTGGATTGATACCTTGGTTCTCAAAACTTAGGGAAATACTTACGCTACTTTGTTGCATCACCCTTTCCTCTTCAAGGAAAAAACAAACGCAAGCTCAAGAGGTAGCATTGACAAAGTGTGCAAGCTTCATCGATCCATCATGGACTGGTGCAAGCATCTCAGAGTTGGAATATACGCTTTGATGAGGTGATAAAAGCATATGGTTTTATACAGACTTATGGTGAAGCCTGTATTTACAAGAAAGTGAGTGGGAGTTCTCTAGCATTTCTGATATTATATGTGGATGACATATTATTGATTGGAAATTATATAGAATTTCTGAATAGCATAAAAGGGATACTTGAATAAGAATTTTTCAATGAAAGACCTCGGATAAGCTACTTATATATTGGGCATCAACATCTATAGGGATAGATCGAGACGCTTAATAAGACTTCCACAAAGCACATACCTTGACAAGATTTTGAAGAAGTTCAAAATGGATCAGTCAAAGAAAGGGTTCTTGCCGGTGTTACAAGGTGTGAAGTTGAGTTAGACTGAAAGCCCGACCACTGCATAAGATAGAGAGAGAAGGAAAGTCATTCCCTATGCCTCAGTCATAGGTTCTATAAAGTATGCCATGGTGTGTACCAGACTTGTTGTGTGCCTTGCCATGAGTTTGGCAAGGGGGTACAATAGTGATCCAGGAGTACACCACTAGACAGCAGTCAAAATTATCCTTAGGTACCTAAATAGGACTAAGGAAATGCTTCTCGGTTATGGAGGTGATAAAGAGTTCGTCGTAAAGAGTTACGTCGATGCAAAGCTTTAACACCGATCTGGATGACTCCGAGTCTTGATCTGTATCCATATTGAAAGTGGGAGCAATTAGCTAGAGTAGCTCCATACAAAGCATTGTAGACATAGAAAATTGCAAAATACATACGGATCTGAATGTGACAGACCCGTTGACTAAACCTCTCTCACAAGTAAAACATGATCACACCTTAGTACTCATTGGGTGTTAATCACATGGCGATGTGAACTAGATTATTGACTCTAGTAAACTCTTTGGGTGTTAGTCACATGGCGATGTGAACTATGGGTGTTAAATCACACGATGATGTGAACTAGATTATTGACTCTAGTGCAAGTGGTAGACTGAAGGAAATATGCCATAGAGGCAATAATAAAGTTTTTATTTTATATTTCCTTATTCATGATAAATTTTTATTATTCATGCTAGAATTGTATTGATCAGAAACCTAAATACATGTGTGAATACATAAACAAATACCGTGTCCCTAGTGAGCCTCTACTTGACTAGCTCGTTGATCAAAGATGGTTAAGGTTTCCTAACCATGGACATGAGTTGCCATTTTATAATGGGATCACATCATTAGGGGAATGATGTGATGGACAAGACCCATCTGTTAGCTTAGCATAATGATCGTTCAGTTTTATTGCTATTGCTTTCTTCATGTCAAATACATATTCCTTCGACTATGAGATTATGCAACTCCTGGATACTGGAGGAATGCCTTGAGTGCTATCAAACATCACAACATAATTGGGTGATTATACAGATGCTCTACATGTATCTCTGAAGGTGTTTGTTGACTTGGCATTGATCGAGATTAGGATTTGTCACTCCGGGTATCGGAGAGGTATATCTGGGCCCTCTCGGTAATACACATCATAAGCTTGCAAGCAAATGACTAAGGAGTTAGTCACGAGGTGATGTACTACGGAACGAGTAAAGATACTTGCCGGCAACGAGATTGAACTAGGTATGAAGATACCAACGATCAAATCTCGAGCAAGTAACATACTGATAGACAAAGGGAATTACGTATATTGTCATAACGGTTCGACTGATAAAGATCTTCTTAGAATATGTAGGAGCCAATATGGGCATCTAGGTTCCGCTATTGGTTATTGACCGGAGAGGTGTCCCAGTCATGTCTACATAGTTCTCGAACCCGTAGGGTCCGCATGCTTAACGTTCGATGACGATATAATATTATATGAGTTATGTGATTTGGTGAACAAATGTTGTTCGATGTCCCGGATGAGATCATATACATGACTAGGAGTCTCGAAATGGTCGAGAGGTAAAGATTGATATATAGGACGATGGTATTCAGACACCAGAAGTGTTTCGGGGGGTACTAGGTACTTATCGGGTCACTGGAAGGGGTTTCAGGCACCCCCGGCAAAAGATATGGGCCTTATGGGCCAAGAGGGAAAACCCACCAGCCACAAGGGGCTTGCCCCCATATGGGCCGGCCTAAGGAGGAGAAGGAAAGGGGAGAAGGGAAAGGTAAGTGTGGATTAGGATTCCCACTTCCTTCCCTCTCCCCCCTATTTCGTCCCCCCTCCCGCAAATATAGCAAGGGGGACGCGGCCAAGGGCAGGATCCCAAGTAGGATTCAGATCTACTTGAGGCGCCCCTTGACCTGTCCCCTCTCCCTCCCACCTATATATATAACGAGGGGGACGCCTAGCACACACCAGACAATTTTTTAGCAGTGTGCGACGCTCCCCTCCACTCTTTACACCCCCGGTCATATACGAGGTTCACTTCACCATCACCGTCACCACACCATCGTGCTGACGGAACTCATCTACTACCTCGATGTCTTGTTGGATCAAGAAGGCGAGGGATGTCACCGAGCTGAACGTGTGCAGAACGCGGAGGTGCCCCGCGTTCGGTACTTGATCGGTTGAAGCGCGAAGAAGTTCGACTACATCAACCGCATTGTGAAACGCTTCCGCTTACGGTCTACGAGGGTAAGTATACACACTCTCCCCCTCGTTGCTATGCATCTCTATGGATAGATCATTGCGTGTGTTTAGAATTTTTTTGTTTTCCATGCAACGATTCCCAACAGGTACAAGTATTCACCGCAAGCAAGACCTCCTCGGTCAAGTTTTCCCCCAACATAGACCAAAATCTTTTATAAGAAATGGCACGTAGTCCATCTGGTCTCGGTGCTTTTAGACCACCAATGTCAAAGAGGGCCTTAACTAGAGGCTAACGATGTGCATGTTTTCTGAAAATTGGTTTGGGTTTGTTCAATTTTCCTGAAGCAATTGGGTTTTCATATTGTGGTTGCCCTGCCTTCTTCTTCCTTGAGCACACTCATCGATCCGCCTAATACAACAATCGGCCAAATCGCTAGCAACCCCCACCTGTGGCTGGCGGCGCTCCCCTGCGTCCCTCATTGCCCTATCTTGCCCTCGCAGCCGCCTATGTTGTGATGCCGCTGCCATGACAAGCCATTTCGTCCCCATCTCTGTCCAGGTCCTAGCTCGGCCTCACCATATACACATAATAACTATCTGCCCAGTGCATTGTCCACCAAATTAGCGTGTGAAGATTTTGATCCAACATCATTTTATTTGTCATTGACCATGAAAATGTGGCCCATGAGCGGGGTTTGACTGCGTCACGACAAACATAACGACAACTTCTCGCTTTATCCCTCATCTCCCACATGAACACTTTAATGCACACCCGATCTTCATGGCTTCACAACAAACATGGATGTCTCCTAACTTATGTTGGCGCTCAGCGTCAAAACATGACCCACGTCTGGTTGCAACAAACATCAATGCCAACCCCTGCTTTATCCATCTTTGGCGCGAATAAGTGGCCCATGTGCGGGTTTCCACTACATTGCGAAAAACTTCGACATTGTTCTCCAGCGATAGTCCCTCAAACTCGAGTAATGAATATTTGGCCCTGGCATGATAATGTAACCCAGGTACGGTTTTCGACCATGTCGCGACAAACATCGGCATCGGTCTTCCCACTTTATCCCTTTTCGATGACCAATATTGGCTCTTAGCGTGAAAACATGACCAATATACTGTTTTTGACCGTTTTACGACAAGCATTGGCGTCAATCTCCTGCTTCATCACCCTTCGATACCAACAGTGGCAAAAGGCAGAATATTCTTCAAGGTATGGCAGATGTAGGCAGCTAGGCGCACAAAATACAGATTGTGAAGTTTTCCCAGACCCCAACGTGCATATAGTATGAAGGTACAAAATTTTATGGTGGGCGGAGGCCAAATCTTGCTAGATTGCTACCTTCAGCTTTGGATACCAATCTCGTTGTGAAAACAAGAACCACATTTTTGGTTGCGTCACGACAAACATTGGCATCAATCTTCCTCTTTATTACTGCTGGCTAACTAACATTGGCTCACAATATAAAAACATGAACCTTGATTTTTCCTAATGAAATCCAAGAGGGGGGCTTCTTTTTTACTAAAAGATCACAACAACGTAAATAGATAACCCATGTGCGGTTTTCGACCGCATCCCAACAAGCATCAATGTCGATTTCCTGCTTTATCCCTCTCCAATAATTACTCCCTCCATAAAAAAATATAAGAGCGTTTAGATCACTAAACCAAGAGAGTAATATGCAACTTATCACTTATGTGACTCTGGACCAACCAGAGCCAAGAGATTATCATGTGCCCCTGGTTGTTGGCATGAGTTTTGTAAGACCTATTGACGAACAAATGTATTTTCGTGTCATATATATGAATTTGATGGACTGGATAAACCAACACTGCAACCATCTCCCCCTATTTATAAAATACAAAATTAGCATAAATTAGTACCAAACACTGTGTTTTTTACGAGAAACTTTTAATCTATTCATCTTTAATCATGATAGTACAAAAAATAACAGAGGTAATAAAAGATTTCTAGGTTGTTGGCTGCCTATGGACCAAGACTCCAAGTTGACCGAAAGTAAAGATGATCCCTCGACGAAATTAAAACGTTAGAGCCAAACGGTTAAGAACGCGTTTCTTGGCATAGCTGGCGACCATTAGATCGATAGCATCAAAGGAACGCAGTCACTACGTACTCCAGTAGTCCAGTCTACTTGTACCACCTAAAAACGGAAGTGATGTAACCGGCGACACCTTCGTTTTCAAGTGATGATGATGGCAGTGACGTCCGCTAATTAACTCGTACGTGGTATACGTGACGGCAACAGTCTGCTGACCTTATACTCGTACAACTGGATCGCATAGATATTTCTTTTCTTTTAAGAGAAGATATGACATGCTCATTCACTTGTTATCAATTTTTTTTGTTGACTCCGTAGAGTGGAATGTATTTACGTCATGTATGTTCGATAGACGTATCTATCTACAAGGAAACTCATACGTGTCTATGATGTACTAATATTTAGTGAGTGGGTATGTGTGATACAGTGTATTTGCTTGCGTACAAGCGTTGTATCCGATGTTTCCAATATTTTCTAATACAGAGCACAATATTAAGGAATAAGGGGGGTAAAATTTCATGCATGTGCCATGTGGCACACCAGGACAAGGAAGCTGACCTAAGGCCAACTCCACCGCGCGATCCTATCATGTCCGCCCATGTCCGTTTGGGGTAAAACGGACAAATCAGATGGCCCAGCACGCAGGCGCAAACGGACTTTTGTCGTTTTGTGTCCTCTTTCGACCCATCTTCGGCCCAAGTTTGCGCCGGTTTTGGGGTGAAACGGACAGCGCGCGGACGGGCGGGACGCGCGCGCTTGTCCTCCCCTGGCCCGCCTGTCGGTGGCACAAAGCAAAACCCCCCGCCCGCCCATTTGGCGTCATTTCCACCAAACCCTTGCACGTCCCTCCCGCCACCCCTCTCCCTCCCCCGTCCATGGCCGACGCCCGGCCGAATTCCAACGGCCGGCCCGTCGACCCGCCCGGAAAGGTGAAGCAGAAGAAGGCGGCCAAGGCACCAAGGAAGCTGCGGTCGGAGTGCATGCCGGAGGAGATCGCCAAGTTGGACGCCAAATTGGCGAAGAGGAGGGAACGGAGAGCGGTCGTCAAGATCAATGGCGCCGCGGCCAAGTTTGCCGCCCAGCGCGATGCGATGGAGGCCGCGCGGCGCAAAGCCGCGGTCGACGAGAAGGTGGACATCGTCAACAAAGCGCACACCCTCATCATGCTTGGCATGGGCCGTCCGGTCAGTTTCCCTGCAGCGGCCGCCAACCCGGCGAGCACAGGCTCGTCGGTCGCCCGGCCTCCGCACTGCTAGTCGCCGACGTCGCGGACCACGCCCTTGTCGCTCGACTTTCCTCCGCCAAGGCACGACGGCCAGACCTGTTTGTCGGGGTCGCCGGACGTTGGCTTGTTCGCGCCGTCCACACTGCGCCCCGCGGCCGTCATCGACCTCAGCGTCACACCTAGGTCCAGCAGCGGTGGCCGGCCGTCCGTCGAGATGCAAAGAAAGCAAGCACGGGCACCGTTCACGGGCACCATGCCACCCCGCACGTCTTCTTTGACGGAATGCCAACACCAACGCCACTGGTCGACGACCCCTTCTACAACCAGTACATGGAGGACGTGATCTTCGAGGGTGGACAGGGCCGTGCCTACGACCCCGACGAGACCCAAAGTCAGGATGGTCGCGCCCAGTACGTCCCCGATGAAGAGGCCGACGACCGTGTTGACTACGACCATGGTGACTCGTGGCATGAAGACGATGACATCTATGTCGAAGGTGATGGTGATGAAGAAGAAGGCAATGACGTTGATATTAGTGGCGAGCCATTGTTCATCGACGAGCTCACCCAAAGAGCGGAAGCACAAAAGAAGAGGAAGAGCATTCGCACGGGTTCATATACACAAGATGAGGACAGGGTGATTTGCCAAGCTTGGATGGAGATTAGCCAAGATCCGAGGACCGACGCGCAACAAAAGGGCATTGTTTTTTGGACGAGAGTCCACAAAACATTTCATGAAAGGAAGATGTTTGAGCCCTACCAAATTACAAGCAATCGTGGCATCGGCTCGATTCAAAAGAGATGGTTGTTCATCCAACAAGAGTGCAACAAGTATTGCGCCACACTTGAGAGCATTGAAGCACGGCCCGTGAGTTGTCTCGATGTTGGGGACATGATATGCTCTCCTCTTCCTAGTCCTTTCCTTGCTACGGCCATGAGACTTTGGCCTTGTATATGTTTGCATGTTCACTTGTTGTTGATCATGTGGTGTAGGCATTTCAATCTTTGAAGGCATTCAAGTCCCGACACAATGACAAGCCATTCACTCTTACGTATTGTTGGACGATTATCAACAATTGCCCTAAGTTCAAGGACCAATACCATGAACTTCAAAGAAAGAGAGGATTGAAGATGGCCAAGTTCGCCGGAGGTGGAGATGGCGAGGCGTTGAAGAGGCCGAGGGGCAAGACCAACTTCAAGGTTGACGACATACGTGATGCCTTATCCATGGCATTGCATGACACTTTGCATGGCATGATGTCTCAAAAGGATGTGAGAGACGAGAAGAAGCGGCAAAGTAAGGATGTGACGCCCTCGATTCAATCGTACACTAATCATACACGCAAATGTGTACGATCAAGATCAAGGACTCACGGGAAGATATCACAACACAACTCTAGACACAAAATAAAATAATACAAGCTTTATATTACAAGCCAGGGGCCTCGAGGGCTCGAATACATAAGCTCGAAACACAAGAGTCAGCGGAAGCAACAATATCTGAGCACAGACATGAGTTAGACAAGTCTGCCTTAAGAAGGCTAGCACAAAAGCAACATCGATCGAAAAGGCAAGGCCTCCTGCCTGGGAGTCTCCTAACTACTCCTGGTCCTCGGCGTCCGTCACGTGGTAGCAGGCACCCTCGGGGTAGCAGCAATCGTCAAAGGTGGCATCTGGCTCCTGGACTCCACCATCTGGTTGCAACAACCAGAAAGAAGAAAGAAGGGGGAAAAGGGGGAGCAAAGCAACCGTGAGTACTCAGCCAAAGTACTCGCAAGCAAGGATCTACACTACATATGCAACATTATCAAAGGAAGACTGTATATGTGGACTGGGCTGCAGAAATGCCAGAATAGAGAGAAGCTCTAGTCCTATCGAAGACTAGCATCTTCTGGAAACCACCATCTTGCAGCAAACAAGAGGGAGTAGAGTAGCATAAGTAAAGTGGTAGTAGTGTTATCAACCTCGGCCAGAGATCCTTTCTCGACTCCCTGCGAGAAAGCAATCCCAGAGCCATACTATCCAGTTATCATCACAATCAAATCCTCATCTCCATCCAGTGCTCATCACAAGTATCCAGTTCTAGTTGTATCGATCGGGATACAACTCCAAGTGTCCGTTACCGTAGGACAGGCTATGCATAGATTAGTTCTTCCCTGCAGGGGTGCACCAACTTACCCACCACGCTCGCTTAACTCCGGCCGGACACGCTTTCCAGGGTCATGCCCGGCCTCGGCCAAACAATACGCCGCAACCCGACCTAGGCTTAATAGAGAGGTCAAGCACGCCGGACTAAACCTATGCCCCCAGGGGTCATGGGCCATCGCCCCGGGAACTCCTGCACGTTGCGTGGGCGGCCGGTGAGCAGACCTAGCTACCTCCCTAAAAAGGCAGGAGCTTACCAGTCCAACCCGGCGCGCGCCGCTCCGTCGCTGACGTCTATTAAGCTTCGGCTGATGTACACGACGCAGAACGCCCATACTATGCCCACGTGATGGTTAGTGCTATCAGGCCAGAGGCCCCTCGGATCAAATATCCAAATCGTAGTGGATTAGGAACGCGCGGTAACAAGCAGAGCCTCACGAAAGAGGTGACCCCGTTGCCCCGTCTCGAGGACTTGCGGCAAGGGCTAAGAATGCCCG
>NC_041384.1:174540555-174541414 GCF_002162155.2 Triticum dicoccoides
TGTTCCCGGTTCCGGACCTGTGTCAGACAGATGACCGGAGGGGGAAAGTTCCATGTTCAGCATGCTAGGGGCATGTGACAGATGAACAGACCGCGTATTCGGATCCGTTGGATTTTTCTGAGCAACTTTCATATAGAAAACATTTTCATCCGAGTTACGGTTTATTTTCTATGAATTTTTAAAGATTAAACCGTTTTCTGGATTTATTTAAATTAACAGAAAGGATAAATGACGTCAGCATGACGTAAGCATAACGTCAGCGGTCGGCTGACCAGTTGACCAGTCAACTGGGGCCCACCAGTCAGTGACTGGAGCTGCCCAGTCAGTCGTTGACCTGGTCAGCTGGGACCGCCGGGCCCAGCTGCCAGTGACCCAGGGGGGTTGCCACATAGGCGCCACATCAGCGCCGGCCGCCGGAGTTACTCCGGCGAGCCCGTAACGCAGCGGTGAGCTCCGGCGAGCTCGGAAACGCGCTGTGGTGGCTCGTTTTGCGCGCGGTTGGGTGCATTGGAACGGTCGTTCAACTCCGCATCGTTTGGTGGCGGTGGCACGACCTGAAGTGGCCCGTGGAGACGGTGGCGACGAGCAAAGGCGGCGGCCGGAAAACAGGCGATGTCGAGGACGTGGCTAAGGAGCAAGGGGAGGGGAGCGAGTGGCACATTCGAATCCTACGGTTACGGCGGGCACGACTGCGAGCTCAGCCGAGCTCGACAACGCCTGTGGCGATAGCAGCAGCCACGGTGGCGGAGCTCCGTTCGGGCAAAAATGGCGCGGAGGCTACGGTGATGGATCCGTGCGGGGGAGCGAGGGGAGCGACGTGGTGGCTCACCGGGAGCTGTAGGGGGGTGGCAGGGGGCTC
>NC_041384.1:174541499-174542301 GCF_002162155.2 Triticum dicoccoides
TCGACAACGCCTGTGGCGATAGCAGCAGCCACGGTGGCGGAGCTCCGTTCGGGCAAAAATGGCGCAGAGGCTACGGTGATGGATCCGTGCGGGGGAGCGAGGGGAGCGACGTGGTGGCTCACCGGGAGCTGTAGGGGGGTGGCAGGGGGCTCGAGGGAGGTCGGGCCGGTGCTGGGGGCGACGAATCGCCGACGAGTGGTGGCGGGGACCGTTGGGGAAGACAGGACGATGGCGACGCTGATGGGGCTTCCCCGCCTCGTTCCGGTGAGGTAGTCGAAGGAGGCGTCGACGGCGAGCCCCCTGGACCTTCTGGCGAGGCGCGGGATAGGCGGTGGCCGCGGCTACGGCACAGCCATGGCGACGGCGGCGCTCGGTTGAGGTGGGGAGGGGATCTGGAGAGTGAGGGAGAGAGCGAAGAGGGCGAGCAGGGGAGTGGGTGGAGGTAGGTGGGGAGGAGGTCGAGGCGTCGAGGGGAGGGGCCCTTATCCACCCGCGGCGTTGCCGGCGAGGTGGTCGGGCGGCGACGCGCCCCTGTAGCGGTGCGCACCGGGGGAACAGGAGGGAGGGGAGAGCGATGCGGGGAGCTGGGCCGGCTGGTTGAGGTGGGCCGAGGCCCATGGGGGGGCACGGTGGCCAGCTGGCCAGTCGGCCCAGTTGAGAGGGGGGGGCTTTTCCTTTTCTTTGTTTTTTTTTGTTTTTCTTTTCCAGCAGCTTTTGCATTTTCTTTTTGCCACAATTGACTTTGCAAAATTATACCACTGGCCAAAACAACCTCAAAGAATTATTAGGCACTGTAAAAAAA
>NC_041384.1:174542311-174550425 GCF_002162155.2 Triticum dicoccoides
TGTTTTTTTTTTCCAGCAGCTTTTGCATTTTCTTTTTGCCACAATTGACTTTGCAAAATTATACCACTGGCCAAAACAACCTCAAAGAATTATTAGGCACTGTAAAAAAAAAGATTGTGAGGCTTTAGAAATAGTTTGCCATTTTCATAAATTAGAAAGGCATTTAATTTATTTCTTAGGCCACTGTTTGAAGTAGCTTAGGCCACTCAAACCTTTTTGCAAAAATGTTGGTTCACCACCAATATTAGTTGTGGAATATTCTGCACATGATGAACATTTTTGTTTTCATGTCTGAGCATTTTGAATTTCAGACAAAATTTGAATTTGAATTCAACTGGAATTTAAAAGAGAAAGGAGACAATTATGATCAGGAACATGTTTAGCAAAAAGATTAACTTAACCCCAGGGGTTACTGTAGCATCATTACACCGGGGTGTTACAACTCTCCTCCTCTAAAAGAAATTCTCGTCCCGAGAATTAAGAGGTAGAAGGGAAAAGATCAGGGTATTCGGCCCGGAGGTTATCTTCGCGTTCCCAAGTGGCTTCCTCTTTAGTATGATTCGACCATTGCACCTTGAGGAACTTGGTAACCTTCTGGCGTGTTCGACGTTCAGCTTCTTCAAGAATGCAGATCGGATGCTCCTTGTATGTGAGATCATCTTGAATTTCAATCAATTCCGGATCCACTTCACGTTCCGGATCCTTGAAGCATCGACGAAGTTGCGACACATGGAAGACGTCATGGACGTGAGAGAACTGAGGTGGCAACTCCAGTTGATAAGCCACCAGTCCACGACGGGCGAGAATACGGAAGGGACCAATGTAGCGAGGAGCTAACTTTCCCTTGACTCCGAACCGATGAGTGCCTCTCAAAGGAGTGACACGCAGATAAGCTTGTTCACCAGGTTGATAAGTTGAACCCCAGTGTTTCCGGTCATAGTTGCTCTTCTGGCGGGATTGGGCCGCCTTGAGATTATCCCGGACAATGCGAACCTGCTCTTCAGCTTGTTGAATAATGTCCGGACCAATGAGTGCTCGTTCCCCAGTTTCTGACCAATTCAGAGGGGTTCGGCACTTACGTCCATAAAGCACTTCAAAGGGTGCCATCTTCAAGCTGGCTTGATAGCTGTTGTTATAAGAGAACTCCGCATAAGGGAGAGATTCTTCCCACTTCTTGCCGAAAGAAATAACACAAGCTCGAAGCATGTCTTCAAGAATTTGATTGACTCGCTCGACTTGGCCTTGGGATTGGGGATGATAAGCAGTGCTCCAGGTAATATGAGTTCCCATTGCCTCTTGGAAACTATCCCAGAACTTAGAAGTGAAAATACTACCGCGGTCTAAACTGATCTCCTTCGGAATGCCGTGGAGTGACACAATTCGGGAGATATACAAGGTTGCCAATTGACTAGCAGTGATAGTCTCCTTGACTGGCAGAAAGTGAGCAACCTTCGAGAATTGGTCGATGACGACAAAGATAGCATCGTTACCTTTCTGAGACTTGGGAAGGCCAGTAACGAAGTCCATTTGGATCTTATCCCACTTCCATTCAGGAATCGGAAGCGGTTGTAGAAGTCCAGCCGGTTTTTGATGTTCTACTTTGACGCGACGACAAACGTCACATTCTTCAATATATCGAGCAATGTCTTGCTTCATCTTAGACCACCAGTACTTCTGACGGATGTCAAGATACATCTTGGTACTTCCCGGATGAATAGAGAGAGGGGTGTCATGCGCTTCTTTCATCACCTTCTCTGTCATAAGCTCGAACCGGGGTACGACAATGCGATCTCTGAAGTATAAGGTTCCATCTTCACCAAGTGAGAAATCTCTGGATTTCTCTAAGGCAAGATCCTTTTTCATCAGATCAACATGAGCATCTTTGGCTTGAGCAGACTTGATTGTTTTCAGAAGAGTTGGTTCCAAAACAAGGTTATTCAGAGAACCCTGTGGAACTAGTTGAAGGTTCAGCTTGCATAGCTCTTCATAAAGGCGGGGTTGAGCTTTGTAGACCTGGTGATTATTGCAATAAGACTTTCGGCTTAGGGCATCGACCATTACATTAGCCTTGCCAGGTGTATAAGATATACCGCAGTTGTAGTCAGCAATAGCTTCCATCCATCGCTGCTGACGGAGGTTCAGATCTGGCTGAGTAAACAGGTACTTCAGACTCTGATGATCAGTGAAGATCTCACAACGATTACCGAGAAGGTATTGTCGCCATAGCTTCAATGCAAAGATAACCGCTGCAAGCTCAAGGTCATGAACCGGGTAGTTTTCTTCGTGAGGACGCACTTGACGGGAGGCATAGGCAATCACCCTGCGCTCTTGCATTAGAACACAGCCTAATCCTTGACGTGAAGCGTCACAATAGATGACAAAGTCCTTGCGAGAATCAGGGGGAGCAAGCACTGGGGCAGAAGTCAGTTTATCCTTGAGTGCCTGGAAACTTTCCTGACATTTGTCTGTCCAATCAAACTTAACGCCTTTGTGAAGCAGATTAGTCAGTGGCTTGGCGATCTTGGAGAAGTTCTCGACAAAGCGGCGACAATAGCTGGCCAGTCCGAGAAAGCTTCTGACTTGCTTGACAGTCTTTGGAGGGGTCCAGTCAAGAATAGCCTGAACGCGCTCTGGGTTGACGGCAATGCCATCCTTGGAGATAACATGACCAAGGTAGGTGACTTCGGGTAACCAGAATTCACACTTGGAATACTTGGCATAAAGTTGATGCTCTCGAAGCTTCTCCAGAACAAGACGAAGATGTTCAGCATGTTCTTCTTTATTCTTCGAATATACCAGTATATCATCCAGATAGACTACGACGAACTTGTCGAGGTAATCCATGAATATATAGTTCATCAGACGAGAGAATGTAGCTGGAGCATTGGTTAAACCGAATGACATGACGGTGTACTCGTAAGAACCATAACGAGTCACAAATGCGGTCTTTGGAATATCCTCTTCACGAACACGGATCTGGTGGTAACCCAACCTCAAGTCGAGTTTAGAGAATATCGATGAACCAGCCAGTTGATCATACAGATCATTGATCCGAGGGAGGGGATATTTGTTTTGAATTGTAGCTTGGTTGATAGGACGATAGTCTTGGACCAAACGGTTCGTACCGTCCTTCTTCTTGACGAAGAGAGAAGGTGCTCCCCAAGCAGAGGAACTTGGACGAATGAAACCCTTGTGAAGAGATTTGTCGATTTCCTCCTTAAGCTCAAGGAGTTCATGAGGTGGCATCTTGTAGGGTCGTTTTGCAATAGGAACGGTGCCTGGCTTCAAGTCGATGACGAACTCGACAGCCCGGGCAGGGGGTATTCCTGGAAGTTCTTCTGGAAATACGTCTTGGAAGTTGCGAACGACTGGAATCTTTTCAATTCCCTCAAGAGGTGCCGCGTTCAACGCATTCAAAGCATAAAGTCGTGCTTCAGCGTTTTGAACAAGCTGAGCATGGTAGGTTACAATCTCATCTGAAGGATGTAGGAGGTGAACGACCTTGGTAGCACAAACGATAGAGGCAGTATGCGCTTTCAACCATTCCATTCCCAGAATGAGGTCAATATTGGAAGACTCCAGAATAATGGGAGAAACAAGGAATTCCAACCCTTCAATTTCAACAGGAACGTCGCGACCAATCATGGTAGTCCGACACTGACCCGCAGGGGTGCGTACCACTATCGGAGTGTTCATGGGCTCGCAACGAATGTCATGTGCGTAAGCAAAATTTTCTGACATGAATGAATGTGATGCTCCTGAATCGAATAAAACAGAAGCCGGCACTGAATTAACAAGAAGAGTACCCATCACAGTGGCAGGCTGGTCTTGAGCTTCATTCAGATCAACATGATTAGCCTGACCATGACCATAAGGTCTGGCATTATTGTTATGGGGCTGATTGTTACGGCCAGTTGAAGGTAGAGCCAGCTGGCTCTTTTTCTGAGTGCACTCTTTAGCAAGGTGGCCGGGGCGGCCACATCTGAAGCACAGACCATCATTGGGATCAGGAGCAGGAGCTTGGGATGGTACATCTCGAAGAGGCTGCCTCTCTGGTGGAGGAGGCAGACGAGGTGCAACATAGGACTGTCTTGGTGTAGGTGCAGTTGGACGATACATGCTGTGGGGAATCCATATACGACGCTTCTGCGCTGACGGGCCCGAAGATGGGCCAGCGTCACGGCTACGCCTGAGGGATCCCTGGTGTTCCTGAAGACCAGTCTCAACCTGAATAGCCTTGTTCACCAAGGTGGCGAAGTCGGCAAAGTCATGAATGAGCAGTGTTAGCTTGATATCTGGGTGAAGTCCATCACGAAACTTTTCTTGCTTACGAGCATCAGTTGCAATGTCTTCTTCAGCATAACGTGACAAGTCCAGAAATTCCCGTTGATAAGCATCTACAGTCTTGTTGCCTTGGGTGAGGTTGCGGAACTCTCGCTTCTTCCTGTCCATGGTCCCCTGAGGAATGAAACGGGCACGGAAGGCAGCTTGGAAATCCGGCCAAGTAATGACCGTTCCAGCAGGTAGGGTACGCCTGTGGCTGTCCCACCATTGAGCAGCAGGACCCTTCAGAAAGAAAGATGCGAAGGTGACATAGTTGGCAGGGGTAACACTAGCAGACTCCATTTCATATGTGATGTCGCGGAGCCAGTCATCAGCATCAAGGGGTTGAGTTGAGCTGCGGTAGATAGATGGGTTGAGGCGCATGAAGTCCTGCAGAGTTACTCGGGTTGGATGTTGATTCATGTTCGGACGAGGAAACTGAGCCATCATTCCTTCCATGAACTGGCGAGTTAACTCAAACTGTTGCCTCATTCCAGTAAAGAATTCAGGCGGTGGTGGGTCGTTGGCACCACAGCCACGACCAGCGGGTCTAACCATCCTGCTAACATGTAACAGGGGTAGTTCAGCATTGAGCATTTGCAAAGATAAGGATCAGTCATGATGAAAACATGCATAATGAAGGAGGTACGATGGATTCCACTCCGTAGTCAACACGACAGGGTGTGCACTACTCAAAAAGCTATTCTAAGGAATAACTATGGCTTCATCCAACTTCGGGGTGAATGTGGTCACGGGATCCTAATGTTAGTAAAATCATTTACCCGAGTAGAAGAGAGTTCAGAGTCCCAGAGTATAGACGAGGAGTAAAAGATGCTAATACCACCCAATAGCGACGTGGGCCCGTAAGCCACACAGCCAATGTTAGTAAAAGTTTTCAGTGACTAGACTCAACTTCGGCCAAGGAGTTGGAAAGGGGGCTACCTACAGGCAGTCGGCTCTGATACCAACTTGTGACGCCCTCGATTCAATCGTACACTAATCATACACGCAAATGTGTACGATCAAGATCAAGGACTCACGGGAAGATATCACAACACAACTCTAGACACAAAATAAAATAATACAAGCTTTATATTACAAGCCAGGGGCCTCGAGGGCTCGAATACATAAGCTCGAAACACAAGAGTCAGCGGAAGCAACAATATCTGAGCACAGACATGAGTTAGACAAGTCTGCCTTAAGAAGGCTAGCACAAAAGCAACATCGATCGAAAAGGCAAGGCCTCCTGCCTGGGAGTCTCCTAACTACTCCTGGTCCTCGGCGTCCGTCACGTGGTAGCAGGCACCCTCGGGGTAGCAGCAATCGTCAAAGGTGGCATCTGGCTCCTGGACTCCACCATCTGGTTGCAACAACCAGAAAGAAGAAAGAAGGGGGAAAAGGGGGAGCAAAGCAACCGTGAGTACTCATCCAAAGTACTCGCAAGCAAGGATCTACACTACATATGCAACATTATCAAAGGAAGACTGTATATGTGGACTGGGCTGCAGAAATGCCAGAATAGAGAGAAGGTCTAGTCCTATCAAAGACTAGCATCTTCTGGAAACCACCATCTTGCAGCAAACAAGAGGGAGTAGAGTAGCATAAGTAAAGTGGTAGTAGTGTTATCAACCTCGGCCAGAGATCCTTTCTCGACTCCCTGCGAGAAAGCAATCCCAGAGCCATACTATCCAGTTATCATCACAATCAAATCCTCATCTCCATCCAGTGCTCATCACAAGTATCCAGTTCTAGTTGTATCGATCGGGATACAACTCCAAGTGTCCGTTACCGTAGGACAGGCTATGCATAGATTAGTTCTTCCCTGCAGGGGTGCACCAACTTACCCACCACGCTCGCTTAACTCCGGCCGGACACGCTTTCCAGGGTCATGCCCGGCCTCGGCCAAACAATACGCCGCAACCCGACCTAGGCTTAATAGAGAGGTCAAGCACGCCGGACTAAACCTATGCCCCCAGGGGTCATGGGCCATCGCCCCGGGAACTCCTGCACGTTGCGTGGGCGGCCGGTGAGCAGACCTAGCTACCTCCCTAAAAAGGCAGGAGCTTACCAGTCCAACCCGGCGCGCGCCGCTCCGTCGCTGACGTCTATTAAGCTTCGGCTGATGTACACGACGCAGAACGCCCATACTATGCCCACGTGATGGTTAGTGCTATCAGGCCAGAGGCCCCTCGGATCAAATATCCAAATCGTAGTGGATTAGGAACGCGCGGTAACAAGCAGAGCCTCACGAAAGAGGTGACCCCGTTGCCCCGTCTCGAGGACTTGCGGCAAGGGCTAAGAATGCCCGGCCACGTCTCGTAATTATCTCACGGGCACCATCCAGGTCAACCCGTCTCCACATCACTTTCCAAGTAACAGTTGTAAAGTCCAAGTATCCGTGTGTCCAAACATCAAGAGGAAAACCCAAGGAATCACCCCCGGTGGGTTCCACTCAATGTAGTCATCAAGGTGAACGTAGAGGAATCACCCTCGAGGTTCACACTTGAGGGGTTGCACGACAGAGCCGTAACGGAAGTGGTTAAGGAGGAAATCACCCTCGATGACCACGACCGAATAGCTACACTACAGGTTAACATCAGAAGTGTTGTAGAGGTCTCACCCTCGGCACTCGATAGTAACCCAGCAGTGTCGAGCAACTAAGGGGAAAGTGAGGTGCGGTGCCGGGGCCTGGTCTTCAATCCCGTTGATCGGGTCTTCAATGATGAAGCAGGGGCAACAAGGACAAGGTGGGGGTCACTGATGGATCACTAACCAACCTATACTAAGCAGATTAGGATAAGCAGGTAAGGTACACTAAAAGGTACAAAAGCAGGCTATGCATCAGAATAGGAGCATACAATAACAGTAGCAAAAATCTAATGCAAGCATGAGAGAAAGGATTGGGCGATATCGGGATGATCAAAGGGGGGGGCTTGCCTGGTTGCTCTGGCAAGGAGGGGGTCGTTGTCGACGACGTAGTCGATCACTGGGGCATCAGCGGCCTCGGGGTCTACCGGAGAGAAGAGGGGGAAGAAACAGTAAATACATAGCAAACAGAGGTAACACTAAGCATGACATGACGATACGTAGCGCTAAGCGTGCTCTAACGCGGTCCTAGACGTTATAGGTGAAGGGGGAAAACAACCGGGAAGGTGTTCCCGGTTCCGGACCTGTGTCAGACAGATGACCGGAGGGGGAAAGTTCCATGTTCAGCATGCTAGGGGCATGTGACAGATGAACAGACCGCGTATTCGGATCCGTTGGATTTTTCTGAGCAACTTTCATATAGAAAACATTTTCATCCGAGTTACGGTTTATTTTCTATGAATTTTTAAAGATTAAACCGTTTTCTGGATTTATTTAAATTAACAGAAAGGATAAATGACGTCAGCATGACGTAAGCATAACGTCAGCGGTCGGCTGACCAGTTGACCAGTCAACTGGGGCCCACCAGTCAGTGACTGGAGCTGCCCAGTCAGTCGTTGACCTGGTCAGCTGGGACCGCCGGGCCCAGCTGCCAGTGACCCAGGGGGGTTGCCACATAGGCGCCACATCAGCGCCGGCCGCCGGAGTTACTCCGGCGAGCCCGTAACGCAGCGGTGAGCTCCGGCGAGCTCGGAAACGCGCTGTGGTGGCTCGTTTTGCGCGCGGTTGGGTGCATTGGAACGGTCGTTCAACTCCGCATCGTTTGGTGGCGGTGGCACGACCTGAAGTGGCCCGTGGAGACGGTGGCGACGAGCAAAGGCGGCGGCCGGAAAACAGGCGATGTCGAGGACGTGGCTAAGGAGCAA
>NC_041384.1:174551200-174552030 GCF_002162155.2 Triticum dicoccoides
TCGTTGTCGACGACGTAGTCGATCACTGGGGCATCAGCGGCCTCGGGGTCTACCGGAGAGAAGAGGGGGAAGAAACAGTAAATACATAGCAAACAGAGGTAACACTAAGCATGACATGACGATACGTAGCGCTAAGCGTGCTCTAACGCGGTCCTAGACGTTATAGGTGAAGGGGGAAAACAACCGGGAAGATGTTCCCGGTTCCGGACCTGTGTCAGACAGATGACCGGAGGGGGAAAGTTCCATGTTCAGCATGCTAGGGGCATGTGACAGATGAACAGACCGCGTATTCGGATCCGTTGGATTTTTCTGAGCAACTTTCATATAGAAAACATTTTCATCCGAGTTACGGTTTATTTTCTATGAATTTTTAAAGATTAAACCGTTTTCTGGATTTATTTAAATTAACAGAAAGGATAAATGACGTCAGCATGACGTAAGCATAACGTCAGCGGTCGGCTGACCAGTTGACCAGTCAACTGGGGCCCACCAGTCAGTGACTGGAGCTGCCCAGTCAGTCGTTGACCTGGTCAGCTGGGACCGCCGGGCCCAGCTGCCAGTGACCCAGGGGGGTTGCCACATAGGCGCCACATCAGCGCCGGCCGCCGGAGTTACTCCGGCGAGCCCGTAACGCAGCGGTGAGCTCCGGCGAGCTCGGAAACGCGCTGTGGTGGCTCGTTTTGCGCGCGGTTGGGTGCATTGGAACGGTCGTTCAACTCCGCATCGTTTGGTGGCGGTGGCACGACCTGAAGTGGCCCGTGGAGACGGTGGCGACGAGCAAAGGCGGCGGCCGGAAAACAGGCGATGTCGAGGACGTGGCTAAGGAGCAA